>NC_092379.1:34083955-34383955 GCF_030028105.1 Mobula birostris
CTCTCGGGGGTGGGAGTGGTGTTGGTGGTCACGGGATACAGGTGGAGTTGGAGGATGGGGAGTGGGGTTGTGTGGTGGTGCCGGGGATGCGGGTGGGGTTGGAGGATGAGGAGTGGGGTTGTGTGGTGGTGCCGGGGATGCGGGTGGGGTTGGAGGATGAGGAGTGGGGTTGTGTGGTGGTGCCGGGGATGCGGGTGGAGTTGGAGGATGGGGAGTGGGGTTGTGTTGGTGGTGCCGGGGATGCGGGTGGGGTTGGCGGATGGGGAGTGGGGTTGTGTGGTGGTGCCGGGGATGCGGGTGGGTTACACCCCTCGGGGGTGGGAGTGGTGTTGGTGGTCACGGGATACTGGTGGAGTTGGAGGATGGGGAGTGGGGTTGTGTGGTGGTGCCGGGGACGCGGGTGGGTTTGGAGGATGGGGAGTGGGGTTGTGTGGTGGTGCCGGGGATGCGGGTGGGTTACACCCCTCGGGGGTGGGAGTGGTGTTGGTGGTCACGGGATACTGGTGGGGTTGGAGGATGGGGAGTGGGGTTGTGTGGTGGTGCCGGGGATGCGGGTGGGGTTGGAGGATGGGGAGTGGGGTTGTGTGGTGGTGCCGGGGATGCAGGTGGAGTTGGAGGATGGGGAGTGGGGTTGTGTGGTGGTGCCGGGGACGCAGGTGGGGGTTGGAGGATGGGGAGTGGGGGTTGTGTGGTGGTGCCGGGGATGCGGGTGGGGTACACCCCTCGGGGGTGGGAGTGGTTTTGGTGGTCACGGGATACAGGTGGAGTTGGAGGATGGGGAGTGGGGTTGTGTGGTGGTGCCGGGGACGCGGGTGGGGTTGGAGGATGGGGAGTGGGGGTTGTGTGGTGGTGCCGGGGATGTAAGTGGGTTACACCCCTCGGGGGTGGGAGTGGTGTTGGTGGTCACGGGATACAGGTGGAGTTGGAGGATGGGGAGTGGGGTTGTGTTGTGGTGCCGGCGATGCGGGTGGGGTTGGAGGATGAGGAGTGGGGTTGTGTGGTGGTGCCGGGGATGCGGGTGGGGTTGGAGGATGGGGAGTGGGGTTGTGTGGTGGTGCCGGGGATGCGGGTGGGGTTGGAGGATGGGGAGTGGGGTTGTGTGGTGGTGCCGGGGATGCGGGTGGGGTTGGAGGATGGGGAGTGGGGTTGTGTGGTGGTGCCGGGGATGCGGGTGGGATACACCCCTCGGGGGTGGGAGTGGGGTTGTTTGGTGGTCACGGGATACAGGTGGAGTTGGAGGATGGGGGAGTGGGGTTGTTTGGTGGTCACGGGATACAGGTGGAGTTCGAGGATGGGGAGTGGGGTTGTGTGGTGGTCACGGGATACAGGTGGAGATGGAGGATGGGGAGTGGGGTTGTGTGGTGGTGCCGGGGATGCGGGTGGGGTTGGAGGATGGGGAGTGGGGTTGTGTGGTGGTGCCGGGGATGCGGGTGGGGTTGGAGGATGGGGAGTGGGGTTGTGTGGTGGTGCCGGGGATGCGGGTGGGGTTGGAGGATGGGGAGTGGGGTTGTGTGGTGGTGCCGGGGATGTAAGTGGGGTTGGAGGATGGGGAGTGGGGTTGTGTGGTGGTGCCGGGGATGTAAGTGGGGTTGGAGGATGGGGAGTGGGGTTGTGTGGTGGTGTGGGGGATGCGGGTGGGTTACACCCCTCGGGGGTGGGAGTGGTGTTTGGTGGTCACGGGATACAGGTGGAGTTGGAGGATGAGGAGTGGGGTTGTGTGGTGGTGCCGGGGATGCGGGTGGGGTTGGAGGATGGGGAGTGGGGTTGTGTGGTGGTGCCGGGGATGCGGGTGGGGTACACCCCTCGGGGGTGGGAGTGGTGTTGGTGGTCACGGGATACTGGTGGAGTTGGAGGATGGGGAGTGGGGTTGTGTGGTGGTGCCGGGGATGCGGGTGGGGTTGGAGGATGGGGAGTGGGGTTGTGTGGTGGTGCCGGGGATGTAAGTGGGGTTGGAGGATGGGGAGTGGGGTTGTGTGGTGGTGTGGGGGATGCGGGTGGGGTACACCCCTCGGGGGTGGGAGTGGTGTTTGGTGGTCACGGGATACAGGTGGAGTTGGAGGATGGGGAGTAGGGTTGTGTGGTGGTGCCGGGGATGCGGGTGGAGTTGGAGGATGGGGAGTGGGGTTGTGTGGTGGTGCCGGGGATGCGGGTGGGGTTGGAGGATGGGGAGTGGGGTTGTGTGGTGGTGCCGGGGATGCGGGTGGGGTTGGAGGATGAGGAGTGGGGTTGTGTGGTGGTGCCGGGGATGCGGGTGGGGGTACACCCCTCGGGGGTGGGAGTGGGGGTTGTTTGGTGGTCACGGGATACAGGTGGAGTTGGAGGATGGGGAGTGGGGTTGTGTGGTGGTGTGGGGGATGCGGGTGGGGTACACCCCTCGGGGGTGGAAGTGCTGTTGGTGGTCACGGGATACAGGTGGGGTTGGAGGATGGGGAGTGGGGTTGTGTGGTGGTGCCGGGGATGCGGGTGGGGTTGGAGGATGGGGAGTGGGGTTGTGTGGTGGTGCCGGGGATGCGGGTGGGGTTGGAGGATGAGGAGTGGGGTTGTGTGGTGGTGCCGGGGATGCGGGTGGGGTTGGAGGATGGGGAGTGGGGTTGTGTGGTGGTGCCGGGGATGCGGGTGGGGTTGGAGGATGGGGAGTGGGGTTGTGTGGTGTTGCCGGGGATGTGGGTCGGGTTGGAGGATGAGGAGTGGGGTTGTGTGGTGGTGCCGGGGATACAGGTGGAGTTGGAGGATGGGGAGTGGGGTTGTGTGGTGGTGTGGGGGATGCAGGTGGGGTTGGAGGATGGGGAGTGGGGTTGTGTGGTGGTGCCGGGGATGTGGGTGGGTTACACCCCTCGGGGGTGGGAGTGGTGTTGGTGTTCACGGGATACTGGTGGGGTTGGAGGATGAGGAGTGGGGGTTGTGTGCTGGTGCCGGGGATGCGGGGTGGGGTTGGAGGATGGGGAGTGGGGTTGTGTGGTGGTGCCGGGGATGCGGGTGGGTTACACCCCTCGGGGGTGGCAGTGGGGTTGTTTGGTGGTCACGGGATACAGGTGGAGTTGGAGGATGGGGAGTGGGGTTGTGTGGTGGTGCCGGGGATGCGGGTGGGGTTGGAGGATGAGGAGTGGGGTTGTGTGGTGGTGCCGGGGATGCGGGTGGGGTTGGAGGATGGGGAGTGGGGTTGTGTGGTGGTGCCGGGGATGCGGGTGGGTTACACCCCTCGGGGGTGGGAGTGGTGTTGGTGGTCACGGGATACAGGTGGAGTTGGAGGATGGGGAGTGGGGTTGTGTGGTGGTGCCGGGGATGCGGGTGGGGTTGGAGGATGGGGAGTGGGGTTGTGTGGTGGTGCCGGGGATGCGGGTGGGGTTGGAGGATGGGGAGTGGGGTTGTGTGGTGGTGCCGGGGATGCGGGGTGGGGTTGGAGGATGTGGAGTGGGGTTGTGTGGTGGTCACGGGATACAGGTGGAGTTGGAGGATGGGGAGTGGGGTTGTGTGGTGGTGTGGGGGATGCAGGTGGGGTTGGAGGATGGGGAGTGGGGTTGTGTGGTGGTGCCGGGGATGCGGGTGGGTTACACCCCTCGGGGGTGGGAGTGGGGTTGTTTGGTGGTCACGGGATACAGGTGGAGTTGGAGGATGGGGAGTGGGGTTGTGTGGTGGTCACGGGATACAGGTGGAGTTGGAGGATGGGGAGTGGGGTTGTGTGGTGGTGCCGGGGATGCGGGTGGGGTTGGAGGATGGGGAGTGGGGTTGTGTGGTGGTGCCGGGGATACAGGTGGAGTTGGAGGATGGGGAGTGGGGTTGTGTGGTGGTGTGGGGGATGCAGGTGGGGTTGGAGGATGGGGAGTGGGGTTGTGTGGTGGTGCCGGGGATGTGGGTGGGTTACACCCCTCGGGGGTGGGAGTGGTGTTGGTGTTCACGGGATACTGGTGGGGTTGGAGGATGAGGAGTGGGGTTGTGTGCTGGTGCCGGGGATGCGGGTGGGGTTGGAGGATGGGGAGTGGGGTTGTGTGGTGGTGCCGGGGATGCGGGTGGGTTACACCCTCGGGGGTGGGAGTGGGGTTGTTTGGTGGTCACGGGATACAGGTGGAGTTGGAGGATGGGGAGTGGGGTTGTGTGGTGGTGCCGGGGATGCGGGTGGGGTTGGAGGATGAGGAGTGGGGTTGTGTGGTGGTGCCGGGGATGCGGGTGGGGTTGGAGGATGGGGGAGTGGGGTTGTGTGGTGGTGCCGGGGATGCGGGTGGGTTACACCCCTCGGGGGTGGGAGTGGTGTTGGTGGTCACGGGATACTGGTGGGGTTGGAGGATGGGGAGTGGGGTTGTGTGGTGGTGCCGGGGGATGCGGGTGGGGTACACCCCTCGGGGGTGGGAGTGGTGTTGGTGGTCACGGGATACAGGTGGAGTTGGAGGATGGGGAGTGGGGTTGTGTGGTGGTGCCGGGGATGCTGGTGGGGTTGGAGGATGGGGAGTGGGGTTGTGTGGTGGTGCCGGGGATTCGGGTGGGGTTGGAGGATGGGGAGTGGGGTTGTGTGGTGGTGCCGGGGATGCGGGTGGGGTTGGAGGATGGGGAGTGGGGTTGTGTGGTGGTGCCGGGGATGCGGGTGGGGTTGGAGGATGGGGAGTGGGGTTGTGTGGTGGTGCCGGGGATGCGGGTGGGGTTGGAGGATGGGGAGTGGGGTTGTGTGGTGGTGCCGGGGATGCGGGTGGGGTTGGAGGATGGGGAGTGGGGTTGTGTGGTGGTGCCGGGGATGTAAGTGGGGTAGGAGGATGGGGAGTGGGGTTGTGTGGTGGTGCCGGGGATGCGGGTGGGGTTGGAGGATGAGGAGTGGGGTTGTGTGGTGGTGCCGGGGATGCGGGTGGGGTTGGAGGATGAGGAGTGGGGTTGTGTGGTGGTGCCGGGGATGCGGGTGGGGTTGGAGGATGAGGAGTGGGGTTGTGTGGTGGTGCCGGGGATGCGGGTGGGGTTGGAGGATGGGGAGTGGGGTTCTGTGGTGGTGCCGGGGTTGCGGGTGGGTTACACTCCTCGGGGGTGGGAGTGGTGTTGGTGGTCACGGGATACAGGTGGAGTTGGAGGATGGGGAGTGGGTTTGTGTGGTGGTGCCGGGGATGCGGGTGGGGTGGGAGGATGGGGAGTGGGGTTGTGTGGTGGTGCCGGGGATGCGGGTGGGTTTGGAGGATGGGGAGTGGGGTTGTGTGGTGGTGCCGGGGATGTAAGTGGGGTTGGAGGATGGGGAGTGGGGGTTGTGTGGTGGTGCCGGGGATGCGGGTGGGGTACACCCCTCGGGGGTGGGAGTGGTGTTGGTGGTCACGGGATACAGGTGGAGTTGGAGGATGAGGAGTGCGGTTGTGTGGTGGTGCCGGGGATGTGGGTGGAGTTGGAGGATGGGGAGTGGGGTTGTGTGGTGGTGCCGGGATGCGGGTGGGGTTGGAGGATGAGGAGTGGGGTTGTGTGGTGGTGCCGGGGATGCGGGTGGGGTTGGAGGATGGGGAGTGGGGTTGTGTGGTGGTGCCGGGGATGCGGGTGGGGTTGGAGGATGAGGAGTGGGGTTGTGTGGTGGTGCCGGGGATGCGGGTGGGGTTGGAGGATGGGGAGTGGGGTTGAGTGGTGGTGCCGGGGATGTAAGTGGGGTTGGAGGATGGGGAGTGGGGTTGTGTGGTGGTGTGGGGGATGCGGGTGGGGTACACCCCTCGGGGGTGGGAGTGGGGTTGTTTGGTGGTCACGGGATACAGGTGGAGTTGGAGGATGGGGAGTGGGGTTGTGTGGTGGTGTGGGGGGATGCGGGTGGGGTTGGAGGATGGGGAGTGGGTTTGTGTGGTGGTGCCGGGGATGCGGGTGGGGTACACCCCTCGGGGGTGGGAGTGGTGTTGGTGGTCACGGGATACTGGTGGAGTTGGAGGATGGGGAGTGGGGTTGTGTGGTGGTCCCGGGGACGCGGGTGGGGTTGGAGGATTGGGAGTGGGGTTGTGTGGTGGTGCCGGGGATGCGGGTGGGGTTGGAGGATGAGGAGTGGGGTTGTGTGGGTGGTGCCGGGGATGCGGGTGGGGTTGGAGGATGGGGAGTGGGGATGTGTGGTGGTGCCGGGGATGGGGGGGTGGGGTTGGAGGATGGGGAGTGGGGTTCTGTGGTGGTGCCGGGGATGCGGGTGGGTTACACCCCTCGGGGGTGGGAGTGGTGTTGGTGGTCACGGGATACAGGTGGAGTTGGAGGATGGGGAGTGGGGTTGTGTGGTGGTGCCGGGGATACTGGTGGAGTTGGAGGATGGGGAGTGGGGTTGTGTGGTGGTGCCGGGGATGCGGGTGGGGTTGGAGGATGAGGAGTGGGGTTGTGTGGTGGTGCCGGGGATGCGGGTGGAGTTGGAGGATGGGGAGTGGGGTTGTGTGGTGGTGCGGGGGATGCGGGTGGGGTTGGAGGATGGGGAGTGGGGTTGTGTGGTGGTGCCGGGGATGCGGGGTGGGGTTGGAGGATGGGGAGTGGGGTTGTGTGGTGGTGCCGGGGATGCGGGTGGGGTTGTGTGGTGGTGCCGGGGATGCGGGTGGGGTTGGAGGATGGGGAGTGGGGTTGTGTGGTGGTGCCGGGGATGCGGGTGGGGTTGGAGGATGGGGAGTGGGGTTGTGTGGTGGTGCCGGGGATGCGGGTGGAGTTGGAGGATGGGGAGTGGGGTTGTGTGGTGGTGCCGGGGATGCGGGTGGGGTTGGAGGATGGGGAGTGGGGTTGTGTGGTGGTGCTGGGGATGCGGGTGGGGTACACCTCTCGGGGGTGGGAGTGGTGTTGGTGGTCACGGGATACAGGTGGAGTTGGAGGATGGGGAGTGGGGTTGTGTGGTGGTGCCGGGGATGCGGGTGGGGTTGGAGGATGAGGAGTGGGGTTGTGTGGTGGTGCCGGGGATGCGGGTGGGGTTGGAGGATGAGGAGTGGGGTTGTGTGGTGGTGCCGGGGATGCGGGTGGAGTTGGAGGATGGGGAGTGGGGTTGTGTGGTGGTGCCGGGGATGCGGGTGGGGTTGGCGGATGGGGAGTGGGGTTGTGTGGTGGTGCCGGGGATACGGGTGGGTTACACCCCTCGGGGGTGGGAGTGGTGTTGGTGGTCACGGGATACTGGTGGAGTTGGAGGATGGGGAGTGGGGTTGTGTGGTGGTGCCGGGGACGCGGGTGGGGTTGGAGGATGGGGAGTGGGGTTGTGTGGTGGTGCCGGGGATGCGGGTGGGTTACACCCCTCGGGGGTGGGAGTGGTGTTGGTGGTCACGGGATACTGGTGGGGTTGGAGGATGGGGAGTGGGGTTGTGTGGTGGTGCCGGGGATGCGGGTGGAGTTGGAGGATGGGGAGTGGGGTTGTGTGGTGGTGCCGGGGATGCGGGTGGAGTTGGAGGATGGGGAGTGGGGTTGTGTGGTGGTGCCGGGGACGCGGGTGGGGTTGGAGGATGGGGAGTGGGGTTGTGTGGTGGTGCCGGGGATGCGGGTGGGGTACACCCCTCGGGGGTGGGAGTGGTTTTGGTGGTCACGGGATACAGGTGGAGTTGGAGGATGGGGAGTGGGGTTGTGTGGTGGTGCCGGGGACGCGGGTGGGGTTGGAGGATGGGGAGTGCGGTTGTGTGGTGGTGCCGGGGATGCGGGTGGGGTTGGAGGATGGGGAGTGGGGTTGTGTGGTGGTGCCGGGGATGTAAGTGGGTTACACCCCTCGGGGGTGGGAGTGGTGTTGGTGGTCACGGGATACAGGTGGAGTTGGAGGATGGGGAGTGGGGTTGTGTTGTGGTGCCGGGGATGCGGGTGGGGTTGGAGGATGAGGAGTGGGGTTGTGTGGTGGTGCCGGGGATGCGGGTGGGGTTGGAGGATGGGGAGTGGGGTTGTGTGGTGGTGCCGGGGATGCGGGTGGGGTTGGAGGATGGGGAGTGGGGTTGTGTGGTGGTGCCGGGGATGCGGGTGGGGTTGGAGGATGGGGAGTGGGGTTGTGTGGTGCTGCCGGGGATGCGGGTGGGATACACCCCTCGGGGGTGGGAGTGGGGTTGTTTGGTGGTCACGGGATACAGGTGGAGTTGGAGGATGGGGAGTGGGGTTGTGTGGTGTTCACGGGATACAGGTGGAGTTGGAGGATGGGGAGTGGGGTTGTGTGGTGGTGTGGGGGATGCAGGTGGGGTTGGAGGATGGGGAGTGGGGTTGTGTGGTGGTGCCGGGGATGCGGGTGGGTTACACCCCTCGGGGGTGGGAGTGGGGTTGTTTGGTGGTCACGGGATACAGGTGGAGTTGGAGGATGGGGAGTGGGGTTGTGTGGTGGTCACGGGATACAGGTGGAGTTGGAGGATGGGGAGTGGGGTTGTGTGGTGGTGCCGGGGATGCGGGTGGGGTTGGAGGATGGGGAGTGGGGTTGTGTGGTGGTGCCGGGGATGCGGGTGGGGTTGGAGGATGGGGAGTGGGGTTGTGTGGTGGTGCCGGGGATGCGGGTGGGGTTGGAGGATGGGGAGTGGGGTTGTGTGGTGGTGCCGGGGATGTAAGTGGGGTTGGAGGATGGGGAGTGGGGTTGTGTGGTGGTGCCGGGGATGCGGGTGGGGTTGGAGGATGAGGAGTGGGGTTGTGTGGTGGTGCCGGGGATGCGGGTGGGGTTGGAGGATGAGGAGTGGGGTTGTGTGGTGGTGCCGGGGATGCGGGTGGGGTTGGAGGATGAGGAGTGGGGTTGTGTGGTGGTGCCGGGGATGCGGGTGGGGTTGGAGGATGGGGAGTGGGGTTCTGTGGTGGTGCCGGGGATGCGGGTGGGTTACACCCCTCGGGGGTGGGAGTGGTGTTGGTGGTCACGGGATACAGGTGGAGTTGGAGGATGGGGAGTGGGGTTGTGTGGTGGTGCCGGGGATGCGGGTGGGGTTGGAGGATGGGGAGTGGGGTTGTGTGGTGGTGCCGGGGATGCGGGTGGGTTTGGAGGATGGGGAGTGGGGTTGTGTGGTGGTGCCGGGGATGTAAGTGGGGTTGGAGGATGGGGAGTGGGGTTGTGTGGTGGTGCCGGGGATGCGGGTGGGGTACACCCCTCGGGGGTGGGAGTGGTGTTGGTGGTCACGGGATACAGGTGGAGTTGGAGGATGAGGAGTGGGGTTGTGTGGTGGTGCCGGGGATGTGGGTGGAGTTGGAGGATGGGGAGTGGGGTTGTGTGGTGGTGCCGGGGATGCGGGTGGGGTTGGAGGATGAGGAGTTGGGTTGTGTGGTGGTGCCGGGGATGCGGGTGGGGTTGGAGGATGGGGAGTGGGGTTGTGTGGTGGTGCCGGGGATGCGGGTGGGGTTGGAGGATGAGGAGTGGGGTTGTGTGGTGGTGCCGGGGATGCGGGTGGGGTTGGAGGATGGGGAGTGGGGTTGTGTGGTGGTGCCGGGGATGTAAGTGGGGTTGGAGGATGGGGAGTGGGGTTGTGTGGTGGTGTGGGGAATGCGGGTGGGGTACACCCCTCGGGGGTGGGAGTGGGGTTGTTTGGTGGTCACGGGATACAGGTGGAGTTGGAGGATGGGGAGTGGGGTTGTGTGGTGGTGTGGGGGATGCGGGTGGGGTTGGAGGATGGGGAGTGGGTTTGTGTGGTGGTGCCGGGGATGCGGGTGGGGTACACCCCTCGGGGGTGGGAGTGGTGTTGGTGGTCACGGGATACTGGTGGAGTTGGAGGATGGGGAGTGGGGTTGTGTGGTGGTCCCGGGGACGCGGGTGGGGTTGGAGGATGGGGAGTGGGGTTGTGTGGTGGTGCCGGGGATGCGGGTGGGGTTGGAGGATGAGGAGTGGGGTTGTGTGGTGGTGCCGGGGATGCGGGTGGGGTTGGAGGATGGGGAGTGGGGATGTGTGGTGGTGCCGGGGATGCGGGTGGGGTTGGAGGATGGGGAGTGGGGTTCTGTGGTGGTGCCGGGGATGCGGGTGGGTTACACCCCTCGGGGGTGGGAGTGGTGTTGGTGGTCACGGGATACAGGTGGAGTTGGAGGATGGGGAGTGGGGTTGTGTGGTGGTGCCGGGGATACTGGTGGAGTTGGAGGATGGGGAGTGGGGTTGTGTGGTGGTGCCGGGGATGCGGGTGGGGTTGGAGGATGAGGAGTGGGGTTGTGTGGTGGTGCCGGGGATGCGGGTGGAGTTGGAGGATGGGGAGTGGGGTTGTGTGGTGGTGCCGGGGATGCGGGTGGGGTTGGAGGATGGGGAGTGGGGTTGTGTGGTGGTGCCGGGGATGCGGGTTGGGTTGGAGGATGGGGAGTGGGGTTGTGTGGTGGTGCCGGGGATGCGGGTGGGGTTGGAGGATGGGGAGTGGGGTTGTGTGGTGGTGCCGGGGATGCGGGTGGGGTTGGAGGATGGGGAGTGGGGTTGTGTGGTGGTGCCGGGGATGCGGGTGGAGTTGGAGGATGGGGAGTGGGGTTGTGTGGTGGTGCCGGGGATGCGGGTGGGGTTGGAGGATGGGGAGTGGGGTTGTGTGGTGGTGCTGGGGATGCGGGTGGGGTACACCTCTCGGGGGTGGGAGTGGTGTTGGTGGTCACGGGATACAGGTGGAGTTGGAGGATGGGGAGTGGGGTTGTGTGGTGGTGCCGGGGATGCGGGTGGGGTTGGAGGATGAGGAGTGGGGTTGTGTGGTGGTGCCGGGGATGTAAGTGGGGTTGGAGGATGGGGAGTGGGGTTGTGTGGTGGTGTGGGGAATGCGGGTGGGGTACACCCCTCGGGGGTGGGAGTGGGGTTGTTTGGTGGTCACGGGATACAGGTGGAGTTGGAGGATGGGGAGTGGGGTTGTGTGGTGGTGTGGGGGATGCGGGTGGGGTTGGAGGATGGGGAGTGGGTTTGTGTGGTGGTGCCGGGGATGCGGGTGGGGTACACCCCTCGGGGGTGGGAGTGGTGTTGGTGGTCACGGGATACTGGTGGAGTTGGAGGATGGGGAGTGGGGTTGTGTGGTGGTGCCGGGGATGCGGGTGGGGTTGGAGGATGAGGAGTGGGGTTGTGTGGTGGTGCCGGGGATGCGGGTGGGGTTGGAGGATGGGGAGTGGGGATGTGTGGTGGTGCCGGGGATGCGGGTGGGGTTGGAGGATGGGGAGTGGGGTTCTGTGGTGGTGCCGGGGATGCGGGTGGGTTACACCCCTCGGGGGTGGGAGTGGTGTTGGTGGTCACGGGATACAGGTGGAGTTGGAGGATGGGGAGTGGGGTTGTGTGGTGGTGCCGGGGATACTGGTGGAGTTGGAGGATGGGGAGTGGGGTTGTGTGGTGGTGCCGGGGATGCGGGTGGGGTTGGAGGATGAGGAGTGGGGTTGTGTGGTGGTGCCGGGGATGCGGGTGGAGTTGGAGGATGGGGAGTGGGGTTGTGTGGTGGTGCCGGGGATGCGGGTGGGGTTGGAGGATGGGGAGTGGGGTTGTGTGGTGGTGCCGGGGATGCGGGTGGGGTTGGAGGATGGGGAGTGGGGTTGTGTGGTGGTGCCGGGGATGCGGGTGGGGTTGGAGGATGGGGAGTGGGGCTGTGTGGTGGTGCCGGGGATGCGGGTGGGGTTGGAGGATGGGGAGTGGGGTTGTGTGGTGGTGCCGGGGATGCGGGTGGAGTTGGAGGATGGGGAGTGGGGTTGTGTGGTGGTGCCGGGGATGCGGGTGGGGTTGGAGGATGGGGAGTGGGGTTGTGTGGTGGTGCTGGGGATGCGGGTGGGGTACACCTCTCGGGGGTGGGAGTGGTGTTGGTGGTCACGGGATACAGGTGGAGTTGGAGGATGGGGAGTGGGGTTGTGTGGTGGTGCCGGGGATGCGGGTGGGGTTGGAGGATGAGGAGTGGGGTTGTGTGGTGGTGCCGGGGATGCGGGTGGGGTTGGAGGATGAGGAGTGGGGTTGTGTGGTGGTGCCGGGGATGCGGGTGGAGTTGGAGGATGGGGAGTGGGGTTGTGTGGTGGTGCCGGGGATGCGGTTGGGGTTGGCGGATGGGGAGTGGGGTTGTGTGGTGGTGCCGGGGATGCGGGTGGGTTACACCCCTCGGGGGTGGGAGTGGTGTTGGTGGTCACGGGATACTGGTGGAGTTGGAGGATGGGGAGTGGGGTTGTGTGGTGGTGCCGGGGACGCGGGTGGGGTTGGAGGATGGGGAGTGGGGTTGTGTGGTGGTGCCGGGGATGCGGGTGGGTTACACCCCTCGGGGGTGGGAGTGGTGTTGGTGGTCACGGGATACTGGTGGGGTTGGAGGATGGGGAGTGGGGTTGTGTGGTGGTGCCGGGGATGCGGGTGGATTTGGAGGATGGGGAGTGGGGTTGTGTGGTGGTGCCGGGGATGCGGGTGGAGTTGGAGGATGGGGAGTGGGGTTGTGTGGTGGTGCCGGGGACGCGGGTGGGGTTGGAGGATGGGGAGTGGGGTTGTGTGGTGGTGCCGGGGATGCGGGTGGGGTACACCCCTCGGGGGTGGGAGTGGTTTTGGTGGTCACGGGATACAGGTGGAGTTGGAGGATGGGGATTGGGGTTGTGTGGTGGTGCCGGGGACGCGGGTGGGGTTGGAGGATGGGGAGTGCGGTTGTGTGGTGGTGCCGGGGATGCGGGTGGGGTTGGAGGATGGGGAGTGGGGTTGTGTGGTGGTGCCGGGGATGTAAGTGGGTTACACCCCTCGGGGGTGGGAGTGGTGTTGGTGGTCACGGGATACAGGTGGAGTTGGAGGATGGGGAGTGGGGTTGTGTTGTGGTGCCGGGGATGCGGGTGGGGTTGGAGGATGAGGAGTGGGGTTGTGTGGTGGTGCCGGGGATGCGGGTGGGGTTGGAGGATGGGGAGTGGGGTTGTGTGGTGGTGCCGGGGATGCGGGTGGGGTTGGAGGATGGGGAGTGGGGTTGTGTGGTGGTGCCGGGGATGCGGGTGGGGTTGGAGGATGGGGAGTGGGGTTGTGTGGTGGTGCCGGGGATGCGGGTGGGATACACCCCTCGGGGGTGGGAGTGGGGTTGTTTGGTGGTCACGGGATACAGGTGGAGTTGGAGGATGGGGAGTGGGGTTGTGTGGTGGTCACGGGATACAGGTGGAGTTGGAGGATGGGGAGTGGGGTTGTGTGGTGGTGTGGGGGATGCAGGTGGGGTTGGAGGATGGGGAGTGGGGTTGTGTGGTGGTGCCGGGGATGCGGGTGGGTTACACCCCTCGGGGGTGTGAGTGGGGTTGTTTGGTGGTCACGGGATACAGGTGGAGTTGGAGGATGGGGAGTGGGGTTGTGTGGTGGTCACGGGATACAGGTGGAGTTGGAGGATGGGGAGTGGGGTTGTGTGGTGGTGCCGGGGATGCGGGTGGGGTTGGAGGATGGGGAGTGGGGTTGTGTGGTGGTGCCGGGGACGCGGGTGGAGTTGGAGGATGGGGAGTGGGGTTGTGTGGTGGTGCCGGGGATGCGGGTGGGTTACACCCCTCGGGGGTGGGAGTGGTGTTGGTGGTCACGGGATACAGGTGGAGTTGGAGGATGGGGAGTGGGGTTGTGTGGTGGTGCCGGGGATGCGGGTGGGGTTGGAGGATGAGGAGTGGGGTTGTGTGGTGGTGCCGGGGATGCGGGTGGAGTTGGAGGATGGGGAGTGGGGTTGTGTGGTGGTGCCGGGGATGCGGGTGGGGTTGGAGGATGGGGAGTGGGGTTGTGTGGTGGTGCCGGGGATGCGGGTGGGGTTGGAGGATGGGGAGTGGGGTTGTGTGGTGGTGCCGGGGATGCGGGTGGGGTTGTGTGGTGGTGCCGGGGATGCGGGTGGGGTTGGAGGATGTGGAGTGGGGTTGTGTGGTGGTGCCGGGGATGCGGGTGGGGTTGGAGGATGGGAGTGGGGTTGTGTGGTGGTGCCGGGGATGCGGGTGGAGTTGGAGGATGGGGAGTGGGGTTGTGTGGTGGTGCCGGGGATGCGGGTGGGGTTGGAGGATGGGGAGTGGGGTTGTGTGGTGGTGCTGGGGATGCGGGTGGGGTACACCTCTCGGGGGTGGGAGTGGTGTTGGTGGTCACGGGATACAGGTGGAGTTGGAGGATGGGGAGTGGGGTTGTGTGGTGGTGCCGGGGATGCGGGTGGGGTTGGAGGATGAGGAGTGGGGTTGTGTGGTGGTGCCGGGGATGCGGGTGGGGTTGGAGGATGAGGAGTGGGGTTGTGTGGTGGTGCCGGCGATGCGGGTGGATTTGGAGGATGGGGAGTGGGGTTGTGTGGTGGTGCCGGGGATGCGGGTGTGGTTGGCGGATGGGGAGTGGGGTTGTGTGGTGGTGCCGGGGATGCGGGTGGGTTACACCCCTCGGGGGTGGGAGTGGTGTTGGTGGTCACGGGATACTGGTGGAGTTGGAGGATGGGGAGTGGGGTTGTGTGGTGGTGCCGGGGACGCGGGTGGGGTTGGAGAATGGGGAGTGGGGTTGTGTGGTGGTGCCGGGGATGCGGGTCGGTTACACCCCTTGGGGGTGGGAGTGGTGTTGGTGGTCACGGGATACTGGTGGGGTTGGAGGATGGGGAGTGGGGTTGTGTGGTGGTGCCGGGGATGCGGGTGGAGTTGGAGGATGGGGAGTGGGGTTGTGTGGTGGTGCCGGGGATGCGGGTGGAGTTGGAGGATGGGGAGTGGGGTTGTGTGGTGGTGCCGGGGACGCGGGTGGGGTTGGAGGATGGGGAGTGGGGTTGTGTGGTGGTGCCGGGGATGCGGGTGGGGTACACCCCTCGGGGGTGGGAGTGGTTTTGGTGGTCACGGGATACAGGTGGAGTTGGAGGATGGGGAGTGGGGTTGTGTGGTGGTGCCGGGGACGCGGGTGGGGTTGGAGGATGGGGAGTGCGGTTGTGTGGTGGTGCCGTGGATGCGGGTGGGGTTGGAGGATGGGGAGTGGGGTTGTGTGGTGGTGCCGGGGATGTAAGTGGGTTACACCCCTCGGGGGTGGGAGTGGTGTTGGTGGTCACGGGATACAGGTGGAGTTGGAGGATGGGGAGTGGGGTTGTGTTGTGGTGCCGGGGATGCGGGTGGGGTTGGAGGATGAGGAGTGGGGTTGTGTGGTGGTGCCGGGGATGCGGGTGGGGTTGGAGGATGGGGAGTGGGGTTGTGTGGTGGTGCCGGGGATGCGGGTGGGGTTGGAGGATGGGGAGTGGGGTTGTGTGGTGGTGCCGGGGATGCGGGTGGGGTTGGAGGATGGGGAGTGGGGTTGTGTGGTGGTGCCGGGGATGCGGGTGGGATACACCCCTCGGGGGTGGGAGTGGGGTTGTTTGGTGGTCACGGGATACAGGTGGAGTTGGAGGATGGGGAGTGGGGTTGTGTGGTGGTCACGGGATACAGGTGGAGTTGGAGGATGGGGAGTGGGGTTGTGTGGTGGTGTGGGGGATGCAGGTGGGGTTGGAGGATGGGGAGTGGGGTTGTGTGGTGGTGCCGGGGATGTGGGTGGGTTACACCCCTCGGGGGTGTGAGTGGGGTTGTTTGGTGGTCACGGGATACAGGTGGAGTTGGAGGATGGGGAGTGGGGTTGTGTGGTGGTCACGGGATACAGGTGGAGTTGGAGGATGGGGAGTGGGGTTGTGTGGTGGTGCCGGGGATGCGGGTGGGGTTGGAGGATGGGGAGTGGGGTTGTGTGGTGGTGCCGGGGACGCGGGTGGAGTTGGAGGATGGGGAGTGGGGTTGTGTGGTGGTGCCGGGGATGCGGGTGGGTTACACCCCTCGGGGGTGGGAGTGGTGTTGGTGGTCACGGGATACAGGTGGAGTTGGAGGATGGGGAGTGGGGTTGTGTGGTGGTGCCGGGGATGCGGGTGGGGTTGGAGGATGAGGAGTGGGGTTGTGTGGTGGTGCCGGGGATACAGGTGGAGTTGGAGGATGGGGAGTGGGGTTGTGTGGTGGTCACGGGATACAGGTGGAGTTGGAGGATGAGAAGTGGGGTTGTGTGGTGGTGCCGGGGATGCGGGTGGGGTTGGAGGATGGGGAGTGGGGTTGTGTGGTGGTGCCGGGGATGCGGGTGGGGTTGGAGGATGAGGAGTGGGGTTGTGTGGTGGTGCCGGGGATGCGGGTGGGGTTGGAGGATGGGGAGTGGGGTTGTTTGGTGGTGCCAGGGATGCGGGTGGGGTTGGAGGATGGGGAGTGGGGTTGTGTGGTGGTGTGGGGGATGCGGGTGGGGTTGGAGGATGGGGAGTGGGGTTGTGTGGTGGTGCCGGGGATGCGGGTGGGGTTGGAGGATGAGGAGTGGGGTTGTGTGGTGGTGCCGGGGATGTAAGTGGGGTTGGAGGATGGGGAGTGGGGTTGTGTGGTGGTGCCGGGGATGCGGGTGGGGTACACCCCTCGGGGGTGGGAGTGGTGTTGGTGGTCACGGGATACAGGTGGAGTTGGAGGATGAGGAGTGGGGTTGTGTGGTGGTGCCGGGGATGCGGGTGGGGTTGGAGGATGGGGAGTGGGGTTGTGTGGTGGTGCCGGGGATGCGGGTGCGGTTGGAGGATGAGGAGTGGGGTTGTGTGGTGGTGCCGGGGATACTGGTGGAGTTGGAGGATGAGGAGTGGGGTTGTGTGGTGGTGCCGGGGATGCGGGTGGGGTTGGAGGATGGGGAGTGGGGTTGTGTGGTGGTGCCGGGGATGCGGGTGGGGTTGGAGGATGGGGAGTGGGGTTGTGTGGTGGTGCCGGGGATGCGGGTGGGGTTGGAGGATGTGGAGTGGGGTTGTGTGGTGGTGCCGGGGATGCGGGTGGGGTTGGAGGATGGGGAGTGGGGTTGTGTGGTGGTGCCGGGGACGCGGGTGTGGTTGGAGGATGGGGAGTGGGGTTGTGTGGTGGTGCCGGGGATGCGGGTGGGGTACACCCCTTGGGGGTGGGAGTGGTGTTGGTGGTCACGGGATACAGGTGGAGTTGGAGGATGGGGAGTGGGGTTGTGTGGTGGTGCCGGCGATGCGGGTGGGGTTGGAGGATGGGGAGTGGGGTTGTGTGGTGGTGCCGGGGATGCGGGTGGGGTTGGAGGATGGGGAGTGGGGTTGTGTGGTGGTGCCGGGGATGCGGGTGGGGTTGGAGGATGGGGAGTGGGGTTGTGTGGTGGTGCCGGGGATGCGGGTGGGGTTGGAGGATGGGGAGTGGGGTTGTGTGGTGGTGTGGGGGATGCGGGTGGGTTACACCCCTCGGGGGTGGGAGTGGTGTTGGTGGTCACGGGATACAGGTGGAGTTGGAGGATGAGGAGTGGGGTTGTGTGGTGGTGCCGGGGATGCGGGTGGGGTTGGAGGATGGGGAGTGGGGTTGTGTGGTGGTGCCGGGGACGCGGGTGGGGTTGGAGGATGGGGAGTGGGGTTGTGTGGTGGTGCCGGGGATGCGGGTGGGGTTGGAAGATGGGGAGTGGGGTTGTGTGGTGGTGCCGGGGATGCGGGTGGGGTTGGAGGATGGGGAGTGGGGTTGTGTGGTGGTGCCGGGGATGCGGGTGGGGTTGGAGGATGGGGAGTGGGGTTGTGTGGTGGTGCCGGGGATGCGGGTGGGGTTGGAGGATGGGGAGTGGGGTTGTGTGGTGGTCACGGGATACAGGTGGAGTTGGAGGATGGGGAGTGGGGTTGTGTGGTGGTGTGGGGGATGCAGGTGGGGTTGGAGGATGAGGAGTTGGGTTGTGTGGTGGTGCCGGGGATGCGGGTGGGGTTGGAGGATGGGGAGTGGGGTTGTGTGGTGGTGCCGGGGATGCGGGTGGGGTTGGAGGATGAGGAGTGGGGTTGTGTGGTGGTGCCGGGGATGCGGGTGGGGTTGGAGGATGGGGAGTGGGGTTGTGTGGTGGTGCCGGGGATGTAAGTGGGGTTGGAGGATGGGGAGTGGGGTTGTGTGGTGGTGCCGGGGATGCGGGTGGGTTACACCCCTCGGGGGTGGGAGTGGTGTTGGTGGTCACGGGATACTGGTGGAGTTGGAGGATGGGGAGTGGGGTTGTGTGGTGGTCCCGGGGACGCGGGTGGGGTTGGAGGATGGGGAGTGGGGTTGTGTGGTGGTGCCGGGGATGCGGGTGGGGTTGGAGGATGAGGAGTGGGGTTGTGTGGTGGTGCCGGGGATGCGGGTGGGGTTGGAGGATGGGGAGTGGGGATGTGTGGTGGTGCCGGGGATGCGGGTGGGGTTGGAGGATGGGGAGTGGGGTTCTGTGGTGGTGCCGGGGATGCGGGTGGGTTACACCCCTCGGGGGTGGGAGTGGTGTTGGTGGTCACGGGATACAGGTGGAGTTGGAGGATGGGGAGTGGGGTTGTGTGGTGGTGCCGGGGATACTGGTGGAGTTGGAGGATGGGGAGTGGGGTTGTGTGGTGGTGCCGGGGATGCGGGTGGGGTTGGAGGATGAGGAGTGGGGTTGTGTGGTGGTGCCGGGGATGCGGGTGGAGTTGGAGGATGGGGAGTGGGGTTGTGTGGTGGTGCCGGGGATGCGGGTGGGGTTGGAGGATGGGGAGTGGGGTTGTGTGGTGGTGCCGGGGATGCGGGTTGGGTTGGAGGATGGGGAGTGGGGTTGTGTGGTGGTGCCGGGGATGCGGGTGGGGTTGGAGGATGGGGAGTGGGGTTGTGTGGTGGTGCCGGGGATGCGGGTGGGGTTGGAGGATGGGGAGTGGGGTTGTGTGGTGGTGCCGGGGATGCGGGTGGAGTTGGAGGATGGGGAGTGGGGTTGTGTGGTGGTGCCGGGGATGCGGGTGGGGTTGGAGGATGGGGAGTGGGGTTGTGTGGTGGTGCTGGGGATGCGGGTGGGGTACACCTCTCGGGGGTGGGAGTGGTGTTGGTGGTCACGGGATACAGGTGGAGTTGGAGGATGGGGAGTGGGGTTGTGTGGTGGTGCCGGGGATGCGGGTGGGGTTGGAGGATGAGGAGTGGGGTTGTGTGGTGGTGCCGGGGATGTAAGTGGGGTTGGAGGATGGGGAGTGGGGTTGTGTGGTGGTGTGGGGAATGCGGGTGGGGTACACCCCTCGGGGGTGGGAGTGGGGTTGTTTGGTGGTCACGGGATACAGGTGGAGTTGGAGGATGGGGAGTGGGGTTGTGTGGTGGTGTGGGGGATGCGGGTGGGGTTGGAGGATGGGGAGTGGGTTTGTGTGGTGGTGCCGGGGATGCGGGTGGGGTACACCCCTCGGGGGTGGGAGTGGTGTTGGTGGTCACGGGATACTGGTGGAGTTGGAGGATGGGGAGTGGGGTTGTGTGGTGGTGCCGGGGATGCGGGTGGGGTTGGAGGATGAGGAGTGGGGTTGTGTGGTGGTGCCGGGGATGCGGGTGGGGTTGGAGGATGGGGAGTGGGGATGTGTGGTGGTGCCGGGGATGCGGGTGGGGTTGGAGGATGGGGAGTGGGGTTCTGTGGTGGTGCCGGGGATGCGGGTGGGTTACACCCCTCGGGGGTGGGAGTGGTGTTGGTGGTCACGGGATACAGGTGGAGTTGGAGGATGGGGAGTGGGGTTGTGTGGTGGTGCCGGGGATACTGGTGGAGTTGGAGGATGGGGAGTGGGGTTGTGTGGTGGTGCCGGGGATGCGGGTGGGGTTGGAGGATGAGGAGTGGGGTTGTGTGGTGGTGCCGGGGATGCGGGTGGAGTTGGAGGATGGGGAGTGGGGTTGTGTGGTGGTGCCGGGGATGCGGGTGGGGTTGGAGGATGGGGAGTGGGGTTGTGTGGTGGTGCCGGGGATGCGGGTGGGGTTGGAGGATGGGGAGTGGGGTTGTGTGGTGGTGCCGGGGATGCGGGTGGGGTTGGAGGATGGGGAGTGGGGTTGTGTGGTGGTGCCGGGGATGCGGGTGGGGTTGGAGGATGGGGAGTGGGGTTGTGTGGTGGTGCCGGGGATGCGGGTGGAGTTGGAGGATGGGGAGTGGGGTTGTGTGGTGGTGCCGGGGATGCGGGTGGGGTTGGAGGATGGGGAGTGGGGTTGTGTGGTGGTGCTGGGGATGCGGGTGGGGTACACCTCTCGGGGGTGGGAGTGGTGTTGGTGGTCACGGGATACAGGTGGAGTTGGAGGATGGGGAGTGGGGTTGTGTGGTGGTGCCGGGGATGCGGGTGGGGTTGGAGGATGAGGAGTGGGGTTGTGTGGTGGTGCCGGGGATGCGGGTGGGGTTGGAGGATGAGGAGTGGGGTTGTGTGGTGGTGCCGGGGATGCGGGTGGAGTTGGAGGATGGGGAGTGGGGTTGTGTGGTGGTGCCGGGGATGCGGGTGGGGTTGGCGGATGGGGAGTGGGGTTGTGTGGTGGTGCCGGGGATGCGGGTGGGTTACACCCCTCGGGGGTGGGAGTGGTGTTGGTGGTCACGGGATACTGGTGGAGTTGGAGGATGGGGAGTGGGGTTGTGTGGTGGTGCCGGGGACGCGGGTGGGGTTGGAGGATGGGGAGTGGGGTTGTGTGGTGGTGCCGGGGATGCGGGTGGGTTACACCCCTCGGGGGTGGGAGTGGTGTTGGTGGTCACGGGATACTGGTGGGGTTGGAGGATGGGGAGTGGGGTTGTGTGGTGGTGCCGGGGATGCGGGTGGATTTGGAGGATGGGGAGTGGGGTTGTGTGGTGGTGCCGGGGATGCGGGTGGAGTTGGAGGATGGGGAGTGGGGTTGTGTGGTGGTGCCGGGGACGCGGGTGGGGTTGGAGGATGGGGAGTGGGGTTGTGTGGTGGTGCCGGGGATGCGGGTGGGGTACACCCCTCGGGGGTGGGAGTGGTTTTGGTGGTCACGGGATACAGGTGGAGTTGGAGGATGGGGAGTGGGGTTGTGTGGTGGTGCCGGGGACGCGGGTGGGGTTGGAGGATGGGGAGTGCGGTTGTGTGGTGGTGCCGGGGATGCGGGTGGGGTTGGAGGATGGGGAGTGGGGTTGTGTGGTGGTGCCGGGGATGTAAGTGGGTTACACCCCTCGGGGGTGGGAGTGGTGTTGGTGGTCACGGGATACAGGTGGAGTTGGAGGATGGGGAGTGGGGTTGTGTTGTGGTGCCGGGGATGCGGGTGGGGTTGGAGGATGAGGAGTGGGGTTGTGTGGTGGTGCCGGGGATGCGGGTGGGGTTGGAGGATGGGGAGTGGGGTTGTGTGGTGGTGCCGGGGATGCGGGTGGGGTTGGAGGATGGGGAGTGGGGTTGTGTGGTGGTGCCGGGGATGCGGGTGGGGTTGGAGGATGGGGAGTGGGGTTGTGTGGTGGTGCCGGGGATGCGGGTGGGATACACCCCTCGGGGGTGGGAGTGGGGTTGTTTGGTGGTCACGGGATACAGGTGGAGTTGGAGGATGGGGAGTGGGGTTGTGTGGTGGTCACGGGATACAGGTGGAGTTGGAGGATGGGGAGTGGGGTTGTGTGGTGGTGTGGGGGATGCAGGTGGGGTTGGAGGATGGGGAGTGGGGTTGTGTGGTGGTGCCGGGGATGCGGGTGGGTTACACCCCTCGGGGGTGTGAGTGGGGTTGTTTGGTGGTCACGGGATACAGGTGGAGTTGGAGGATGGGGAGTGGGGTTGTGTGGTGGTCACGGGATACAGGTGGAGTTGGAGGATGGGGAGTGGGGTTGTGTGGTGGTGCCGGGGATGCGGGTGGGGTTGGAGGATGGGGAGTGGGGTTGTGTGGTGGTGCCGGGGACGCGGGTGGAGTTGGAGGATGGGGAGTGGGGTTGTGTGGTGGTGCCGGGGATGCGGGTGGGTTACACCCCTCGGGGGTGGGAGTGGTGTTGGTGGTCACGGGATACAGGTGGAGTTGGAGGATGGGGAGTGGGGTTGTGTGGTGGTGCCGGGGATGCGGGTGGGGTTGGAGGATGAGGAGTGGGGTTGTGTGGTGGTGCCGGGGATGCGGGTGGAGTTGGAGGATGGGGAGTGGGGTTGTGTGGTGGTGCCGGGGATGCGGGTGGGGTTGGAGGATGGGGAGTGGGGTTGTGTGGTGGTGCCGGGGATGCGGGTGGGGTTGGAGGATGGGGAGTGGGGTTGTGTGGTGGTGCCGGGGATGCGGGTGGGGTTGTGTGGTGGTGCCGGGGATGCGGGTGGGGTTGGAGGATGTGGAGTGGGGTTGTGTGGTGGTGCCGGGGATGCGGGTGGGGTTGGAGGATGGGAGTGGGGTTGTGTGGTGGTGCCGGGGATGCGGGTGGAGTTGGAGGATGGGGAGTGGGGTTGTGTGGTGGTGCCGGGGATGCGGGTGGGGTTGGAGGATGGGGAGTGGGGTTGTGTGGTGGTGCTGGGGATGCGGGTGGGGTACACCTCTTGGGGGTGGGAGTGGTGTTGGTGGTCACGGGATACAGGTGGAGTTGGAGGATGGGGAGTGGGGTTGTGTGGTGGTGCCGGGGATGCGGGTGGGGTTGGAGGATGAGGAGTGGGGTTGTGTGGTGGTGCCGGGGATGCGGGTGGGGTTGGAGGATGAGGAGTGGGGTTGTGTGGTGGTGCCGGCGATGCGGGTGGATTTGGAGGATGGGGAGTGGGGTTGTGTGGTGGTGCCGGGGATGCGGGTGTGGTTGGCGGATGGGGAGTGGGGTTGTGTGGTGGTGCCGGGGATGCGGGTGGGTTACACCCCTCGGGGGTGGGAGTGGTGTTGGTGGTCACGGGATACTGGTGGAGTTGGAGGATGGGGAGTGGGGTTGTGTGGTGGTGCCGGGGACGCGGGTGGGGTTGGAGGATGGGGAGTGGGGTTGTGTGGTGGTGCCGGGGATGCGGGTCGGTTACACCCCTTGGGGGTGGGAGTGGTGTTGGTGGTCACGGGATACTGGTGGGGTTGGAGGATGGGGAGTGGGGTTGTGTGGTGGTGCCGGGGATGCGGGTGGAGTTGGAGGATGGGGAGTGGGGTTGTGTGGTGGTGCCGGGGATGCGGGTGGAGTTGGAGGATGGGGAGTGGGGTTGTGTGGTGGTGCCGGGGACGCGGGTGGGGTTGGAGGATGGGGAGTGGGGTTGTGTGGTGGTGCCGGGGATGCGGGTGGGGTACACCCCTCGGGGGTGGGAGTGGTTTTGGTGGTCACGGGATACAGGTGGAGTTGGAGGATGGGGAGTGGGGTTGTGTGGTGGTGCCGGGGACGCGGGTGGGGTTGGAGGATGGGGAGTGCGGTTGTGTGGTGGTGCCGGGGATGCGGGTGGGGTTGGAGGATGGGGAGTGGGGTTGTGTGGTGGTGCCGGGGATGTAAGTGGGTTACACCCCTCGGGGGTGGGAGTGGTGTTGGTGGTCACGGGATACAGGTGGAGTTGGAGGATGGGGAGTGGGGTTGTGTTGTGGTGCCGGGGATGCGGGTGGGGTTGGAGGATGAGGAGTGGGGTTGTGTGGTGGTGCCGGGGATGCGGGTGGGGTTGGAGGATGGGGAGTGGGGTTGTGTGGTGGTGCCGGGGATGCGGGTGGGGTTGGAGGATGGGGAGTGGGGTTGTGTGGTGGTGCCGGGGATGCGGGTGGGGTTGGAGGATGGGGAGTGGGGTTGTGTGGTGGTGCCGGGGATGCGGGTGGGATACACCCCTCGGGGGTGGGAGTGGGGTTGTTTGGTGGTCACGGGATACAGGTGGAGTTGGAGGATGGGGAGTGGGGTTGTGTGGTGGTCATGGGATACAGGTGGAGTTGGAGGATGGGGAGTGGGGTTGTGTGGTGGTGTGGGGGATGCAGGTGGGGTTGGAGGATGGGGAGTGGGGTTGTGTGGTGGTGCCGGGGATGCGGGTGGGTTACACCCCTCGGGGGTGTGAGTGGGGTTGTTTGGTGGTCACGGGATACAGGTGGAGTTGGAGGATGGGGAGTGGGGTTGTGTGGTGGTCACGGGATACAGGTGGAGTTGGAGGATGGGGAGTGGGGTTGTGTGGTGGTGCCGGGGATGCGGGTGGGGTTGGAGGATGGGGAGTGGGGTTGTGTGGTGGTGCCGGGGACGCGGGTGGAGTTGGAGGATGGGGAGTGGGGTTGTGTGGTGGTGCCGGGGATGCGGGTGGGTTACACCCCTCGGGGGTGGGAGTGGTGTTGGTGGTCACGGGATACAGGTGGAGTTGGAGGATGGGGAGTGGGGTTGTGTGGTGGTGCCGGGGATGCGGGTGGGGTTGGAGGATGAGGAGTGGGGTTGTGTGGTGGTGCCGGGGATACAGGTGGAGTTGGAGGATGGGGAGTGGGGTTGTGTGGTGGTCACGGGATACAGGTGGAGTTGGAGGATGAGAAGTGGGGTTGTGTGGTGGTGCCGGGGATGCGGGTGGGGTTGGAGGATGGGGAGTGGGGTTGTGTGGTGGTGCCGGGGATGCGGGTGGGGTTGGAGGATGAGGAGTGGGGTTGTGTGGTGGTGCCGGGGATGCGGGTGGGGTTGGAGGATGGGGAGTGGGGTTGTTTGGTGGTGCCAGGGATGCGGGTGGGGTTGGAGGATGGGGAGTGGGGTTGTGTGGTGGTGTGGGGGATGCGGGTGGGGTTGGAGGATGGGGAGTGGGGTTGTGTGGTGGTGCCGGGGATGCGGGTGGGGTTGGAGGATGAGGAGTGGGGTTGTGTGGTGGTGCCGGGGATGTAAGTGGGGTTGGAGGATGGGGAGTGGGGTTGTGTGGTGGTGCCGGGGATGCGGGTGGGGTACACCCCTCGGGGGTGGGAGTGGTGTTGGTGGTCACGGGATACAGGTGGAGTTGGAGGATGAGGAGTGGGGTTGTGTGGTGGTGCCGGGGATGCGGGTGGGGTTGGAGGATGGGGAGTGGGGTTGTGTGGTGGTGCCGGGGATGCGGGTGGGGTTGGAGGATGAGGAGTGGGGTTGTGTGGTGGTGCCGGGGATACTGGTGGAGTTGGAGGATGAGGAGTGGGGTTGTGTGGTGGTGCCGGGGATGCGGGTGGGGTTGGAGGATGGGGAGTGGGGTTGTGTGGTGGTGCCGGGGATGCGGGTGGGGTTGGAGGATGGGGAGTGGGGTTGTGTGGTGGTGCCGGGGATGCGGGTGGGGTTGGAGGATGTGGAGTGGGGTTGTGTGGTGGTGCCGGGGATGCGGGTGGGGTTGGAGGATGGGGAGTGGGGTTGTGTGGTGGTGCCGGGGACGCGGGTGTGGTTGGAGGATGGGGAGTGGGGTTGTGTGGTGGTGCCGGGGATGCGGGTGGGGTACACCCCTCGGGGGTGGGAGTGGTGTTGGTGGTCACGGGATACAGGTGGAGTTGGAGGATGGGGAGTGGGGTTGTGTGGTGGTGCCGGGGATGCGGGTGGGGTTGGAGGATGGGGAGTGGGGTTGTGTGGTGGTGCCGGGGATGCGGGTGGGGTTGGAGGATGGGGAGTGGGGTTGTGTGGTGGTGCCGGGGATGCGGGTGGGGTTGGAGGATGGGGAGTGGGGTTGTGTGGTGGTGCCGGGGATGCGGGTGGGGTTGGAGGATGGGGAGTGGGGTTGTGTGGTGGTGTGGGGGATGCGGGTGGGTTACACCCCTCGGGGGTGGGAGTGGTGTTGGTGGTCACGGGATACAGGTGGAGTTGGAGGATGAGGAGTGGGGTTGTGTGGTGGTGCCGGGGATGCGGGTGGGGTTGGAGGATGGGGAGTGGGGTTGTGTGGTGGTGCCGGGGACGCGGGTGGGGTTGGAGGATGGGGAGTGGGGTTGTGTGGTGGTGCCGGGGATGCGGGTGGGGTTGGAAGATGGGGAGTGGGGTTGTGTGGTGGTGCCGGGGATGCGGGTGGGGTTGGAGGATGGGGAGTGGGGTTGTGTGGTGGTGCCGGGGATGCGGGTGGGGTTGGAGGATGGGGAGTGGGGTTGTGTGGTGGTGCCGGGGATGCGGGTGGGGTTGGAGGATGGGGAGTGGGGTTGTGTGGTGGTCACGGGATACAGGTGGAGTTGGAGGATGGGGAGTGGGGTTGTGTGGTGGTGTGGGGGATGCAGGTGGGGTTGGAGGATGGGGAGTGGGGTTGTGTGGTGGTGCCGGGGATGCGGGTGGGTTACACCCCTCGGGGGTGGGAGTGGGGTTGTTTGGTGGTCACGGGATACAGGTGGAGTTGGAGGATGGGGAGTGGGGTTGTGTGGTGGTCACGGGATACAGGTGGAGTTGGAGGATGGGGTGTGGGGTTGTGTGGTGGTGCCGGGGATGCGGGTGGGGTTGGAGGATGGGGAGTGGGGTTGTGTGGTGGTGCCGGGGACGCGGGTGGAGTTGGAGGATGGGGAGTGGGGTTGTGTGGTGGTGCCGGGGATGCGGGTGGGGTTGGAGGATGGGGAGTGGGGTTGTTTGGTGGTGCCGGGGATGCGGGTGGGGTTCGAGGATGGGGAGTGGGGTTGTGTGGTGGTGTGGGGGATGCGGGTGGGGTTGGAGGATGGGGAGTGGGGTTGTGTGGTGGTGCCGGGGATGCGGGTGGGGTTGGAGGATGACGAGTGGGGTTGTGTGGTGGTGCCGGGGATGTAAGTGGGGTTGGAGGATGGGGAGTGGGGTTGTGTGGTGGTGCCGGGGATGCGGGTGGGGTACACCCCTCGGGGGTGGGAGTGGTGTTGGTGGTCACGGGATACAGGTGGAGTTGGAGGATGAGGAGTGGGGTTGTGTGGTGGTGCCGGGGATGCGGGTGGGGTTGGAGGATGGGGAGTGGGGTTGTGTGGTGGTGCCGGGGATGCGGGTGGGGTTGGAGGATGAGGAGTGGGGTTGCGTGGTGGTGCCGGGGATACTGGTGGAGTTGGAGGATGAGGAGTGGGGTTGTGTGGTGGTGCCGGGGATGCGGGTGGGGTTGGAGGATGGGGAGTGGGGTTGTGTGGTGGTGCCCGGGATGCGGGTGGGGTTGGAGGATGGGGAGTGGGGTTGTGTGGTGGTGCCGGGGATGCGGGTGGGGTTGGAGGATGGGGAGTGGGGTTGTGTGGTGGTGCCGGGGATGCGGGTGGGGTTGGAGGATGGGGAGTCGGGTTGTGTGGTGGTGCCGGGGATGCGGGTGGAGTTGGAGGATGGGGAGTGGGGTTGTGTGGTGGTGCCGGGGATGCGGGTGGGGTTGGAGGATGGGGAGTGGGGTTGTGTGGTGGTGCCGGGGACGCGGGTGGGGTTGGAGGATGGGGAGTGGGGTTGTGTGGTGGTGCCGGGGATGCGGGTGGGGTACACCCCTCGGGGGTGGGAGTGGTGTTGGTGGTCACGGGATACAGGTGGAGTTGGAGGATGGGGAGTGGGGTTGTGTGGTGGTGCCGGGGACGCGGGTGGGGTTGGAGGATGGGGAGTGGGGTTGTGTGGTGGTGCCGGGGATGCGGGTGGGGTTGGAGGATGGGGAGTGGGGTTGTGTGGTGGTGCCGGGGATGCGGGTGGGGTTGGAGGATGGGGAGTGGGGTTGTGTGGTGGTGCCGGGGATGCGGGTGGGGTTGGAGGATGGGGAGTGGGGTTGTGTGGTGGTGTGGGGGATGCGGGTGGGTTACACCCCTCGGGGGTGGGAGTGGTGTTGCTGGTCACGGGATACAGGTGGAGTTGGAGGATGAGGAGTGGGGTTGTGTGGTGGTGCCGGGGATGCGGGTGGGGTTGGAGGATGGGGAGTGGGGTTGTGTGGTGGTGCCGGGGACGCGGGTGGGGTTGGAGGATGGGGAGTGGGGTTGTGTGGTGGTGCCGGGGATGCGGGTGGGGTTGGAGGATGAGGAGTGGGGTTGTGTGGTGGTGCCGGGGATGCGGGTGGAGTTGGAGGATGGGGAGTGGGGTTGTGTGGTGGTGTGGGGGATGCGGGTGGGGTACACCCCTCGGGGGTGGGAGTGGTGTTGGTGGTCACGGGATACAGGTGGAGTTGGAGGATGAGGAGTGGGGTTGTGTGGTGGTGCCGGGGATGCGGGTGGGGTTGGAGGATGGGGAGTGGGGTTGTGTGGTGGTGCCGGGGTCGCGGGTGGGGTTGGAGGATGAGGAGTGGGGTTGTGTGGTGGTGCCGGGGATGCGGGTGGGGTTGGAGGATGAGGAGTGGGGTTGTGTGGTGGTGCCGGGGATGCGGGTGGGGTTGGAGGATGGGGAGTGGGGTTCTGTGGTGGTGCCGGGGATGCGGGTGGGTTACACCCCTCGGGGGTGGGAGTGGTGTTGGTGGTCACGGGATACAGGTGGAGTTGGAGGATGGGGAGTGGGGTTGTGTGGTGGTGCCGGGGATGCGGGTGGGGTTGGAGGATGAGGA
Source organism: Mobula birostris (assembly GCF_030028105.1). Classification (NCBI taxonomy): domain Eukaryota; kingdom Metazoa; phylum Chordata; class Chondrichthyes; order Myliobatiformes; family Myliobatidae; genus Mobula; species Mobula birostris. The sequence goes on from NC_092379.1 coordinate 34,111,714, forward strand.
GTGGGGTTGTGTGGTGGTGCCGGGGATGCGGGTGGGGTTGGAGGATGAGGAGTGGGGTTGTGTGGTGGTGCCGGGGATGGGGGTGGGGTTGGAGGATGGGCAGTGGGGTTGTGTGGTGGTGCCGGGGATGCGGGTGGGGTTGGAGGATGGGGAGTGGGGTTGTGTGGTGGTGCCGGGGATGCGGGTGGGGTTGGAGGATGAGGAGTGGGGTTGTGTGGTGGTGCCGGGGATGCGGGTGGGGTTGGAGGATGGGGAGTGGGGTTGTGTAGTGGTGCCGGGGATGTAAGTGGGGTTGGAGGATGGGGAGTGGGGTTGTGTGGTGGTGTGGGGGATGCGGGTGAGGTACACCCCTCGGGGGTGGGAGTGGTGTTGGTGGTCACGGGATACTGGTGGAGTTGGAGGATGGGGAGTGGGGTTGTGTGGTGGTGCCGGGGATGCGGGTGGGGTTGGAGGATGGGGAGTGGGGTTGTGTGGTGGTGCCGGGGATGCGGGTGGGGTTGGAGGATGGGGAGTGGGGTTCTGTGGTGGTGCCGGGGATGCGGGTGGGTTACACCCCTCGGGGGTGGGAGTGGTGTTGGTGGTCACGGGATACTGGTGGAGTTGGAGGATGGGGAGTGGGGTTGTGTGGTGGTGCCGGGGATGCGGGTGGGGTTGGAGGATGAGGAGTGGGGTTGTGTCGTGGTGCCGGGGATGCGGGTGGGGTTGGAGGATGGGGAGTGGGGTTGTGTGGTGGTGCCGGGGATGCCGGTGGGGTTGGAGGATGGGGAGTGGGGTTGTGTGGTGGTGCCGGGGATGCGGGTGGAGTTGGAGGATGGGGAGTGGGGTTGTGTGGTGGTGCCGGGGATGCGGGTGGGGTTGGAGGATGAGGAGTGGGGTTGTGTGGTGGTGCCGGGGATGCGGGTGGGGTTGGAGGATGAGGAGTGGGGTTGTGTGGTGGTGCCGGGGATGCGGGTGGAGTTGGAGGATGGGGAGTGGGGTTGTGTGGTGGTGCCGGGGATGCGGGTGGGGTTGGAGGATGGGGAGTGGGGTTGTGTGGTGGTGCCGGGGATGCGGGTGGGTTACACCCCTCGGGGGTGGGAGTGGTGTTGGTGGTCACGGGATACTGGTGGAGTTGGAGGATGAGGAGTGGGGTTGTGTGGTGGTGTCGGGGATGCGGGTGGGGTTGGAGGATGAGGAGTGGGGTTGTGTGGTGGTGCTGGGGATGCGGGTGGGGTTGGAGGATGAGGAGTGGGGTTGTGTGGTGGTGCCGGGGATGCGGGTGGGGTTGGAGGATGAGGAGTGGGGTTGTGTGGTGGTGCCGGGGATGTAAGTGGGGTTGGAGGATGGGGAGTGGGGTTGTGTGGTGGTGCCGGGGATGCGGGTGGGGTACACCCCTCGGGGGTGGGAGTGGTGTTGGTGGTCACGGGATACAGGTGGAGTTGGAGGATGAGGAGTGGGGTTGTGTGGTGGTGCCGGGGATGCGGGTGGGGTTGGAGGATGGGGAGTGGGGTTGTGTGGTGGTGCCGGGGATGCGGGTGGGGTTGGAGGATGAGGAGTGGGGTTGTGTGGTGGTGCCGGGGATACTGGTGGAGTTGGAGGATGAGGAGTGGGGTTGTGTGGTGGTGCCGGGGATGCGGGTGGGGTTGGAGGATGGGGAGTGGGGTTGTGTGGTGGTGCCGGGGATGCGGGTGGGGTTGGAGGATGGGGAGTGGGGTTGTGTGGTGGTGCCGGGGATGCGGGTGGGGTTGGAGGATGGGGAGTGGGGTTGTGTGGTGGTGCCGGGGATGCGGGTGGGGTTGGAGGATGGGGAGTCGGGTTGTGTGGTGGTGTCGGGGATGCGGGTGGAGTTGGAGGATGGGGAGTGGGGTTGTGTGGTGGTGCCGGGGATGCGGGTGGGGTTGGAGGATGGGGAGTGGGGTTGTGTGGTGGTGCCGGGGACGCGGGTGGGGTTGGAGGATGGGGAGTGGGGTTGTGTGGTGGTGCCGGGGACGCGGGTGGGGTTGGAGGATGGGGAGTGGGGTTGTGTGGTGGTGTGGGGGATGCGGGTGGGTTACACCCCTCGGGGGTGGGAGTGGTGTTGGTGGTGACGGGATACAGGTGGAGTTGGAGGATGGGGAGTGGGGTTGTGTGGTGGTGCCGGGGATGCGGGTGGGGTACACCCCTCGGGGGTGGGAGTGGTGTTGGTGGTCACGGGATACAGGTGGAGTTGGAGGATGGGGAGTGGGGTTGTGTGGTGGTGCCGGGGACGCGGGTGGGGTTGGAGGATGGGGAGTGGGGTTGTGTGGTGGTGCCGGGGATGCGGGTGGGGTTGGAGGATGGGGAGTGGGGTTGTGTGGTGGTGCCGGGGATGCGGGTGGGGTTGGAGGATGGGGAGTGGGGTTGTGTGGTGGTGCCGGGGATGCGGGTGGGGTTGGAGGATGGGGAGTGGGGTTGTGTGGTGGTGTGGGGGATGCGGGTGGGTTACACCCCTCGGGGGTGGGAGTGGTGTTGGTGGTCACGGGATACAGGTGGAGTTGGAGGATGAGGAGTGGGGTTGTGTGGTGGTGCCGGGGATGCGGGTGGGGTTGGAGGATGGGGAGTGGGGTTGTGTGGTGGTGCCGGGGACGCGGGTGGGGTTGGAGGATGGGGAGTGGGGTTGTGTGGTGGTGCCGGGGATGCGGGTGGGGTTGGAGGATGAGGAGTGGGGTTGTGTGGTGGTGCCGGGGATGCGGGTGGAGTTGGAGGATGGGGAGTGGGGTTGTGTGGTGGTGTGGGGGATGCGGGTGGGGTACACCCCTCGGGGGTGGGAGTGGTGTTGGTGGTCACGGGATACAGGTGGAGTTGGAGGATGAGGAGTGGGGTTGTGTGGTGGTGCCGGGGATGCGGGTGGGGTTGGAGGATGGGGAGTGGGGTTGTGTGGTGGTGCCGGGGACGCGGGTGGGGTTGGAGGATGAGGAGTGGGGTTGTGTGGTGGTGCCGGGGATGCGGGTGGGGTTGGAGGATGAGGAGTGGGGTTGTGTGGTGGTGCCGGGGATGCGGGTGGGGTTGGAGGATGGGGAGTGGGGTTCTGTGGTGGTGCCGGGGATGCGGGTGGGTTACACCCCTCGGGGGTGGGAGTGGTGTTGGTGGTCACGGGATACAGGTGGAGTTGGAGGATGGGGAGTGGGGTTGTGTGGTGGTGCCGGGGATGCGGGTGGGGTTGGAGGATGCGGAGTGCGGTTGTGTGGTGGTGCCGGGGATGCGGGTTGGGTTGGAGTATGAGGAGTGGGGTTGTGTGGTGGTGCCGGGGATGGGGGTGGGGTTGGAGGATGGGCAGTGGGGTTGTGTGGTGGTGCCGGGGATGTGGGTGGGGTTGGAGGATGGGGAGTGGGGTTGTGTGGTGGTGCCGGGGATGCGGGTGGGGTTGGAGGATGAGGAGTGGGGTTGTGTGGTGGTGCCGGGGATGCGGGTGGGGTTGGAGGATGGGGAGTGGGGTTGTGTAGTGGTGCCGGGGATGTAAGTGGGGTTGGAGGATGGGGAGTGGGGTTGTGTGGTGGTGTGGGGGATGCGGGTGAGGTACACCCCTCGGGGGTGGGAGTGGTGTTGGTGGTCACGGGATAGTGGTGGAGTTGGAGGATGGGGAGTGGGGTTGTGTGGTGGTGCCGGGGATGCGGGTGGGGTTGGAGGATGGGGAGTGGGGTTGTGTGGTGGTGCCGGGGATGCGGGTGGGGTTGGAGGATGGGGAGTGGGGTTCTGTGGTGGTGCCGGGGATGCGGGTGGGTTACACCCCTCGGGGGTGGGAGTGGTGTTGGTGGTCACGGGATAGTGGTGGAGTTGGAGGATGGGGAGTGGGGTTGTGTGGTGGTGCCGGGGATGCGGGTGGGGTTGGAGGATGGGGAGTGGGGTTGTGTGGTGGTGCCGGGGATGCGGGTGGGGTTGGAGGATGGGGAGTGGGGTTCTGTGGTGGTGCCGGGGATGCGGGTGGGTTACACCCCTCGGGGGTGGGAGTGGTGTTGGTGGTCACGGGATACTGGTGGAGTTGGAGGATGGGGAGTGGGGTTGTGTGGTGGTGCCGGGGATGCGGGTGGGGTTGGAGGATGAGGAGTGGGGTTGTGTGGTGGTGCCGGGGATGCGGGTGGGGTTGGAGGATGGGGAGTGGGGTTGTGTGGTGGTGCCGGGGATGCCGGTGGGGTTGGAGGATGGGGAGTGGGGTTGTGTGGTGGTGCCGGGGATGCGGGTGGAGTTGGAGGATGGGGAGTGGGGTTGTGTGGTGGTGCCGGGGATGCGGGTGGGGTTGGAGGATGGGGAGTGGGGTTGTGTGGTGGTGCCGGGGACGCGGGTGGGGTTGGAGGATGGGGAGTGGGGTTGTGTGGTGGTGCCGGGGATGCGGGTGGGGTTGGAGGATGGGGAGTGGGGTTGTGTGGTGGTGCCGGGGATGCGGGTGGGTTACACCCCTCGGGGGTGGGAGTGGTGTTGGTGGTCACGGGATACTGGTGGAGTTGGAGGATGAGGAGTGGGGTTGTGTGGTGGTGTCGGGGATGCGGGTGGGGTTGGAGGATGAGGAGTGGGGTTGTGTGGTGGTGCTGGGGATGCGGGTGGGGTTGGAGGATGAGGAGTGGGGTTGTGTGGTGGTGCCGGGGATGCGGGTGGGGTTGGAGGATGAGGAGTGGGGTTGTGTGGTGGTGCCGGGGATGCGGGTGGAGTTGGAGGATGGGGAGTGGGGTTGTGTGGTGGTGCCGGGGATGCGGGTGGGTTACACCCCTCGGGGGTGGGAGTGGTGTTGGTGGTCACGGGATACTGGTGGGGTTGGAGGATGGGGAGTGGGGTTGTGTGGTGGTGCCGGGGATACAGGTGGGGTTGGAGGATGGGGAGTGGGGTTGTGTGGTGGTGCCGGGGACGCGGGTGGGGTTGGAGGATGGGGAGTGGGGTTGTGTGGTGGTGCCGGGGATGCGGGTGGGGTACACCCCTCGGGGGTGGGAGTGGTGTTGGTGGTCACGGGATACTGGTGGAGTTGGAGGATGGGGAGTGGGGTTGTGTGGTGGTGCCGGGGATGCGGGTGGAGTTGGAGGATGGGGAGTGGGGTTGTGTGGTGGTGCCGGGGATGCGGGTGGGGTTGGAGGATGAGGAGTGGGGTTGTGTGGTGGTGCCGGGGATGCGGGTGGGGTTGGAGGATGAGGAGTGGGGTTGTGTGGTGGTGCCGGGGATGCGGGTGGGGTTGGAGGATGGGGAGTGGGGTTGTGTGGTGGTGCCGGGGATGCGGGTGGAGTTGGAGGATGGGGAGTGGGGTTGTGTGGTGGTGCCGGGGACGCGGGTGGGGTTGGAGGATGGGGAGTGGGGTTGTGTGGTGGTGCCGGGGATGCGGGTGGGGTACACCCCTCGGGGGTGGGAGTGGTGTTGGTGGTCACGGGATACAGGTGGAGTTGGAGGATGGGGAGTGGGGTTGTGTGGTGGTGCCGGGGACGCGGGTGGGGTTGGAGGATGGGGAGTGGGGTTGTTTGGTGGTGCCGGGGATGCGGGTGGGTTACAGCCCTCGGGGGTGGGAGTGGTGTTGGTGGTCACGGGATACAGGTGGAGTTGGAGGATGGGGAGTGGGGTTGTGTGGTGGTGCCGGGGATGCGGGTGGGGTACACCCCTCGGGGGTGGGAGTGGTGTTGGTGGTCACGGGATACTGGTAGAGTTGGAGGATGGGGAGTGGGGTTGTTTGTTGGTGTGGGGGATGCGGGTGGGGTACACGCCTCGGGGCTGGCAGTGGTGTTGGTGGTCACGGGATACGGGTGGAGTTGGAGGATGGGGAGTGTGGGTGAAGCTCCCATGGAAGGGGCAGCCCGTCATGTTCAGATTTTACCTGGAGGAACCCAGCAGCAAAGGTGGGATCACAGATGCAGTGTCACTGCAGTTACAGGTTCCACAGACACTGACTGCCACCAGACATGATGTATACACAATGCCAAGAGGGTACATGTAACTGTTACTGGGGTACAGTTTTGTAATGACTGTTATTCACTGCAGGTTCGATACCTGCTGACTGTCTGTATAGTTGTACAATGACTATCACTGGGTACATGATGTCACTGAGGTTCCACAGCCATTAACTATCACTGGGACACTGATTCACAACGACTGTCAATGGGGCATTCACATCTACCCTCCTCAAACTTCTTGAGGACTTCGTACATTTCTACAAAAGGCAGTGGATTTGGCCCAGTACATCACGGATAAAACCCTCCCAACCATTGAGCACATCTATGTGAAATGTTGCTGTAGAAAAGTAGCATCCATCATCAAATATCCTCATCACCCAGGCCATGCCCTTTCCTCACTGCTACTATCAAGTAGAAGATACAGGAGCCTCGGGACTCACACCACCAGGTTCAAGAACAGTTACTACCCCTCAACCATCAGGCTCATGAACAAAAGGGGATAACTGCATGTTTGTTATTTGTTGCTATTTATTTATTATCTGTATTTGCACAGTTTGTTTACAGTTCCCGATGTTTACTGATCCTGTTTACAGTTAATGTTCTATAGATTTGCTAAGTATGCCTGTAGAAAAAGATTCTCAGGGTTGTATGTGGTGACACCTATGTACTCTGATAATAAATTTTACTTTGAACTTTGAAATTTGATTTCAATACAATCACCTCTTACTCAAGGGTACAAGCCCAATCTGCTTGCTTGCTCTTCATAAGATGGACCTGCCATCCCAAGAATCTGTCCAGTGATCATTGAAAACATAGCCAAGTGTATCTTTCATTTAGCAGGGGAACCAGAGCTGTCTACAACTTCCCAGAAGTGGTCTCAACTGTAAAATGTGAAACAAAACATGTCTAACTGTGTACTCAGATCCTCGTGTTAAATGAAAAAATGCAACATACCATTTGCCTTCCTCTTGATGGCAGAAGAATGGGCTTGAGAGGGAAATAGGTCAGCCATAATGAAATGGTGAAGCAGACTTGATGGCCAAATGGCTCAAGACTGTTCATATGCTTTATAGTCTAAAGCCACATGTTAAGTTTCACAGTCTTAGACCATGGGAACAGTTCCTTCAATTCACCGTCTATTCCGTTCAAGATGCCCATCTAAGTTTGTCTTGCTTACCCACATTTCAAAGTTCAAAGTGGTTTATATATTTATTTATTGATATACAGCACGGAATAACCCCTTCTGGCCCTTTGAGCGTTGCTGCCCAGTAATCCCTCGACTTTAATCCTGGCCTAATCACAAGACAATTTACAATGAACCTACCAACCAGTACGTCTTTGAATCCAGAGCACCAGAGAGAATCCATGCGATCACAGGGAGAACATACAAACTCCTTAAAGGCAGTGATGGGAATTGAACCTGGGTCGCTGGTACTGTAAAGTGTTGTGCTAACTATTACACTACTGTGCTGACCCAAGTTATTATCAGAGTACATTTTTGTCACAATGTACTACCCTGAGATTAATTTTCCTGTGGGCATTCATAGAAGAACAAAGAAATACAATATAAACAATGAAAAGCTGCACACAAAGACTGACAAACAACCAATGTGTAAAAGAAGGCCAACATTTGATCCCTATCACTCTAATTTTCTGATCTGTGTACCTGTCGAATTATCTTTTGACCTTGCCTTAACCTTTGGCAGTTCCATGTGCCCAACGTCCCCACTAATTTGTTTTTACAGCTCTGTAGGCCAACCATTGTCTGAGCAGGAAATTTTTACACAGATTGAAAACCGTGCACACTTAAAATGTTTTTCTGTAGATGGTGTCAGTGGTTTATTAACAGTGAGCTACTGACTTCCACTCTCTGTTTATTGTCACAATTTATGGAACGGTTGCAACTTAAAACACTAATGCAAATACATTGAAGCTCTAAGATGTTTCAAAGGTTGCACTATGTTTATTAGAAAATTTATGGATTATATTAATTAGCACAGTTAATTACAGGGTATTTCACAATCATATTAACATAGAATTCAAAATTATATTAACATCATGTTAAAAGAAAATTCCAGCTGCATGGCAATGGAGGCTATATGCATGGGAGCATTTTTACTGTGTGGCTATGCATCCGTGTAGCTTAGAGGAGACAGTGCGAGATTGTCCCTTGAATCCCTTTTAAATCTTTCCTTTCACCTTAAGTCTATGTCCTCTAGTTTTTGATTCTACAGATATTGATAGAAACATAGAAAATAGGTGCAGGAGTAGGCCATTCGGCCCTTCAAGCCTGAACCGCCATTCAGTATGATCATGGCTGATCATCCAACTCAGAACCCTGAACCTGCCTTCTCTCCATACCCCCTGATCCCTTTAACCACAAGGGCCATGTCTAACTCTCTCTTAAATTTAGCCAATGAACTGGCCTCAACTGTTTCCTGTGGCAAAGAATTCCACAGATTCACCACTCTCAGTGTGAAGAAGTTTTTCCTCATCTCAGTCCTAAAAGGCTTCCCCTTTATCCTCAACTGTGACCCGTTGTTCTGGACTTCCCCAACATCGGGAACAATCTTCGTACATCGAGCCTGTCCAATCCCTTTAGGATTTTATACGTTTCAATAAGATCCTTTCTCAATCTTCTAAATTCCAATGAGTATAAGCCTAGTCGATCCAGTCTTTCATCATATGAAAGTCCTGCCATCCCAGGAATCAATCTGGTGAACCTTCTTTGTACTCCCTCTATGGCAAGAATGTCTTTCCTCAGATTAGGGGACCAAAACTGCACACAATACTCCAGGTGTGGTCTCACCAAGGCCTTGTACAACTGCAGTAGTACCTCCCTGCTCCTCTACTCGAATCCTCTTGCTATGAATGCCAGCATACCATTGGCCTTTTTCACCGCCTGCTGTACCTGCATGCCCACTTTCAATGACTGGTGTAAAATGACACCCAGATCTCGTTGCAGCTCCCCTTTTCCTAATTGGCCACCATTCAGATAATAATCTGTTTTCCTGTTTTTGCCACCAAAGTGGATAACTTCACATTTATCCACATTAAATTGCATCTGCCATGAATTTGCCCACTCACCCAACCTATCCAAGTCACCCTGCATCCTCTTAGCATCCTCCTCACAGCTAACACTGCCACCCAGCTTCGTGTCATCCGCAAACTTGGAGATGCTGCATTTAATTCCCTCATCCAAGTCATTAATATATATTGTAAACAACTGGGGTCCCAGCACTGAGCCTTGCGGTACCCCAGCAGTCACTGCCTGCCATTCTGAAAAGGTCCCGTTTATTCCCACTCTTTGCTTCCTGTCTGCTAACCAATTCTCTATCCACACCAATACCTTACCCCCAATACCGTGTGCTTTAAGTTTGTACACTAATCTCCTGTGTGGGACCTTGTCAAAAGCCTTTTGAAAATCCAAATATACCACATCCACTGGTTCTCCCCTATCCACTCTACTAGTTACATCCTCAAAAAATTCTGTGAGATTCGTCAGACATGATTTTCCTTTCACAAATCCATGCTGACTTTGTCCGATGATTTCACCGCTTTCCAAATGTGCTGTTATCACATCTTTGATAACTGATTCTAGCATTTTCCCCACCACTGATGTCAGGCTTACCGGTCTATAATTCCCCAGTTTCTCTTTCCCTCCTTTTTTAAAAAGCGGGGTTACATTAGCCACCCTCCAATCCTCAGGAACTAGTCCAGAATCTAAAGAGTTTTGAAAAATTATCACTAATGCATCCACTATTTCTTGGGCTACTTCCTTAAGCACTCTGGGATGCAGACCATCTGGCCCTGGGGATTTATCTGCCTTTACCACTTCCCTACTAACATGTATTTCCCTCAGTTCCTCCATCTCACTAGACTCTCAGTCCCCTACTATTTCCAGAAGATTATTTATGTCCTCCTTAGTGAAGACTATTGATCTTCACAATAGTCAGGAAAATAGTCCTCAGTAGTTGAGAAAGTGCTGAGAGTGGTACAAGGTAGTAATAATCATTTGGGAAGAGTTCATAAGGATTCATGAAAAGGAAATCATGTTGACAAATTTGCTGAGGTTATAATCAACAAAATAGTTAATGTGCTGTATGGAACTGGGTTGACTCTGGGATACAATTCCACACACACTCATCTTTGCTGCAGTACCAATCCCAGGTCCAGTCACAGAATGGTAGACGTTTTCTAAAATGTCTCCCCACTTGCTCTTCTGGCCGGTGACCAGAAGCAGCTGTAGTGGGCAGACATCCACTCCAGTGGCTCCAGCTTTGATTTTCACCTGGACTGAGCTGGGAAGAGTTAAGTGTTTGGGTGGGGGGGGTTGTTGATGGGGAAAGGGAGGGGTATTTGAAGCACCGTAATATGATTGCAACCTTTTGGGACTTTCCTTTCACTAACTCTATTGCAACCTAACGGGAATCCTTAACTCTTCAGGGTGATCCTGGAGGTGGTGGAACCTGCTTCAAATCACAATGGGGGGCAGCTTCTCTTTGGAGACGACGGGTACTTGTACATCTTCACTGGAGATGGGGGAGGAGCTGGGGATCCCTTCGGACTGTTTGGAAATTCTCAGAATAAGTAAGTTTCATACCATATGCATAACGTGTCTGCGTGTGTATATCGTGTGAGGTGTGCATGTGTGGTGTGCGTTAAGGATTAACTTTATTTGTCAGACATATGTCCAATCCGTGAAGTGCATTGTTTGTGCTGATGACCACACAGTGTGAGGATATTCTGGGGGGCAGCCTGCAAGAGTTGCCATTCTTGTAACACCTCTATAGCATGTCCATAACTCACTAACCCTAAACTGTACATCTTTGGAATGTGTGAAGAAATTGGATTACCCAGAGGAAATAAATGTGGTTACGGGTAGAATGTACAGACTCCTTACAGATAGTGGTGGGAATTGAGCCCGGGTCAAAGTGTTACATTAACTGCTATGCTGCCCAATCTGTGTTTGTGATGACATCTGTACACACACACATGCATATTGGAGTGATATGTGTGGACTGGTGCTCCTTCGAGATTCAGAAACTCCCATTTACCCATCATTTTCTCCTGTTTTTAAGTACTTGTATTGGGATATTCAACTCTTGGAGTATGATGTTGTAGCTCTTTATGAGACTCAGTTGCAGGAGGGACAGAACTGGCAGCTCAGTATTCTGGGGTTCAGTTGTTTTAGGCGTGACAGAGCGGCATGGATTAAAGGAGGAGGAGTGGTGTTACTAGTCAGGAAAAATGTCACGGCAGTGCTTAGTCAGGACAGACTGGAGAACTCATCGTGAGGCTTTATTAGCGGAACTGAGAGAGGTATGACCATGTTAATAAGGCTATATTACAGACCACCCAGCAGTCTGAGAGATTTAGAGGAACAAATTTGCAGAGATCACAGTCTGTTGCAAGGATATAAGGTTGCAATAGTAGGTGATTCATAACTCTCCACATATTGAGTAGGACTCTTGTACCATAAAAGGACTAGATGGAATAGAGTTTGTCAAATGTGTTAGGAAAGTTGCCTTAGTCATTCATAGAAGTCCCAACAAGAGAGTATATGATACTTGATTTACTAATAGGGAATGAGACAGGGCCGGTGACAGAAGTTTATGTAGAGAAACGCTTTGCATTCAGTATTGAATTGAATTAAAAAGGCAAACACGAGGAATTCTGCAGATGCTGGAAATTCAAGCAACACACATCAAAGTTGCTGGTGAACGCAGCAGGCCAGGCAGCATCTCTAGGAAGAACAGTCGACGTTTCGGGCCGAGACCCTTCGTCAGGACTAACTGAAGGACGAGCTAGTAAGAGATTTGAAAGTGGGAGGGGGAGGGGGAGGGGGAAGATCCAAAATGATAGGAGAAGACAGGAGGGGGAGGGATGGAGCCAAGAGCTGGGAAGTTGATCAGCAAAAGGGATATGAGAGGATCATGGGACAGGAGGCCCAGGGAGAAGGAAAAGGCGGGGGGGGGGGGAACCCAGACGATGGGCAAGGGGTATAGTCAGAGGGACAGAGGGAGAAAAAGGAGAGAGAGAGAAAGAATGTGTGTATGTAAATAACGGATGGGGTGCGAGGGGGAGGTGGGGCATTAGCGGAAGTTAGAGAAGTCAATGTTCATGCCATCAGGTTGGAGACTACCCAGACGGAATATAAGGTGTTGTTCTTCCAACCTGAGTGTGGCTTCATCTTTACAGTAGAGGAGGCTGTGGATAGACATATCAGAATGGGAATGGGATGTGGAATTAAAATGTGTGGCCGCCGGGAGATCCTGCTTTCTCTGGCGGACAGAGCGTAGGTGTTCAGCAAAGCGGTCTCCTTGTCTGCATCGGATCTCGCCAATATATAGAAGGCCACATCGGGAGCACCAGATGCAGTTTGTCACCCCAGCCGACTCACAGGTGAAGTGGCGCCTCACCTGGAAGGACTGTCTGGCGCCCTGAATGGTGGTAAGGGAGGAAGTGTAAGGGCATGTGTAGCACTTGTTCCGCTTACAAGGATATTGGTGAGACCCGACGCAGACTGGGAGATCGTTTTGCTGAACACCTACACTCTGTTCGCCAGAGAAAGCAGGATCTCCCAGTGGCCACACATTTTAATTCCACATCCCATTCCCATTCCGATATGCCTATCCACAGCCTCCTGTACTGTAAAGATGAAGCCACACTCAGGTTGGAGGAACGACACCTTATATTCCGTCTGGGTAACCTCCAACCTGATGGCATGAACATTGACTTCTCTAACTTCCGCTAATGCCCCGCCTCCCCCTCGTACCCCATCCATTATTTGTTAATATACACACATTCTTTCTCTCTCTCTCCTTTTTCTCCCTCTGTCCCTCTGACTATACCCCTTGCCCATCCTCTGGGTTTTTTCCCCCCTCCCCCTTTTCCTTCTCCCTGGGCCTCCTGTCCCATGATCCTCTCATATCCCTTTTGCCGATCAACTTCCCAGCTCTTGGCTCCATCCCTCCCCCTCCTGTCTTCTCCTATCATTTTGGATCTCCCCCTCCAACTTTCAAATCTCTTACTCGGTCTTCCTTCAGTTAGTCCTGACGAAGGGCCTCGGCCCGAAACGTCGACTGTACCTCTTCCTGGAGATGCTGCCTGGCCTGCTGCGTTCACCAGCAACTTTGATTTGAATTGGATTAACTTTATTTCTTATATCCTTCACATACATGAGGTGTAAAAATCTTTATGTTATGTCTCCATCTAAATGTGCAATGTGCAATCATAATAATTTATTATTTATAATAAATAGAACAATCAGTGTAATATAGAGTACACTCAAATCAATGTGAGTTCATCAGTTTGATCAGCTGGTGGAAGAAGCTGTCCCAGAGCCTGTTGCTCCTGGCTTTTATGCTGCGGTACTGCTTCCCGGATGGTAGCAGCTGGAATAGATTGTGGTTGGGACGGCTTGGGACCCTAATGATCCTACGGACCCTTTTTACACACCTGTCCTTGAAAATGTCCTGAATCATGGGAAGTTCACAACTACACGTGCACTGGGCTGTCCGCACCACTCTGCAGAGTGCTGTGATTAAGGGAGGTACAGTACCCATACCAGACAGTGATGCAGCCAGTCAGGATGTTCTCAATTGTGCCCCTGTAGAAAGTTCTTAGGATTTAGGGGTCTATACCAAACTTCCTCAACCATCTGAGGTGAAAGAGGCGCTGTTGTGCTTTTTTCACCACACAGTTGGTGTGTACAGACCACGTGAGGTCCTTGGTGATGTGGATGCCTGGTAACTTGCAGCTGTTTACCCTCTCAACCCCAGACCCATTGATGTCAACAGGGGTTAGCCCACCTCCATTCCTCCTGTAATACAACCAGCTCCTTTGTTTTTGCGACATTGAGAGGGAGTTTGTTTTCTTGACACCACTGTGTCAGAGAGATGCTTTCTTCCCTGTAGACTACCTCGTTATTGTTTGAGATAAGGCTAATCAATGTACTGTTGTCGGCAAATTTAATTAGCAGATTGGAGTTGTGGGTGGCAATACAGTCATGGGTATAGTGGGTGATATTTTGAGAGTACAACACTTGTATGTGCCTGTCAGAATAAAAGATAAAGATAACAGGTGTAGGGAACCTTAGATTTCAAGAGATATTGAGGCCTGATTAAGAATAAAAAGGAGATGCGTAGCAGGTATAGGCAGGTGCGATCAAATGGGGTACTTATGGGATATAAGAAATAAGACCGTAAGACATGGGAGCAGAATTAGGCCATTCAGCCCATTCAGTCTGCTCCGCCATTCTATCATGGCTCATCCCGGATCCCACTCAACCCCATACACCTGATTTCTCACCATATCCTCTGATGCCCTGACCAATCAGGAATCTATCAACTTTCTCTTTATATATACCCAAGGACCTGGCCTCCACCACAGTCTGTGGCAGAGCATTTCACAGATTTACCACTCTCTGGCTAAAAAAATAATTCTCCTTACCTCTGTTCTAAAAGGTCGCCCTCAATTTTGAATCTGTGCCCTCTAGTTCTGGATATCCCTACCACAGGAAACTTCCCCTCCACATCCACCTGATCCAGTCCTTTCAATGTTCGATAGAGTTCAGTGAGATCCCCCCCACAGTCTTCTAAATTCCAAATGCTCCTCGTATCTTACCCCCTTCATTCCTGGAATGATCCTTGTGAACCTCCTCTGAACTCTCTCCAATGACAACATGTCCTTTCTGAGATATGGGGCTCAAAATTGTTGACAGTCCTCCAAGTGCGACCCGTCTAATGTCTTATAAAGCCTCAGCATTATCTCCTTGTTTTCATATTCTACTCCCCTTGAAATAACTGCCAACATTACATTTGCCTTCTTTACTGCAGGCTCAACCTGTAAGTTAATTTTTGGGAGTCTTGCACCAGGACTTCTAAGTCCATCTGCACCTCTGATGTGTGAATTTCCTCCCCATTAGGTAATACTCTGCAAGATTGTTCCTTTTACCAAAAAATGCATTATCATACATTTCCCAACAACTGTATTCCATCTGCCACATTTTTGCCCATTGTTCCAATTTGTTTGTCTTGCTGCAATCGCCTTGCTTCCTCAGCACTACCTACACCTCCACCAATCTTCGTATCATCTGCAAACTTTGCCACAAAGCCATCAATTCCATTATCTAAATCATTGACAAACAATGTGAAAAGTAGAACACCATTAGTCACTGGCAGCCAATCAGAAAAGGCCCTTTTCATTCCCACTCGCAGAAGATGCCTGCAGCCCTGTAACAGTCGACAGCTCCATCCCACAGACCTCCCAATATACATATGGCAGTTGTTCGTAAGCTGGAGAGGATCTGTAATGCCAGGAAATGGCACAGAGTCATTTTGATCTGGGTCACTGTTGAAGATAGGAACCGTAACAATTTCTGTACAGTAAATTCCCACTGAAATGTAATCATTAGAGTAAAGTGTCCAAATCCTTGTGAACATAAACCCCATCCGTTCTCATGCAACAAAATATACAACACTTGATGTATATAAATTTGATGTCACAAGCCTTAAGATGTGCTGGGGAAGTCCTGAGATTGCTGATGGGAAATGGGAGAGAGAGTCTGTGACCAGGAAGCGGGGAGACAGCTTCGGAAAGGAAAGAGAATTTATGCAAAGAAGGAAATGCAGGACCAAGGGGTTGATATGAGGGAAATAGTGGGAAGAGGTACATGGGGATAACAAAACAGGAGGAATAATTTGAGAGAGAAAGGGGGAAGGGAAAAGGGAAAACTGCTAAGGGTGCGCAGGCAGAGAAAGGTACTGATTTGGAGTTGATTTTGAGGGAGTTATAGGACGGGAACCATTCTTCTTCTCCCCTGACATCTGTCTCAGTCTATCCATCCTTAAGCCTTGAATTTGCATTGTGAGGTACTGGAACTTAAATCCCTTCACCTACATGCCTGGTTTTAATTTGTGAAAACGAGGCTCATAAATATTTTTAGATGCCATTGGAAACGTGTACCTCGAATCAATGTGGCAGGGGACTGGGGTGGAGGGGACACAGAAATCTCTGAGTTACTATAAATGGTTACTATAGATCTCTGCAGTAAATAATTAAATGCAGTCATGATGCAAAGGGGAAATAGTATAACCAAAAGTGAGATCCAGACACAGCCAGTAAGTCAAAAACAGGACATGTTCTAACCCTCCTGATTCTCCCCAGTGGGATCATCCTTCATGTGTAATATTAGAGTAAAGAATCTCAGTTCTCCTCCTGATTCTCCCATAAAGACCATAAGACGTAGGAGCCATTCGGCCCATCGAGTCTGCTCCACCATTCAATCATGGGCTGATCCAATTCTTCCAGTCATCCCCACTCCCCTGCTTTCACCCCATACCCTTTGATGCCCTGGCTAATCAAGAACCTATCTATCTATTCCTTAAATACACCCAATGACTTGGCCTCCATGGCTGCTCGTGGCATCAAATTCCACAGATTTATCACCCTCTGACTAAAGTAATTTCTCCGCATCTCAGTTCTAAAAGGACGGCCTTCAATCCTGAAGTTGTGCCCTTTTGTCCTAGAATCCCCTACCATGGGAAATAGCTTTGTTGTATCTAATCTGTTCAGGCCTTTTAACATTCGGAATGTTTCTATGAGATCCCCCCCTCATTCTCCTGAACTCCAGGGAATACAGCTCAAGAGCTGTCAGACGTTCCTCATACGGTAACCCTTTCATTCCTGGAGTCATTCTCGTGAATCTTCTCTGAACCCTCTCTAATGTCAGTTTATCCTTTCTAAAATAAGAAGCCCAAAACTGCACACAATATTCCAAGTGCCATCACAGTGCCTCATAGAGCCTCTCCCCAGTGGGATCATTCTTCACATGTAATATCAGAGTAAAGAGTCTCAAGTTCCCTGCTGATTCTCCCCCGGTGGGATCACATGTAATATTGAAGTAAAGAGTCTCAGTTCCCCTCCTGATTCTCCACAATGGGATCATCCTTCATGTGTAATATGAGTAAAAAAATCTCAGTTCTCCTCCTGATTCTCCACAGTGGGATCATCCTTCACGTGTACTTTCGGTGTAAGGAATCTCAGCTGAGAGAGCTTCACATTTTAGAATTATTGACCAAAAATTGATCCAGTTCAGCATTCCTTAAAAATCTCACACCCTATGCTGTGTTTCTGTGACCTCAACCCCTCCAATTCTGGCCTCTGATTCCAGTATCTGCATTCTTGATAGAAAACATGTGGGAGAGAAAAGAAATCTGCAAGGACACAGGGAAATAATGAATGATGTATTTATTACCCTAGGAGTTGGGAGAGACCCAATGGGACATATGACCTCCTGAGTTAACATAAGATCCTGCTTGGCCTTTGAGCAGAGGTTCACTGAAGTAATACAGGGGCCATTTTCCTATATAAGCCCAGTACCCCCTCAAATATAGATAGTTTCTTGCTCATTTAGGTGATTAAAGGATTTGTAAGTCTCTCTCTGTTTGGCTATCCATCCCACAGGATGATGATAGTTCCTTTCAGTCAGTTAGTGGGATTTATACCCCACTCCTCAGAAAGGGACAGCGTATGCATGAATGGACTTTAGGTAAGTAGGGGGTTGCACAGATCCAGACCCACCCTCTCAACATCCCCTCCCGGATCCAGTGGCATGGTGGGGTCTAAGACAGCTTTGAGCGAGTGAAAGGATTTCCTCTGGCTGGGTGGAGACATGGAGAGGAGAGAAGGATTCCAGAACAAGAGGATTTTATCTTAAAATCAGAGATGGGTTATTCCTGAGTGATGAAAGGACATCCCCTCAGATGATTTAGCAACAATCCAGCTATTGAAAATCTAAGAATTTCCTCTCTAGGTTGTCACTCAGCATGTTGTAAGTGGAGCTGCCGTCTCTCAGTGCCTGAGGCCCAGGTTCAGTCCTGACCACTGTGTGTGTATGGAGTTTGTACATTCTCCCTGTGACTGCATCGCTTTCCTCCAGGTGCTCCTGTTTCCTGCCACAGTCCAAAGATGTTCGGTTGTTAGGCTAATTGGCTAGTGTGTGGGTGAGCAGTAGAATCTGGGGTGCATTGATTGAAATGTGGGAAGAATATATAAAAATATGGGATTAATGTAAAGGGGCAGTTTATGGACTTGAAGGGCCTGTTCCCATGCTGCTTCTCTCTTTTATTCCATGACTAAGTTGTGTAACTGAGCTAGGGTTACAGTAAAGAGGCACCAGAGATATCAGTGAACAAACATGCAAAGAACTTTTCTTGTTTTACGGAGGGATTGAAATGCACCCCCCCTTTGGTCCTAGACTCCCCCACCATAGGAAACATCCTTTCCACATCCACTCTATTGTTCATTTGGTTTCAATGAGATCCCTCCCTCATTCTTCTAAACTACAATGAGTGCAGGCCCAGAGCCATCAAGCGCTCCTAATATGTTGCCCATTCATTCCTGGAGTCATTCTCTTGAACCCCCCGTGAACCCTTTTTAATGTCAGCAAAACTGCTCACAATACTCCAAGTGAGACCTCACTGTGCCTTATGAAGCCTCAGCATTAGATCCTTGTTTTTATATTCAAGTCCTCTCAAGATGAATGCGAACATTGCATTTGCCTTCCTCACCACCGACTCAACTTGCAAATTAACTTTTAGGGAATCCTACATGAAGACTCCAACATCCTTTCCATTTCACTGGTCGGACACTAGAAATACAGAATGGGAAAGGCAGAGTTATTGAGGGCATTGTTGCTGATCAATTGGGGTCATGGGGCATGCTTTCAACAGAGTGCCTCTGGCCTGGTTGCTAGTTTTCTCCCAACTTGAGAAAAGTGAATGGGGTGCAGTGGGTTAAGCTAATAATTCACTCTCTGACTGGGATCTCTCTTCGAGCTCCTTCCAGTGTTGGGGGAGGATGCCCAGGGCAAGCCAAGCCTCCTGCTGTTCCCGCACCTCAACAGCAACCCAACATCAAACCTTCGCAACTCCAGAGCCAAGCAATTAATCTCCATGGCAATGAGGGTTATGTCAAAGGAGGCCAGTTATCTGCTGTTTCAAATGGGAAGAATGAAAACAAAACCAATCATTGCTCATGGTGTGTGCTTCATGAGAAAACCCTTCCTTCCACCACAGCGACTTCCATCTCTGTCATTCTTTTCTCCTGTTTACAGCTGCCTTTCGATTCAGATTTCATGTACAAATTTTGCTTTCAGCTAACCAGAGGGGCCTCTGCTCTCTGCCACCACTCTCACTGTTGGCTGGCACACTTCACCCTTTCTGTTGTAGTGTGTGCCAAATGAAGGCCATCAACAATCTCAGATGCGTCCAGGGTACCTTTATGTTGTGTTTGAACATGGGAACACTGTGCTAAGCCTCCTCTTGCCAATGCCAACACAGCAATAAACATGCAGGTACTAGGCTCATGGGCCTGAAGGAACCAGTTCTCATTTTATTCACATTTCAGAATGGGGTTTGTCCATTTTACTCACATTTCAGAATGGGCTTTGTCCATTTTATTCAGATTTCAGGATGGGCTTTGTCCATTTTATTCAGATTTTAGGATGGGCTTTGTCCATTTTATTCACATTTTAGGATGGGCTTTGTCCATTTTATTCACATTTCAGAATGGGCTTTGTCTGTTTTATTCGCATTTCAGAATGGGCTTTGTCCGTTTTATTCACATTTCAGAATGGGCTTTGTCCGTTTTATTCACATTTCAGATTGGGCTTTAAAAACGCAAACACGAGGAAATCTGCAGGTGCTGGAAATTCAAGCAACACACGCAAAAAATGCTGGTGAACGCAGCAGGCCAGACAGCATCTATAGGAAGCGGTACAGTCGACTTTTCAGGCCAAGACCCTTCGTCAAGACTAGCTGAAAGAAGAGATAGTAAGAGAATTGAGAGTGGGAGGGGGAGATCCGAAATGATAGGAGAAGACAGGAGGGGGAGGGATGGAGCTAAGAGCTGGAAAGTTGATTGGCAAAAGGGATATGAGGCTGGAAAGGGGAGAGGATCATGGGAAGGGAGGCCTAGGGAGAAAGAAAGGGGGAGGGGAGCCCAGAGGATGGGCAAGTAGTATAGTGAAAGGGACAGAAGGAGAAAAAAAGAGAGAGGGGAAAAAAAAGAGAGGGGGGGATAAAAAGGGACCTGACGCAGGCTGGGAGACAGTTTCGCTGAACACCTACGCTCTGTACGCCGGAGAAAGCAGGATCTCCCAGTGGCCACACATTTTAATTCCACGTCCCATTCCCATTCTGATATGTCTATCCACGGCCTCCTCTACTGTAAAGATGAAACCACACTCAGGTTGGAGGAACAACACCTTATATTCCGTCCGGGTAGCCTCCAACCTGATGGCATGAACATTGACTTCTCTAACTTCTGTTAATGCCCCACCTCCCCTTTGTACCCATCCCTTATTTATTTATTTGTTTGTTTATTTATTTATTAATTATGATTTTTTTTTCCCCTTTTTATCTCTCTCTCTCTCTTATTTCTCTCTCTGTCCCTCTCACTATTAACTCCTTGCCCATCGTCTGGGCTCCCCTCCCCTTTTCTTTCTCCCTAGGCCTCCTGCGCCATGATCCTCTCCCCTCCTGTCTTGTATCCCTTTTGCCAATCAACTTTCCAGCTCTTAGCTCCATCCCTCCCCCTCCTGCCTTCTCCTATCATTTCGGATCTCCTCCTCCCACTTTCAAATCTCCCACTAGCTCTTCTTTCAGTTAGTCCTGACGAAGGGCCTCGGCCCGAAACGTCAACTGTACCTCTTCCTATAGATGCTGCCTGGCCTGCTGCGTTCACCAGCAACTTTTATGTGTGTTGCTGTTTTTTTTAAATGGGTTCTACTGGGTTTCTTTGTTTTGTAGCTGGCTGTTAGGAGACAATTCTTAAGGTTGTATATAGTATAGATACTTTGATAATAAATCTACTTTGAACTTAATGAAGACAGCACAGTAGAGAATGTACAAATACTCCACATATCAAATACTCCCCAAATGCTAGTTTGGCAAAAAGTCTTTCTGCACAGCCCCATCACACACTCCCAGGGCAAGGACAGTATGGGTTAGATACAGAGTAAATCTCCCAATCAAAGCACTGACGGGCAAAGATGAAGGTAAGGTACTTCTCCCAACCTTGGTCTGAATTATACATGGAAATTGGGACAGGAATCAGTGACATTCTTGGTTTGTTTTCCTAGTGTCACCTTGTCCACTGTCCACTTCTGTACAGTCAAGGGCAATAGATGTATGGGAACACCCCTCACCCGTGTCATCCTATAAGCCAGAGGCAGGGTGAGCCTTGGAAACAACTGATGTCAACATCAGTCATTCAAATGAGGGCTGAATTAATATGCTATCCATCCACTAGGCATGTGTTTTGATTAAAGATTAGCTTTATTTGTCACGTGTGTGGAAGCGTACAGTGAAATCAGATCAGTAAGGATTGTGCTGGGCAGCACGCCAGTGTCTCCATGCTTCAACGTAGCATGCCACAACTCATTAACCCTAACCTGTGCGACTTTGGAAAGTGGGAGTGAACCAGAACACCTGGAAAAAACCCATGCGGTCATGGGGAGAATGTACAAACTCCTTACAGGCAATGGTGAGAATTGACCCTTGATCTTACCACAGGCGCTGTAAAGTGTGGCACTAACCGCTACACTACCACGCTGCCCGTAATAGCACATGTTCACATTTATCCTATTAGTGTCTCGTGATGTACAGATTATAGCACATATTGTTCACCCTCATCCTATCAGTATCTCTTGCTGTACAGATTGCAAATTTTCATCTGCACTGTTCTTATGCACACTCTCAGGACAGAGACTAAAGTTCCCCTTACCTCAGGGCATTCCCGATTCACCTTGCAGCAAATGAAGTACAGTTTGAAATGTGGAAGAAACATGAGCCAACTTGCTACAGCAAGCTCCTGTGAACAGTAATCCACAGTAAAAATATGACTTACTTTAATAGGGTTGATAAACTTTTTAAGCAGGGCATGTTGTGATACTCATTTGGGCTGCCGTCAGTCTGTCCTTATGAATTATAATGGGAGGGGAAAAGGCATGTAAAAAGGGCAATGTTACCATCATCACATGGGGATTTCATAATACTGTTAGATTAGGAGAATCAGGTTGATGCTGGATCCGAAGAGAGGGAATTTGTAGAATGCTTACATGATGCCTCTCTAGAGCAGTTTGTGGTTGAACCCTTTAGAGAGAGGCAATTCTGGATTGGGTGTTTTGTAATGAACCAGATTTGATTATGGAGCTGAAGGTAAAGGAACCAGAGTGATGATAATATGATAGAATTCACCTTGCAGTTTGAGAGGGAGAAGCTAAAGTCAGATATATCAGTATTACAGTGGAGTAAAGGGAATTACAGAAGCATGAGTGTGGAGCTGGCCAAAGCTGATTGGAAGGGAACACTAGCACGGATTATGTCAGAGCAGCAATGGCTGGAGTTTCTGTGGGCAATTCGGAAGGTGCAGGATTGATATGTCACAAAGATTAAGAAGTATTCTAAAGGGAGGATGAGATAACCGTGGTTGACAAGGGGAGTTGAAGTCAGCATAAAAAGAAAAGAGAGGTCAAAAATTAGTGGGAGGTTAGATAATTAGGAAGCTTTTAAAAACTAACAGAAGGCGACTAAAAAAGCCATAAAGAGAGAAAAGGTGAAATGTGAAATAGAGCTAACCAATAAAACAAGAGGATATTATAAGTTTTTTTTCAGATATATAAAGAGTAAAAAAGAGGCAAGCCAATCACAGGAAAAGATCTGCAGATGCTAGACGCCTGCTGCTGAAGGGTGTTGGCCCAAAACATTGACTGTACTCGTTTCTATAGATGCTGCTTAGCCTGCTGAGTTCCTCCAGCATTTTGTGTCTGTTGAAAAGCGAGGCAAGAGTAGATATCAGACCACTGGAAAATGATGCTGTAGGGGTAGTAATATGGGACAAAGAAATGGCGGAAGAACTTAATAGTATTTTGCATCATTCTTCACTGTGGAAGACACTATCAGTATGCCAGAAATTTGGGAGTGTCAGTGGGCAGAAGTGAGTATTGTTGCTACTATTAAGGAGAAGGTGCTTGGGAAGCTGAAGAGTCTGAAGGTCAGTAAGTTACCTGGAACAGATGGACTATACCCCTTCTTAAGAAGTGTCAGAAGAGATTGTGGAGGCATTGGTAATGATCTCTTAACAATAACTATATTCTTGAGTGGTTCAGGAGGAATGGGAAATTGAAACTGTCACTTCACTCTTTAAGAAAGGAAATTATAGGCCAGTTAGCCTGATGTCAGTAGTTGGGAAGATGTTGGAGTCCAGTATTAAGGATAAGGTTTCAGGGTACTTGGAGGCACATGATAAAGTTAACCAAAGGCAGCATGGTTTCCTTAAGGGGAAATCTTACCTGACAAATTTATTGAAATTCTTTGAGGAAATAACAGGCAGGATAGACAAAGGGGAGTCAGTGGATGTTGCTTACATGGATTTTCAGAAGGCCTTCGACAAGGTGCTGCACATGAGGCTGCTCAACAAGATAATAGTCCACAGAATTATAGGAAAAATACTAGGATGGATAGAGTATTAGCTGATTTGCAGAAGGCAAAGAGTGAGAATAAAGGGAGCCTTTTCTGGTTGGCTGCCAGTGACTAGTGGTGTTCCACAGGAATCTGTGTTGGGATCACTTCTTTTTACATTGTATGTCAATGATTCAGATGATGGAATTGATGGCTTTGTGGCCATGTTTGCGGACAATACGAAGACAGTTGAAGGGGCAGGTAGTGTTGCAGAACCAGGGTGTCTGTAGAGCAACGGTTCCCAACCTTTTTTGCACTGCAGACCGGTTTAATATTGACAATATTCTTGCGGATCGGCCGACCCGGGGGGGGGGGGGGCGGGCGGGGGGGTAGGGTTGCCAATGGACAAGAGTAGCGGTCAAATACGTTGTGTTTACCCTGAGAAAGACTACACTGACCATGAAGCCTTGCGCGGGCACCTGTGTGCACATGCGTGTACGTGCTGATTTTTTTCTACAAGTAATTTTAGCGATTCTGGTCGGGGGGGGGGGGTAATCACGACCGGAATATAGGTGGTAAGTGGCTAATACACTCAATTTCATTTCTAAAAGGGTTCATATAACGAATTTAATAATAAACACACGGAGCATATTTTCCTTGCATGAATATAGTCAATTATCAGGGGAGGACAGGGGAGCCTGAAGTAAGTGTTGAACGAACTTCCAATAGAAGTGGTAGAGGCAGGTTCGATATTATCATTTAAAGAAAAATTAGACGGGTATATGGACAGGAAAGGAATGGAGGGTTATGGGTTGAGTGCAGGTCGGTGGGACTAGGTGAGAGTAGCGTTTGGCATGGACTAGAAGGGCAGAGATCACCTGTTTCCATGCTGTAATTGTTATATGGTTATATAAGTCACTTATAAGTCAATACCATCATAACATTTTAAGTAATGTTTGGATATTAAACACACAGCACATATTTTCCCCGTATGAACATATAAAATCATTGCAACACAGCAATATCGCTGAATCAGTGGGAGCCCTGGGCTTGTTTCCCTGCAACAAGACGGTGCCATCGAGGGGTTGCTGGGAGACAGCGGTACTCGAAGGGGGTTCCTTATGTCCAGTCTATTCCGCAATTTAGTTTTCGTTGCATTCATTGCAGAGATATGTTGGAAATGGAAGCAACATTTTCAGTGCTTTCATGGCTATCTCAGGATAGTTAGCCTTGACTTTGATCCAGAATGCCGGCAGAGATGTTATGTCAAACATACTTTTCAGCCCGTCGTCATTTGCAGGCTCGAGGAGTTGATCCTCTTCTGGCGCTGACATGGATGACGCGTGCATAATGACCTCGCATGCGTTCAAGCTCAACAGTGGGCGTGACAGGGAATGAGGAAAGGTGCAGCTGGCTCATATCGCCAAATCATATAATTTCCTCGCGACCCGGTAGCACATGCTTTGCGGCCCGGTGGTTGGGGACCGCTGCTGTAGAGAATGGACAAAGAACTGGCATTTGGGATATGGTGTAGGGAAGTGCATGGTTGTACGTTTCAGTAGAAGGAGTAAAGGTGTAGACTATTTTCTAAGTGGGGAGAAAATTCAAAAATCCAAGGTGCAAAGGGACTTGGGAGTCCTTGTGCAGGATATCGTAAAGGTTAATTGGCAGGTTAAGTCTGTGGTATGGAAGGCAAATGCAATTCGGGCATTCATTTCAAGAGGACTAGAATATAAGAGTAAGGATGTCCAGTTTGAGGCTTTATGAGGCATTGATCAGACTGCACTTGGAATATTGTGAGCAGTTTTGGGCCCCTTACCAAAGAAAAGATATGCTGGCATTGGCGAGGATCCAGAGGAGGTTCACGAGAATGATTCCAAGAGTGAGTGGGTTAACATGGGGGGAACGCATGATGGGCCTGTACTCACTGGAGTTTAGAAGAATAAGGTCAGGGGGAGGAATCCCATTGAAATCTATCAAATATTGAGAGAATATTGAATATAGAGTGAATGGGCAGATTACGTTTCCTATAGTGGGTGAGTCTAGGACCAGAGAGCACAGTTTCAGAATATAAAAACGTTCAGTTAAAACCACAATGAGGAAGAACTCTTTAGCCAGAGGGTATTGAATCTGTGGAATTCATTTTAGCAGACAGCTGTGGAGGCCAAGTCACTGAGTATATTTAAAGTGGAGGTTGATGGGTTCTTGATTCGCCAGAGTGTCAAAGGTTACAGGGAGAAGGCAAAAGAAGGAAAATAAGAGGGATAATAAATCAGCCATGATGGAATAGCGGAACAGACTCAATGAGCCGATTGGCCTAATTCTGCTTCTGTGACTTATGGTCTTATGGTCTTATTTTATTTATCACATGTACTGAACATCGAAACATTTAGTGAAATTTGTCACTCACATTAGCAACCAATGAAACCTAAGGATGTACTGAGGGCGGACCATAGCATAGCCACAATGCTTGGCAGAACAACTCAGAATACAACATCAGCAAAAGGAGTCCCACGAGTCCCGTTTGAACCTCCCACCCACACACATACACAGTATTCCAATCCCAGAACAGGCTGTGTCCAGCCCCCAGCAGACTCTCAGACTCAGAGCTCAGGAGAGGTAAATATTTAACCCATCAGGGAACTGGGGACTATGGGTAACTGGCACAGGAGAGGAAATGAGACCAACATAGGTCAGCCTTGATCATATTGAATAGCAGGGCAAGCTTGAGAGGCCGAGTGACCTACTCCTCCTATTTGCTTATGTTCCGGATCAAGAGATGAGTGAGTCAGTCAGGAGATCGAGCAGACATCAGTAATATAACCCTGGCGATATACCACTGCAACACCAGCCAGTGGCAGGGACTCCATAGTAAGGAGCGTGCTACTCACAGGCTTCTTGTCCATCCCCCACCCCAATTCCCTTTTCCCCACTACCCTAACACAGGTCATCATTACTGGGCAAAGTGCTGAGGATCGACGTGAACCACAACGATCACGGACCCCCGTATCGCATCCCCCCAGATAATCCGTTCGTGGGGGAATGGGCAGCGAGGCCTGAAGTCTATGCCTACGGGGTACGGAACATGTGGCGCTGCTCAGTGGACCGGGGTGACCCGGTGACCGGCACCGGGAAGGGGCGACTGTTCTGCGGTGACGTTGGCCAGAACAAATACGAGGAAGTGGACATTATCCAGAAGGGAGGCAACTACGGTTGGCGGGCCAAGGAAGGCTTCTCCTGCTATGACAAGAAACTTTGTGCCAACTCCTCCCTCAGTGAGTCACCCTGATTCTGCCCCCACTACCTCCCTTGGATTGTGTCAGCCAATCAGTCGGATGCAGATTGGGAAATATGAGATTCTGAAGGTTCTGGAAATCCAATGCAACACACACAGAATACTGTAGGAACTCAGCAGGTCAGGTGGCACCTAAGGGAGAATAAATAGCCGAAGTTTTGGGTTGAGGCCCATCAACAGGATTGGAAAGGAAGGAGGCAGAAGCCAGAATAGATCGGGAATGGCACTATTCTTGACCAGTTGGATGAGTGAGTTGCTTCAGTACAGATGATATCAGTGTCAGCCAGTGAGTGAAAAGCAGGGGCAACCTTAGAGATTATTGATGTCAGGGGCCTGACAGCAGTACAGCAGGTGCAGGCTCTTTGGCCTAAGATATTTTGTCAGCTTTTTAACCTATTCCAAGATCAATGTAACCCTTCCATCCCAAATTGCCCATAATTTTTCTATCATCCATGTGCCTATCAAAGGGTCTGCCTCTACCACCCCCCCAGGAGTGTGTACCATGCATTTCCCACTCTCTGTGTTTATTTAAAAAGACCTGTGATATTCCCCCTATGCTTTCCTCCAATCACTCCTAAATTACCCTCTCTGATGAGCCATTGCTGCCTAGAAAATGGCACTGACTCTCCATTCTACAGAAAAGTCTCCTCTTCATTGCAGGATTATTGCTTTTACTTACAAGTGACAAATATTTTAACCAATTGTTTCCTTTCTTGATGGGGCCAGTAATGTTCATATCTTATAGCACCTTTCTCGTTGCCCTACGTAACCCAAGGTGGATGTACTCGAGGATAGATTGACTCTCTCCATGACCTTCTCCCCCCACGTCAACCCCTAGGTAGAGGTTGGGTGGGCATGGGTTGTGAAGGAGGTTAAGCTGTCATCAGGCAGTCACTTGATCACGAAGAGTCCCTGTGGTCTTCTCCTTCATAATTCATGTTCACAAAGATCACCCATGATTCCTAGTGATCACTGACACTCCTTTGCGTTTGTGTATGTATAACAGTATCTGTGTGTCACTATAGAGGATACATTCAGCCAGAGACTCATTCCACTGAGATGCAACACAGAGTGTCATAGGAAGTCATTCCTGCCTGTGGCCATCAAACTTTACAACTCCTCCCTTGGAGGGTCAGACACCCTAAGCCAATGGGCTGGTCCTGGACTTATTTCCTGGCATAATCTACATATTACTATTTAACTATTTATGGTTTTATTATTACTATTTAATTATTTATGCTGCAACTGTAATGAAAACCAATTTCCCCCGGGATCAATAAAGTATGACTATGACTATAAGAGCTCCAGAGATTCATCACCCTTTGAGAAAGGACATTTTCTACACCCCTCACTTTTAAATGCCTGGCTCCTTATTTTGTAGCCTCGTCCCCTTGTTCATCACTCTCTCACTGGTAAAAACATCTCAGCATCTACCCTGTCAAATCCCCTGCTTGAATAAGGTCACCCTTCATTCTTCGAAACTCCACGGGAAGCAAACTATCAAACCTCTTGATAGTTCAGCCCTCTCCTCCTAGGAATTAGCCAGATGAAGTTCTGAAGAAGGGTCTCGGTCCAAATCGTCAACTGTTTGTTCATTTCCATAGATGCTGCCTAACCTGCTGAGTTCTTTCAGCATTTTGTGTGTGTTGCCTTTGGGTTTCCAGTACCTGCAGAATCTCATGTTGTAAAGTTGAGAACCTATTTTATTGCAGACTTTCTCCTGTGTAAGATTAGCTAGCTAGGTGGCTTTCCTTTGGACTGCTTCCAATGTTACTACGTGCTTTTACTTTAGGTAAGGGGACTTAAACTGTGCTTGATGCCCCAGGTGTGGTCTCACCAACACCCTGCACCTGGAACAGTCTCCTCAATCCTAAACTCAAATCCCTTGCAATGTTGTTTGCCTTCTTAATGACCTGTTGGACCTGCCTGCAACAGACTGTGGTTTATGTACTAAAACACTTAGATCCTTTTCCATTGCTTCCTGTCATTCTCCCTCCTGTTCCCTTCCTCAGTCCTTCCTCCCTCCATCTCACCCACAACCTCCTACTCACCCTCCTGTACTTCCCTCATTTCTAAGTTCATATCCTCCCACCTTCACCCTCTCTCTTCTGTACAACTTCCTCTCTCATTCTGTCTCCATCCCCTCTCTTTCATTTTATATCTTACTCTCTACCTTCCTTCTCCCTGTCTCTGCCACCCCTCTCTCCTCCACTCCCTCCTCACCCACAACCATCCTTTTCTCTCATTGTGGGTATACTGTGTTGGCGCTGGAATGTGCAACAATATCTGTGGACTGCCTCAAACATGCTTTTCACTGTCTGATTTGATATACATGTGATAAATAAACCTGAATCTCTGCCTTCTGTATGCCCCTCGTTCACTCCTCAACCCCCCCCACCCCAGCTCTAGCCCACCCTCTCTACCCCCTCTCTAACCTCTCCCAGTCCCCCTCCCCCCAGTTCCCCCTTTCTGCCTCTCTCCCTTTTGGGTGGATTTGACTCTTGATTCTTCTTTCTTATGTTTTGTCTTCCAGATGACATCCTACCAATTTTTGCCTATCCTCACAAGTTGGGCAAATCGGTGACAGGTGGTTATGTCTACAGAGGCTGTGAGATGCCCAACCTCAATGGGCTTTACATCTTCGGAGACTTCATGAGCGGGTAGGTTCTCCCCTTGTCCACCGTTCACTATTGGGACCAGGTGGACCAGTCAGAGAATCAGTGGAAGGGGCAATTGAGCCCATCCTGACTGTACTAGATCAAACTGGACTTTAGGTTAAGCCGAACACTGTGCTGACCCTTTTGTCATGGCTGCTGAAGAACTATCAGGACTTTACCCCTCCATTACCCCATCTTCTCCAGAATGGCCACTGACTCACAGCTCCAGTGACATGGGCTCACTTCTGACCTCTGATGCTGACTGTGTGGAGTTTGCATGTTATCCCTATGACTGTGCATTTCTTCAGCGTGCTATAGTTTCCTCCGAAGTAACATTGCTCTAGTGGGTTGGTGGGTGTGGAATCTGGGATGAGGTGAGTTGTTGGCAATGTGGGGAAAACAGAGAGAGGAAATTAGTGGAGAATGATATTTCACTGAGCCAGCATAAGCACAGTGGGCTGAATAGTCTCCTAACTCATGAGGAAATGTGAAAACAATGGATATCAAGTGTTGTATTCATTATTGAGGGATGGTGCAGAGTACACCAGTAGGCCAGCCTGCAGGATACTCCACAGATAATCCTGCTTGTACAGTATGTGAACCCCTTCCATGGGGGAGTGGCTAACTGTGTGGCATAGGTTAACACTATTAACCATCCTCCCTTCTTGGGGGGAGAAAGAAAAACTAGGTATGTACTTCTTGTCTATAAAACTGCATTGAAATTATAGTCACTGAAATTGAGCGATTCAGTTCATTTTACCCATAGCGTGTAACTTTTTCTTCTTACATAAGCATAAAAAATGCCAACATTATAACTGTCTTTTTCTTTGTTTTTAACAGTCTCCCTCTCTCTTCCTTTTCCCCAATTGTTTTTTTTTAAAGAACAGTCTCATTTTGTGCAACGTTTTCAATGTTAGAACACTTTTTTAAAAACTAATGGAGGTCAGAGTAGATTACCTGAACACTCCAGCAAAGTGAGAGGATTATTCTATCTCTTTAGTCACTTGCCCTAAGCTATTAAGCTATGGAGTATATCTCTGTGGTGGGACAGATAAATGACCATATCTGGTACAGGTTCCTGGGACTGTTGGAGCAGATGGAGATTCTTGAGCAGTTGCATCCACCTCAGGTAACTGGTTCTTATCAAGGGATCAGGCCACTCTATTTCTTCGTCAACCTTTCACGGACTTTTCCACCTGATTTCACCTTGTGATGTTCTGATCACAAACGATCATGGTGCACGCTGCCGGATTATTGTTCCTTTGGTGAAGTGGTCTGAAACCCAAACAGCTTCACCACTCCTGAGCAGCAGCAAAGATTTTGCTCTGTGTCTG
The DNA here is from genome assembly GCF_030028105.1 of Mobula birostris. Classification (NCBI taxonomy): domain Eukaryota; kingdom Metazoa; phylum Chordata; class Chondrichthyes; order Myliobatiformes; family Myliobatidae; genus Mobula; species Mobula birostris. Next base: position 34,142,326 of record NC_092379.1, read on the forward strand.
AGATCATGCATGCTCTTTATTTTCTCACGTTGTGTTGTCTCAAACATTTTCACTTTGTCTAGGTCTGGTAGGTGAGGTTGGAGAAGGGAAGAAGGAAAGGGCAGGCTTGTTCTCAGTCTCTGGCCCATTCATAGTTCTGGTGGACTGTAGCCATTCACAAGAAATGTGGAGCGTTAAGCTAGCAGTGCGTTGTGGGGGTCTTTTGCCTTCAGTAGGGGACCCACTGCTCCATCAGCTTCTCCATTTGCCTGTGGGTACCGTGGACTGCTTGTCTGCTGTTTGAACTCATAGTCCCTAGCAAAGGCTTTGAATTCTGAGCAGCTGAATTGTAGACTATTGTCTGATCGTGTCTCTGGTATACCATGGTGAGCAAATACAGCTTTCAGATGTTGAAAAATTTATTTATTTACCGGATGTGGGTGTCGCCAGCTAAGCTGGCATTTATTGCCCATCCCTAGTTGCCCTGGAGAAGGTGGTGGTGAGCTGCAGTCCCTGAGATACAGGTACATCCACAGTGCTGTTAGGGAGGGAATTCCATGACTTTGACCCAGTGACAATGAAGGAACGGCGATATGTTTCCAAGTCAGGATGGTGAGTGACTTGGAGGGGGATTTCCAAGTGGTGGTATTCTCAGGTATCTGCTGTTCTCGTACTTCTAGGTGGTAGTGGTTATGGGTCTGGAAGATGCAGCCTTAGGAACTTTGGTGTGTTTTTGCAATGCATCTTGTAGATAGTACACACTGCTGCAACTGTTCGTTGATGGTGGGGGGATTGAATGCTCGTGGAAGGGGTACCAATCACGTGAGCTGCTTGTGGTGTCAAGCTTCTAGAGTGTTGATGGAGCTGCACTCATCCAGGCGATAGGCGAGTATTCCATTACACTCCTGACCTGAGCCTTGTAGATGGTGGACAGGCTTTGGGGAATCAGGAGGTGAATGACATGTACAAGATTCTTAGCCTTTGATCCTCTCTGGTAGCCACGGTGTTTATATGGCTAGACCAGTTCAGTTTCCTGTCAATGGTAACCCCTAGGATGTTGGTAGTAGGGGATTCAGTGATGGTGATGCCACTGAATGTCAAGGGACGATGGTTAGAGCCTCTCTTGTTGGAGATGGTCATTGCGTGGCACTTGCATGGTTCGAATGTTACTTACCACTTGTCAGCCCAAGCCTGAATATTGTCCAGGTCCTGCTGCATTTGGGTGTGAACTGCATTTCAGGTACTGTATAACTGCTACTGAGGATGTAGACAGCTGGGCACCTCAACATTCCATGAATAATAATCCACAGTAAGAAGATATTTGTCTCTTTTCATTTCGAAAATGTCTGTGTCTGCAATTTGCCATGGAAAGTCTAGGAATTTTGTGGGACAGGGAGATTCATCATGATATTTATTCAGTTTTCTGTATGCTTCACATTGTTTTACATAATCTCCCAGCTGTGTGCTCAGACCAGTCCTCCACACAGATTGCCTTGCTCTTAGGTAACGTTGTTTGATGCCTTGATGTCTCTGGTTAATTTGACTGATGATTTTGGCATGCATAGAATTAGGAATGACGAGTGTGGAGCCCTTTAGCAGCAAACCATCAAGAATGGTGAGTGTGTCTCTTTCAAGCCAGTAAGGTTTGTATTCAAGAGCTCTCTGGATCAGCTAGCCATCCATGCTCACTGTAATACTCTGGTTGAGAACATGCTTTATTGTATTACTACAGTTACACTGTTGGGTATTTTATTTTTTGCAGATTTTTTGTAAAACACAGTTTTCTCTTAATCGAATATTACAGTCCAGTACTTTGTTTCTGTTGAGATAATTTGTCATTTGATTAACTTGTATCAGCCATTCAGGTTTGTCTAGATAATATTCTCTCCAATGGGATGCCATGGAACATTCAGGAGAGATTGACAGCATCCAGTTTTTAGGAGAACGTTAGTTTTTGGGGGGGGGTCTCTTTTGCTGGAGATGGGGGACGGTGAGGTGACGAGCACAACGGAAGACGCACACAGGACCCCGCCCAAATGACAGACCCCATTGTAAGAACTTCCTTGTGCAGTTAAATGGTTCTGTGGAGGAAGTGCAAACACTTCTGAGTTCGCCAGTTAGTTTGTAACAGACTTCAAGGAAAGTTCAAATCATGTCTGGTGCCCTGCACACAGAACGTGGATTCAGCGCCTTGAGTAATTAAAGCGAAGCACATGACTACGCAGCAATGAGCTCCAACATTTATATACACATTATACACTATTTTAAACATAATGGGCCCTTTGTCTGTTAAAGTAGAAATATTTGTAAATATACTTCCACTTTAAGTTTATACCTGTGTAAGTTCTGTTATTTCCTGGGGAAATGGAACTTTTGCATGGGGCAGTATTTATACAGCATTCACCATAATTTTCATTAACGCAACAGAACATTCCAACTGACCTGTTTGTGTTGGACCCGAATCACACCGACCCTAGAAATGTTTGTTTATTGGAAATAACTGTCTCACCGTTACCCATGCTACCACCCAAACAGGACCCACTGCAGCTGGCCTACTGACACAACCAATCGACAGATGACGCAATGGCCACTGCTCTATATACTGTCCTTACACATCTGGAGAAGAAGGATCCTTATGTGAGAATGCTGTTCTTGGACTACAGATCAGCATTCAACACCATAATTCCATCCAGGCTCAACAGGAAGCTCAAAGACCTCGACCTTCACCCTGCCTTGTGTAGCTGGATCCTGGATTTCCTGTCAGATCGCCAGTAGGTGATAAGAGTGGGCTCCCTCACCTCCACCCCTCTGCCTCTCAACACAAGAGCCCCTCAGTGCTGTGTACTAAGTCCCTTTACTCCCTATATACCTGTGACTGTGTCACCACCCAAGCACCAATCTGCTAATTAAATTTGCCGACGACACTACATTGATTGTCCTTATCTCAAATAATAACGAGGTGGCCTACAGGGAAGAAGTCATCTCTCTGACACAGTGTGTCAAAAAAACAACCTCTTCCTCAATGTCGCAAGAACAAAGGAGCTGGTTGTAGATTACAGGAGGAATGGAGACAGGCTAATCCCGATTGACATTAATGGATCTGAGGTTGCAAGGGTAAACAGTTTTAAGTTCCTTGGCATCCACATCAGTGAGGAACTCACGTCGTCTGTACACAACAGTCATGTGGTGAAAAAGGCACAGCAGCGCCTCTTTTACCTCAGATGGTTGAGGAAGTTTGATATGGGCCCCCAAATCCCAAGAACTTTCTACAGGGGCACAGTTAAGAGCATCTTGACTGGCTGCATCACTGCCTGGTATGGGAACTGTACCTCCCTTAATCACAGGATTCTGCAGAGAGTGGTGTGGACAGCCCAGCACATCTGTAGTTGTGAACTTCCCATGATTCAGAACATTTACAAAGACAGGTGTAAAATAAGGGCCCGAAGGATCACTAAGGACCCAAGTCACCCCAACCACGATCTATTTCAGCTGTTACCACCCGGGAAATGGTATGGCAGCATAAAAGCCAGGACCAACAGGCTCTGGGACAGCTTCCTCCACCAGGCCATCAGACTGATTAACTCACACTGATTTGAGTGTACTTCTATGTTACATTGACTGTTCTATTTATTATAAATTACCATGATTGCACATTGCACATTTATATGGAAACAAAGATTTTTACTCATGTATATACTTTATAGTCGCTAAACAATTGGTACTAGAATGTACAAATGTACAATCATCACAGCGATATTTGATTCTGCGCTTCCCACTCCCTGGATTACAAATATTAAATATTAAAAATAGTAACAATTAATAAATATTAAAAATTTTAATTATAAATCATAAATAGAAAATAGAAAAATGGAAAGTAAGGTAGTGCAAAAAAAAAAACCAAGAGGCAGGCCTGGATATTTGGAGGGTACGGCCCAGATCCGGGTCAGGATCCGTTCAGCAGTCTTATCACAGTTGCAAAGAAGCTGTTCCCAAATCTGGCCGTACGAGTCTTCAAGCTCCTGAACCTTCTCCTGGAGGGAAGAGGGACGAAAAGTGTGTTGGCTGGGTAGGTCGTGTCCTTGATTATTCTGGCAGCACTGCTCCGACAGTGTGCTGTGTGAAGTGAGTCCACGGATGGAAGATTGGTTTGTGTGATGTGCTGCGCCGTGTTCACGATCTTCTGCAGCTTCTTACGCATGTGAAGGATGCAAGAAATAAAGTCAATTCAATTCATTGCTGAGTCATGTGGCTGTTAGTCAGAGATAGTTAACGAGCCTAATTTGTTACAAGCCATGGTGAGAGGGTTACACACAGTACTGTATGACTTTGCTCCGATTAATTTTTTTTGATCTCTGAGCAAATTTTGTCTAGTTTACTCTGTGATGCAGGAAAGCTTTCATATACCTGAGCTAAGTAGATGTTGATATCTTCCATGAGGGCGGAGTCAGCTTCTGTCTACTCACTTTTGCATGGCATCCCCGACAAAGTGTCTAGTGTTGTGAAAGATTTGTTTGGGGCATGGTTCAGTATTGCATGAACATCATTCTGAATCTTTGCAGATGTGGAGGTAAGTCATCCAAGTGATTTGAGCTGAGGAGGATGACAAGTGGTTTGTGGTCTTTTTCAAGTTGGACTTTAGAGCCTACAACTAGTAGCTGAGGCCTTCACAAAAACACATGAGCGCCAGCATATCCATTTTGATTTGTGCATAACACTGTTCAGTTGGAGTCAATGCACTTGATGCACGTGCTACCGGTTTACATACGCTACTGCAGTATTGCATGAGCCAAAGGCCAAAGGAAGAAGCATCTGCTGAGACCTTGGTTGCTTTGTTCAGAACAACGAATGCCAATGTTGGCGGAGAGATAAGCTCTGCTGTAAGTGATGAGAACAACTTCTGTTGGAGTGCATCCCAGGTCCAAATGTCTTTCTGTGAGAGGAGGTCATGTGGTGGCTTTGTTTTCTCTGCCAAATCTGGAATAAGCTTCCTAGCTGGCTTATCATACCAAGGAAACTGTGGATTTCTGATACCTTTGTAGGTTGTTCCATGTTCCAAACTCCTTCCTGTCTGTCTGAATCTGGGTGCACTCCCTCTGAGGACAGTCAGTGGCCTAAGAACTTCACCTTCAACTTTGCAAATTCGTTTTTTTTTTTGTCAGGGTGATTCCAGCCTGTTTCAGTTTCTCTAAGGCAGCTTTCACTCTTTTGGCGTATTCCTCACATGAACCTCTGAAGATGAGTGTATCGTCTATGTCGCAAACTACTCCTTCCTGTCCCTGCAAAATTTGGTTCGTCCTCATCGAAAGAGTTCAGGGCTGATGAGATGCCGAAAGGGAGTCACTTGAAGGCATAGCATTCATATAAGGTGAAAATGATTGTGAGCTTCTGTAACTTGGGAGCTAAGTGGATCTGTCTGAAGTATGAGTTTGCATTAATTTGGTGAAGAACTTTGCTCCACCCAGCATACCCAATGTGTGCTCAACAGAGGGCAGAATAAACTTCTCCTGCCTCACTGAATTATTCAAGTTTTGATAGATCAACACAGATCATCACTGTGCCATCTGGCCTGGGAATAGGAACAATGCCCACACACCAGTCAGTAGGTCCATTCACTCTAGTTATGATGTCAAATACCTCCATTCTTTCAATTTCGGCTTTGACTTTGTTCATCAGTTGGACTGGTATATGCTTCACTGTGGTTAGAGAGTAGGGTGTCACTCCTGGCCTCAGTTGTATAAGGTACTCTTCTTTCAGTACCCCCAGGCCTGTGAACAGCTCTTGGTACTTCTCCTGCCAATGAGCATTGTTTAGTGAATCCAGCCTTGCAAAGAGGTTCAGCTTCTCAATGGCATGTCATCCCAGTAACAGCGAGAAGAAATTCTGAACAACATAGACATCCTCTTTTAACTGTTTCTCCTTTTTGCAGATGGAAGTAGTCAACATTCCTTTCACTCTGAGCTTATGGTTGCCTGACCCCATCACTTTCTTTGTTGGGTTTAGTTTAACACCTGTTTTCTTCACCAGTTTTGTGAACAGACGTTCAGGGTTGGCCGTAACATCTGTCTGTATTTATTTTGAATATCACTGCCTCATTTTGCAACTAAACTGTGGTACAGCAGCCTTGTCTATTTGAATCTAGGGCCCCAAGGAGAGCTCTCTCTTTGTCTGAATCATGGTCTTTTTTGACTTCCTGACGAACCGTTTTTGAGTGACACTGACTTACTTTTACAATAGCCGACTCTGTTTCATTGGTGATATTTTCCTTTTTTGCTGGACAGAGCTCTTTGACGTAGAATGGAGACTTGCCGCATCTCCTGCAGTTGGACATTTTACCTGCTCTTTGTTTCACTTGCTTGTTTTGTTTGAGCTGAGCTCTAATGTTACCTCTTTCTGACTGCATCTGTTTGTACCCTTCTTTTTGTACAGCATCTTGCTTTACTTCAGCATCGTTATCGTGTCTGAGTTCTGGCTGTTGCTGAGGAATGTTCTCACTCTGCCCGACCATAGTAATAGCTTTATCTAATGTGAGACTTGCTTATAACTGAAGTGTCTCTGACAATTTGGTGTACTGTAGCCCAAAAACCAACCTGTCTCTAATGAGCTAATCTCAGAATTCCGTATGCACAGTTGTCTGACAGGGCACACAATGCTGTGATTAAGTCATTTACGCTTGCATCTGGCTCCTGTTTTCTGGAATTGAACTTTTCCCTCTCATTGATCACATTTCACTTCCCTGTGAAATATTCTTTGAATTTGTCCTGTACTGTTTTATACTCCTTTTTCCTAAGCATTTGTCAGTCCTAATCCACCCACAGTGTCATCTGCTTTGTCATCCATGCAGTCTATCTGTGTGCTTACTTGATGCATGAGATTGCATGCAACTCTAAATGTCTCAAAGCATCTGAGTCATCTGTCAAAGTCCCCTGGTTCAGAGAAATCAAATGACTTGGGGGCCTTTATTAGATATGTAGATGTTGGAACAGCTGGTGTTTGCTCCAATTTCCTGTTTGTTTGTTTGTTTGTTTATTTATTATTTTATTCTTTTTCTCTCCCTGAAAGTTTGACTGACTTTTCTATGTCCTGTCTCTGTGCACTTCCCCAGGCTAGTGGTCCACAGATCATTACAACGTATCCACTTTTGGGTGCAGCTCGAGGGCATTGCGCGACAACCCTGGCCAGATCTCTGCTCGTGCATACAGTTAGAGTAGGCAGTTTGGGTTAGAAACATAGAAAATATACAGCACAATACAGGCCCTTCAGCCCACAAAGCTGTGCCGAACATGTCCCTACCTTAGAACTACCTCGGCTTTGCCCATAGCCCTCTATTTCTCTAAGCTCCATGTAGCCATCCAGGAGTCTCTTAAGAGACCCTGTCGTTACCACCTCCACCACCGCCACCGGCAGCCCATTCCACACACTCACCACTGTCTGCGTAAAAAAACTTACCCCTGACATCTCCTCTGTATCTACTTCCAAGCACCTTAAAACTATGCCCTCTCTTGCTAGTTATTTCAGCCTGGGGAAAAGCCTCTGGCTATCCACATGATCAATACCTCTCATTATCTTGTACATCTCTATCAAGTCACCTCTCATCCTCCGTTGCTCCAAGGAGAAAACTATTCTCATAAGGCATGCTCCCCAATCCAGGCAGCATCCTTGTAAATCTCCTCTGCACCCTTTCTATGGTTTCCACGTCCTTCCTATAGTGAGGCAACCAGAATTGAGCACAGTACTCCAAGTGGGGTCTGACCAGGGTCCTGTATAGCTGCCACATTACCTCTCGGCTCTTAAACTCAATCCCACGATTGATGAAGGCCAATGCACTGTATGCCTTCTTAACCAGAGTCAACCTGTGCAGCAGCTTTGAGTGTCCTATGGACTCGGACCTCAAGATCCCTCTGATCCTCCACACTGCCAAGGGTCTTACCACTAATACTATATTCTGCCATCATATTTGACCTACCAAAATGAACCACCTCACACGTATCTGGGTTGAACTCCATCTGCCACTTTTCAGCCCAGTTTTGCATCCTATCAATGTCCTGTTGTAACATCTGACAGCCCTCCACACTTTCCACAACAACCCCAACCTTTGTGTCATCAGCAAATTTACTAACCCATCCCTCCACTTCCTCATCCAGATCATTTATAAAAATCACAAAGAATAGTGGTCCCAGAACAGATCCCTGAGGCACACCACTGGTCTCTGGCCTCCATGCAGAATATGACCCATCTACAACCACTCTTTGTCATCTGTAGGCAAGCCAGTTCTGGATCCACAAAGCAATGTCTCCTTGGATCCCATGCCTCCTTACTTTCTCAATAAGCCTTGCGTGGGGTACCTTATCAAATGCCTTGCTAAAAACCATGTAGACTACATCTACAGCTCTACCTTTATCAATGTGCTTAGTCACATCCTCAAAAAATTCAATCAGGCTTGTAAGACACGATCTGCCTTTGACAAAGCCATGCTGACTATTTCTAATCACGTTATGCCTCTCCAAATGTTCACGAATCCTGCCTCTCAGGGTCTTCTCCATCAGAGTAGACTCACTGGCCTATAATTTCCTGGGCTATCCCAACTCCATTTCTTGAATAAGGGTTGCTAAGTGTGTGGATATTTTTCATAGATATATGCAAACAAGAACAGGCTTACCACGAATTCTACCTTGTTGAGGATCTCACTTGGTCTGTAGCAGCAATTCATGGACGATCAACCACGTGCGTTTGTTATTGAGGTATGATGCAGAGCACACCAGGATGCCAATATGTAGGATACTGCACAGAAGTGTATTGATAACCTTGCTTTTACAGTATGTGAACTCCTATGTGGGAGGGGCTAACTGCATGCCATAGGAATAGCACTATAAACTGCCACTAAGTCAAGTATATTTAAATATTCACAAGCTTAGAAGCCCAGTAACAGTGTTATTGCGGTGTGGTGTATATTACATCGAATTGGGTTATGTTGGTTGGGGTGACATGGTGTCTCTGATACCCGTTCTCTGACTCTGTTTCAGTTAGAACATTGAACAGTGCTACACTGAAATAGGACCCTTGGCCCCTAACGTCTGTGCTGAATACAATCCCAAATTGAACTAAATCTTTTCTGTCATATCTCTCTATTCCCTTCATGCCTATGTGTCTGTCTGACAGCCTCTTAAACTCTATTGCATCTGCTTCCATCAAAGCCTCTGGCAGTCTATTACAGTCACCTACATCAAAGTTCAAAGGAAATTAATTATCAAAGTACATATATGTCACCATATACATCCCTGAGGTTTGTTTTTTTGTGGGCATACTCAATAAATGTATAGTAGAATAATAGACAATAGAATCAATGAAAGACCGCACCAACTTGGGCACTCAACCAGTATGCAAAGGACAACAAGATGTTAAAATGCAAAAAGAAAGAAATAATACTACTAAATAATAAACAATCTCGAGAATATGAGACAGAGAGTCCTTGAAAGTGAGTCCTTAGGTTGTGGAAACATTTCAATGATGGGGCAAGTGGAGTTGAGTGAGGCTCTCTGTTCAAGAGCCTGATGGTTGAGGGATAATAACTATTCCTGAACCTGGTGATGTGAGTCCTGATACTCTTGTACCTTTTTTCTGATGGCAGAAGTGGGAAGAGATAATGGCCTGGGTGGTGGGGGTCCATGACTATAGATGCTGCTTTCTTGTGACAGCTTTCATGTAGATATTCACATGGTGGGGAGGGCTTTATTTGCGACGGACTGGGCCATATCAATGCAACACACACACAAAATGCTGGAGGAACTCAGCAGGCCAAGCAGCATCTATGGAAAAAAAAGTAGAGTCGGCGTTTTGGTCCGAAACTCTTTGTGTGTGTGTGTGTGTGTGTGTGTGTGTGTGTGTGTGTGTATGTGTTTGGATTTCCATCATCTGCAGATTTTCTCTTGTTTGGGCCATATTACTACTATTTATAGCATCTTCTGTACAAGGGCATTGGTATTTCCATACCAGGTTGTAACGCTCTCCATTACACATCTATAGAAGTTTGTCAAGGTTTTAGATGTCACGCCGAATGTCCGCAAACTCCTAAGGAAGTATAGTGCTGTTGTGTTGGACCAAGGACAGGTCCTCCAAAATAACACTGAGGAATTTAAAGTTGCTGACCATCTCCACCTCACACTTGCCTGGATTAAACTCCAGTTACTCCTGTTGAGTGGAGTGGTATGTTGTGCTTCACTATCTCATTGAATCACATGTGTGACATAGTGTATGTATTACCTCCTGTCTGAACTGTGTTGTACTGTGCGGTAGGATGTGTGTATTACACTCTCTTTTTATGGGTTTTATTGGGTGACATGGTGTATGCATTGCACACTCTCTGTGGTATGTGACATATGGTATAACCTCTCTGACCCCTCTCTGTGTTTCAGGCGTCTGATGGCTCTCAAGGAGGATGCTGGTTCTGGGAAGTGGCAATATCACGAGATTTGTATGGGCAGTGCCAAAGTCTGCAACTTCCCTAAGCTCATCAATAGCTACTATCAGTACATCATCTCATTTGCTGAAGATGAGGCAGGTAACATCTCTGATAAACTCTAACCACCACCTCCTGTTTGTATCCCAGGAGCCTTCCCCATCCCTGTGCAATGGTGTGAGGAGTGGGGGCTCAGTGCTGGCATCCCCACTCGAGTGTTCAGTCTATGCATTGGCTGAATGCAGGAGGAAGTAGAAACAACTCCCCTCCCCCATTGTCAGACTTCTGAACCCATGAATACTAACTTGTTATTCTCTTTTTACATTAAATTGTAGTAATTTTTATGCATTTATACAGCACTGCTGTCACAAAACAACACATTTCACACTAAGTCAGTGACAAAAAAGATCTGATACAAATAATCAAATACTGCAGGTGCTGAAAATTTGAAACACAGATTGCTGGAAACACTCAGTCATGCAGTCTCTGTGGAGAGAGAAATAGAATTAACCTTGTAGTCAAAGATCCTTCATTATTTTCAAAACTTAAGCTGTCTTTCTATAGACTTGCATGAATGTTATGTTTATTTTGTTTATTTTTGTAATCTAGATTATGTGTAATTTAGGTTAAGTTTAAGTTAATTTATGAACATAGGACAGTACAGCACAGTACAGGCTTTTCAGCCTATGATGTTGTGCCAAACTTTTATCCTACTCCAAGATCAATTCAACCTTTCCCTCCCACATAGCCCTCCATTTTTCTTTCTTCCATCCACGTGCCCACCCGAGTCTAACAAATGTCCTAAGTGAATCTGCTTCCAACAACACTCCTAAAAGCATGCCCCACGCACCCACCATTACCCATGCAATATACCTGTCATCCTTCCAAACACCCTAAAGCCATACCTCCATCACAGTAGCCATTTCTACCCTAAGAAAATGTCCGTGGCTGTCCACTTTATCCATCCCTGCCACCATACTCCACATCTCCATTGTCACCTCTCATTATGTTTATAATGTACAAAAGCTAACTGTCATGGCAGTTATATCCTAGATATGTACCAAGTGCCTCTTTTTTAAAAAAAACTTGAACTTGAGATGCTGTCTAACCTGTAGAATGTTTTTGACATATTTCTGCATCCATTTTGCATTTCCATAATGCCTTTCACGTCTCCCAAAACTCACTGAAAAATAGCAACCACAGAATTCCAACATATGAACAGAAAATGCTGGTGAAAGATCATCAATCTAAGATATATTTTCTCTTCACTCACATTCCCTGACAGTCTGAGTGTTTCAAGCATTTTCTGTGTATTTCTGAATTCAGTTGACCCTGGGTTGGGTGGATGTCACTGGTCAGAGATTTGGAATCATGGACCTACATCAGTTCACAGATTCCCAGCTTTCCCAATTCGTGGAATTCTATAACTGGCCTAAGTCAGTGCAGTTTCATCTGACAACTGCAATGTGTTGGGTCTGGGTTCCACAGTCAGAGTGCTCAGAACTGTGAGGGAGGGTGTCAAGGGAACTGAATTAAATTAAGATGGCACTGATGAGACACAGTGATGACTTACTGGCAGCAAAAAAAAATTATTAACTACTCAATTAATCACACTTTTTATTGAAAGTGATCACTACAATCGATAACTTATAACTTTCCTTTCAGCGTTGAGCTTTTGAACCACCTGTGTGACCTGGTATTTTTGTGGTGTGAACTGAAATCTCAAAGGTGCAGGATGGTTGAGGCAGGGCCCAGGCCTGGGAGCGGGGAGCAAGCTAATGTATGGCATTTGCTGCAGCGGACTTCGAGCTGATTTGCAGCGGCAGATCCAAGGCAAGGCAGAGTTGAAGCGGTGGGGACTGGGCCCGAGAGCAAGGAGCAAATTGATGTTTGACTGATTTAAATGCCAGAGGCAGCTTGGAAAGCTCAGGGTTTTAGGGCCGATGTTTAGTTCCCTGCTCGGTGAGTTGTACTTGTCTCTCTGCAAAACTGAGGCTGTGGCCCGCAACTAACAGGACCGGCTGCAGCGATGAACTGGTGTTGTGGCTGTGAACTTTAGTTCTGAATTTTATTTACATAATTTCTATTGTTTGCAAATTGGATGTTTGACGTTCTTTTTTAATGGTTCTATATATATATGACGAGACTAACGGATGCCTAAAAAAAATAGTATAGGTATATATTGTAGTCACACTGTCTCATAGCAAGCTCGTATGAAGCCCCAGGTGTGTGTAACTGAGGTACCACCACAATTTGGAAACCTCCCTCCAATACCTTACTGGGGACTATGATCTGTGCCCCACACCCAGCAGACTCTCCTCCTTCAACCTGCCTTCAACTTCTCCTCCTCTTCTGTGTTTATCCAGCTTCTCCTGAAACTCCTCCCTGCTCTTCCCCTCAACCGCTTGTAGGAGCAAGTTCCCGGTACTCACTGCTCTGTGGAGAAATTCGTTATTGGATTCATTAGTTCTCTTGCCCCTTCTCAGATCTCTGTTCCTTCCTTTTGCCCCCTGCATTTATTCTGCATGCCCCAGTCTGCCCCTCCCTCTCCCTTCCTTATTTCGCACATCTCCTTCTTGCCTCCTTCACCCTGCCCTCCATCCCTTCATCCTCTCCGCTTCATTCCTCTCTCCTCTTGGAGGAACAGTAACACCAGTGATTGGAAGATAGGGGGTTCAATTCCCACTGTTCTCTGTATGTTCTCCCCCTGACAGTGTTGGATTCCTCCAGGTGCTCTGGTTTCCTCCCATATTCTACAATGCATACGAGTTGCAGGTGCTGGAAGCGTGCTGATTCTTGCAGTCTGCCCCCAGCACATCCTTGGGATGTGTTGGTCATTGATGCAAATGATGCATTTCACTGTGTGTTTGATGTGCATATAACTAATAAAGGTAATCTTTAATGTTAAGCTTTAATCCCTTCTCTTTTCCCTTTCCGTAATCTACTGGCCTCTCGTTCTCTCCCTCCCTCCTTCCCCTCCAGCTATCTCCCCTATTCTTTAGTTCCAATCTTCTTCCCCCTCTTTCTCCCTCCCATTCTTGTCTGGCCTTTATTGCAGAAACACCCCCCCCCACTACCTCTCCAGAGCCTCTTGGGAGGGGGGCTGCACTTGGCACCTGTCAGACTGTGGCAGTGAGGTCAACCTGTTGGTCAACGAATCGCTAGGGACAGCGTTCAACGGCAGTTAACCACAGTGAAAGTGAACTGTCATGGATGGGGTTGTTCACCAAGCCACACTTAGAGTCACAGAGCAATAGAAATGGGCCCGTTGGACTGCCATATCCATGCTGATGTCTCTGTACTAATCCCATAACTTTTCATGCCTTGGTGATTGTCTGGATATCAACTCTATGAGGTTCTCTGATTCCAGATGTGATTTAGCTAGAGAAGGTGCAGAAAAGATTCACTAGCATGTTGCTTGGGTTGGAGGGTAGCCCTTCTTACCAGTAGAGATTGGTGGGGCTGCCTCTGTTCTCCCTGAGAGGTGACACAACAGACATATATATATATATATATATATATATATATAAAATTACAACGTACAGGTTGACCACCGATTTTCTGGAAACTAGTGGTTTGGCACTTCTTTCAATTCAGATGAAATTATGAGACATAGTTTACTGGGCGGCCATCAGATGGCACTGTGTGTAGCACATGCAGCACCATCTGTGGCGAGACTCATTTTGACAAAAGCACACTATTTTTATTATTTATATTGCACTTGGTGGTAATTCCAATACTTTGTGCTTATTTTATGTAAATTTAGCCCTAGCTATGGCTTCTACGATAAGTGCAAGTACTAGTGGTGGTGTCAAATGTTAACATCAATCCAAGAGAAGGTTGAAATGTTGAAAAAACTGCACCAAGGTATTTCTGTGTGTGAGCTGTGTGACTTATATGGCATTGGTTCATAAACCGTATATGATATAAAGCACCAAAGAGAAAAACATTTGCAATTCTGTGCAAACAGGGATTTGCTAAGCAAATGAGCATTAGAAAACTATGAAAGTTGGTAAGAGCACTGAGCATGATCGAGTGATGATTGAATGGTTTCGCCAGCATCGGAGTGGTGGAATTGACTTGTTGGGCGGTACGATAATGAACCAAGCGTAAGTTGATCCATAAAGAACTTAAATTAGAACATGTATGCAACCATAGTGAAGGATGGCTTCAAAGGTTTAAGAAATACTTTGGATTTTCCATGCATAAAGTGTGTGGAGATAAACAGTCTGCAAACCATGAAGAAGCTACCGAGTCTGTGAATTTGCGAAGCTCCCAGCTGACGGAAACCTCAGTCCTGAGCAGGTATATACTACATTGTACTGGCGATACATACCTAGGAAAACAGTCCAACAGTGATTCCAGAGGATTCAAACAATCTAAGGACAGAGTTACCATTTTAGGGTGCTCCAACTCAGCAGACACTCACAGATATTAACCACCGGTGACTGAAAAAAGTAAATGCCTTGGGGCCTTGAAAGGTGTTTAAAATTTACCCAGAAACATATCGCACAAATAAAAATGGCTGGATTACCACTGATTTTATGTTAGAGTGGCTGGAAAAATATTGTGTGTCAGAAACCAGAGCACATTGCACATCTGTAGGCCTACCCAAAGATTGCAAAATTCTTCTTATTTTTGGATAACTATTCACCTCACCCCAAAGCTGAATTCCTGTTTAAGAATAATGTTTTACAGTGTACTTACCACCAAACTCTACATTGCTTATCCAACCCCAAGATCAAAGAATACTCTCTAAAGGCTCACTTTTCATGGAAGGTCTGTTAGATGAGGTGAATGTTGGAAATTCTGTACAGACATTTATTAAAGAATTTAACATGGAGGACGTTCTTTGGTTCATTGCTCAAGGGTGGGAGAAGGTAGAATCTTCAACACTAAAGAATGACTGGCATATGTTGATGTTTGATAATGCGCCTGAAGAAAAGCTTGACGACGATTTTACAGGATTTCGTGTACCAAAGGAGAAGGTAATTATTCATGCTTTGCTTGTGAATGCAGGTTACTAGACCTGCATTCAAAGATATAGCAAGTAATCTTAACGAAGAAAATCTACATGCGTGGATGATGGTTGATGATAAAACACCTGTTGTGCATCACCTTACAGACTCGGAAATTATAGAGAGTTTAAAAACTCTGCAAGTGATGAAAATGGCAGCGATGCTGATGAAACTGAAAGATTTACTGTTGACAAGTTAATTGAGTTTTTGAGTAATTTAATCAAGGGATTAGAGAAACGTAATTTGTGAAGAAACAAGAGCTAATGAATTTTTATTTGATGCAAGAAAAATTACACTGGAAGAGATACTTTATACTTTATTATCACCAAACAATTGGTACTAGAATGTACAATCATCACAGCGATATTTGATTCTGCGCTTCACACTCCCTGGATTACAAATATTAAATATTAAAAATAGTTAAAATTAGTAAATATTAAAAATTTAAATTATAAATCATAAATAGAAAATAGAAAAATGGGAAGTAAGGTAGTGCAAAAAAACCGAGAGGCAGGTCCGGATATTTGGAGGGTATGGCCCAGATTCGGGTTAGGGTCCATTCAGCAGTCTTATCACAGTTGGAAAGAAGCTGTTCCCAAATCTGGCCGTACGAGTCTTCAAGCTCCTGAACCTTCTCCCGGAGGGAAGAGGGACGAAAAGTCTGTTGGCTGGGTGGGTCATGTCCTTGATTATCCTGGCAGCACTGCTCCAACAGCGTACAGTGTAATGTGAGTCCATGGACGGAAGATTGGTTTGTGTGATGTGCTGTGCCGTGTTCACTATCTTCTGCAGCTTCTTCCGGTCTTGGACAGGACAACTTCTGTACCAGGTTGTGATGCACCCTAGAAGAATGCTTTCTATGGTGCATCTACAAAAATTAGTGAGGGTTTTAGGGGACAGGCCAAATTCCTTTAGTTTTCTCAGGAAGTAAAGGCGCTGGTGGGCCTTCTTGTCAGTGAACTCTGCTTGGTTGGACCAAGTCAGGTCATTTGTGATATTGACCCCGAGGAACTTAAAGCTTTTGACTTGTTCCACTTGCGCACCACCGATGTAAATTGGGTCATGCGGTCCGCTACTCTTTCTGAAATCCACAACCAATTCCTTCGTCTTGCTGACGTTGAGGGATAGGTTATTGTCTTTGCACCATGCCACCAGGTTCTTAATTTCCTCTCTGTACTCAAACTCAACATTACCCGAGATACGGCCTACAATTGTTGTGTCATCAGCAAACTTATATATTGAGTTTGATGGAAACTTTGCTACACAATCATGGGTGTACAGTGAGTACAGCAGGGGGCTGAGTACATAGCCTTGTGGGGCACCGGTGCTCAGAGTGATTGTAGAGGAGAGCTTGTCCCTTATTTTTACAGCGTGGGTCCTGTCTGTGAGGAAGTTGAAGATCCAGCTGCAGATCTGAGTGCTCAGGCCCAGGTTCCGGAGCTTAGGAATCAGTTTATTTGGAATGATGGTATTAAAGGCAGAGCTGTAGTCAATGAAAAGGAGCCTTACGTATGCGTCTTTATTTTCCAGGTGTTCTAAGGAGGAGTGTAGGGCCAGAGAGATGGCATCTGCCGTTGACCTGTTGCTCCGGTAGGCGAATTGCAAAGCGTCGAGGTTGACCGGTAGGCTGAGGCTGATGTGTGCCATAACCAATCTTTCGAAGCACTTCATAGCAATTGATGTGAGAGCCACAGGTCGATAGTCATTCAGGCATGCCACCTTGCTCTTCTTCAGCACTGGGATTATCGTTGCCTTCTTAAAACACGACGGGATCTTGTACTGAAGCAAGGAGCAGTTGAAGATGTCAGCAAACACTCCAGCTAGCTCCGTTGCACAGGCCCAGAGAACCCATCCCGGAACGCCATCTGGGCCCGTCGCCTTCCTTGGATTTATCTTCAGGAAGGCCCTTCTAACGTCCTCCTCGGTGACGATAAATCTCGATGCCACCAGGTTCGGTTCACCCGGAGGGAGCAGGACGCTCCTCTTCTGTTGGAATCTTGCGTAGAATACGTTAAGTTCATCAGGAAGAGAAGCGCCACAGTTATTGATATTCCCAGCTTTTTCTTTGCGCCCAGTGATCTCATTTAGACCCTGCCATACTCTACTGGCATCCCTTTGGTTAGCCTGGGCTTCCAACTTGGCTCGATATTGCCTCTTGGCGCCCTTAATGGCTTTCCGGAGTTCACGCCTGGATTCTGTGCAGCGACTGGTATCCCCGGACCTAAAAGCCGCAGCTCTAGCCTTTAAAAGGGACTTGACCTCATAATTCATCCAAGGTTTCCGGTTAGGGAATACCCGGATCGTCTTGTGAGACACACAGTCCTCTGTGCATTTCCAAATAAAGTCCGTGACAGCTGAGGCATACTCATCGAGGTTAGCTGCCGAGTCCTTGAATACTAACCAGTCCACCGATTCAAAGCAGTCATGGAGGACCTCATCTGTTTCCTCCGTCCAATGTGACACTACTTTTGACACCATGACCTCCCGCTTCAGTTTCTGTTTGTAAGCCGGGAGGAGGAGTATGGCCTGATGGTCCGATTTTCCGAAGTGAAGTCGTGGGACGGAACGGTAGGCATCCTTGACTGCTGTGTAACATTGGTCAAGTATATTCGGGCCTCTAGTGGGGCAGGAGACATGTTAGTATAACTTTGGCAGCGCCTTTCTGAGGTCGGCCTGGTTGAAGTCCCCGGCTGTAATGAGCAAAGCCTCTGGGTACCTGGTCTCAAGTTCACTGATGTTGGCATACAGTATGTTCAGAGCACACTCCACATCCGCCTTGGGGGGAATGTAGACCGCTGTCAGTATGACTGAGGTGAATTCCCGTGGCAGATAGTAGGGACAACACTTCACCGATAGGTGTTCCAGGTCCGGGCTGCAGGAGCTTGTCAGCGCCACTGTGTCCGAGCACCACGCAGTGTTGATCAGTAGGCAGACACCACCTCCCCCTCCTCTTGCTTGAAGACGCCGTGCAGTCCATCCGATGGATCGAAAATCCCTCCGGTCGGATGGCACAGTCGGGGGTGGCAGGGGAGAGCCAGGTCTCGGTGAAACAGAATACACAGCAGTTCTGCATCTCCCTGCTGTAGGTGAGTATCCCTTTAAGATCATCCACCTTGTTCTCTATGGCTTGCACATTAGCTAGTAGGATGGTGGGCACAAGGATCCTGAAGCCCCTCAGCTTCAATCTGACCAGCAGCCTCCTCCCACGCTTCCTCGGTAAGTAGTGCATCTTTCCAGGTTTCCATTGATGCAGTGTGTTGTTGGCAGCTCTTTGTTGTTGGTCGACCCGTCCCGTGGGAATTGCGTCGTCGTGCGCTCCAGATCGGGCCGAGTAATGGGGGAGGCTCCGCTGCCACTTCCAGCTGTCAATTGGGTCGGGCCCCGAAGCCGACACTTAATCCCGGATGGCCGGGCTGCTGGCTGAAACAAGTCCTCAAGCCGAGTCACGGTTGCGGAGGCCTGCGCTCCAGCCGAGCCTCGGGCTCGATTTCTGAGGTCGGTGGTGGAGGCCTCACTTCTGGCAGCTGTGGATGGCCACCAACGGGGCTTTATGGTGGTTGCTCCGGGGAAGCGTCTGGGGCACCTTGAGGTCTCCGCCGTCACTTCTGTTTGGTCGTCTGCTCTGGAGAGGTGCTGGTCAGAATGGGCCGTGTCTCCAAGCGCTCCAGCATGGTAGCAGACCGCTGGTCTCCGGGAACGTGGTGGGCCTCGTTGGTCGGGTCCAGGTGCGGTCTGGAGTTTAAGAAGCAGTTCTGGCGCGGTGGTCTGCAGCTCGGTCAGTAGCTTCGCCAGGGTGTTGTTGATCTTTATCTTTCTAAATTGTAGGTTTAGAAGGGTTTCTCGGGTATAGGATAGTGGAGAGGGCAGTTTGCTCGGGAGAGCTCGCGCAGAGTCGCCAGATACCAGCGCCATCTTTAAATAAAAACACATGAAACAACTTTGCCTGGATGAAATGTTTACAAAGATAACTGAGAAGCGCCATTCTTTGTAAACACAGTAGTTAATAAGTTGATATTTAATTTTAAAATTAATAATCCTTTTTAAGCTTTTGCAGTCCATTTTTGCCATTATTATTGCGTGACATCTTTTAATCCTGCAAAATCTGGCAAGTCTCAGGAAACCAAGGATGGATGCCGGATAATCAGTGGTCAACCTGTATATAGAATAGATACCCAGTGTCTGAAACTATAGAGATCCAGCATGGTGGTTTAAGGTGAGAGGGTGGAAGTTTAAAGGGGATCTAAGGGGTAAACTTTTCACACACATAGTAGTTGGTATTTGGAATGAGCTGTCAGAAGAGGTAATAGAGAAGAACATTTAAGATTAGGAGAGCAACACCTCATATTAACACATCTATAGAATAAGACATAGGAGCAGAATTAGTCCATTCAGCCCATCAATTCTGCTCCGCCATTATGGATCATCCCGGATCCCTCCCAATTCCATATACCTGCCTTCATGCCATATGATCTAACGTCTAACCAATCGGGAAGCTATCAACTTCCATCTTAAATAAACCCACGAGCTTGGCCTCCACTGCAGTCTGTGGCAGAGCATTCTACAGATTTGCCACCCTCTGGCTAAAAAAAAAAATTCCTCCTTACCTCTGTTCTAAAAGGTCACTCCCCAATTTTGAGTCTGTGCCCTCCGGTTCTGGATACCCCACCGTAGGAAACATCCGCTGGAATCACCCTCATGAACCACCTCTGGATTCTGTCCAATGACAACACATCCTTTCTGAGATGTGGGGCCCAAAACTATTGACAATACTCCAAATGCGACTTGACTAGTATCATATAAAGCCTCAACATTATCTCCTTGCTTCTATATCCTATTCCCCTTGAAATACATGCCAACATTGCATTTGCCACCTTTACCACAAACTCAACAAGTAAATTAACCTGGGAGTCTTACACGAGGACTCCTAAGTCCCTTGGCACCTCTGATGTTTGAATTTGCTTCCCATTTAGATAATAGTCTGCACTTTTGTTCCTTTACCAAAGTGCACTATCATACATTTCCCAGATGTATTCCATCTGCAAACATTTTTGCCCACTCTTCGAATTTGTCTTAAGTCCTTCTGCAATTGCATTGCTTCCTCAGCACTACTTACCCATCCATCTAGCTTCATATCATCCACAAACTTTGCCACAAAGCCATCAGTTCCATTATCTAAATCATTGACAACCAATGTGAAAAGCAGCGGTCCCAGTACTGATCCCTGAGGAACACCACTGGTCACTGGCAGGCAGCCGGAGAAAGCACCCTTTATTCCCACTGGCTGCCTCCTGGCTGTCAGCCATTCCTCTAACCATGCCAGTATCTTTCCTGTAACACCATAGGATTTTATCTTGTTAAACAGCCTCATGTGTGGTACCTTATGAAGTACCTTCTGAAAATCTAAGTAAATGACATCCACTGCCTCTCCTTTGTCCACTCTGCTTTTAACTTCCTTGAAGAACTCTTAACAGATTTGTCAGGCAAGACTTCCCTTTACAAAAACCAGGCTGACTTTAGTCTCCAAGTACCCCAAAACCTCATCCTTAATAATAGACTCCAACACTTTTCCAACCACTGACATTAAACTAACTGGGCTATAATTTCCTTTCTTTTGCCTTCCTCCCTTTTTAAAAAGTGGAGTGACATTTGCAATTTTCCAGTCCTCCAGGACAATGCCCAGATCAACTGATTCTTGAAAGATCATGATCTATACATCCATTATCTCTTCAGCACCTCTCTCAGGACTCTGGGATATAGTCCATCTGGTCTAAGTGACTTATCCACCTGAAGACCTGTTTTCCCTTGTAATAGCAATGGCACTCATTCCTGCTCCCTGACACTCACGGACCCTGGCAAACTGCTGGTGTGTCCACAGTGAAGACTGATGCAAAGTACCCATTAAGTCCATCTGCTATTTCTTTGTCCCCCATGGCTCAGTCCACTGCTGTTCACTCTGCTGACCCACAACTGTGCTGCAACACACAGCTTGAACCACATCATCAAGTTCGCCGATGACACGACCGTGGTGGGTCTCATCAGCAAGAGCGATGAATCAGCATACAGAGAGGAGGTGCAGCAGCTAACGGACTGGTGCAGAGCCAACAACCTGTTTCTGAATGTGAACAAAACAAAAGAGATGGTTGTTGACTTCAGGAGGACACGGAGCGACCACTCTCCACTGAACATTGACAAATCCTCCGTAGAGATCGTTCAGAGCACCAAATTCTTGGTGTTCACCTGGCAGAGGATCTCACCTGGTCCCTCAACACCAGCTCCATAGCAAAGAAAGCCCAGCAGCATCTCTACTTTCTGCGAAGGCTGAGAAAAGTCCATCTCCCACCCCCCATCCTCACCACATTCTACAGAGGTTGTATTGAGAGCATCCTGAGCAGCTGCATCACTGCCTGGTTCAGAAATTGCACCATCTTGGATCACAAGGCCCTGCAGTGGGTAGTGAGGTCAGCTAAGAAGATCATCGGGGTCTCTCTTCCCGCCATTACAGACATTTACACCACACGCTGCATCCACAAAGCAAACAGCATTATGAAGGACCCCACGCACCCGTCATACAAACTTTTCTCCCTCCTGCCATCTGGCAAAAGGCACCGAAGCATTCGGGCTGTCACGACCAGACTATGTAACAGTTTCTTCCCTCAAGCCATCAGACTCCTCAAAACCCAGAGCCTGGACTGACACCAACCTACTGCCCTCTACTGTGCCTATTGTCTTGTTTATTATTTATTGTAATGCCTGCACTGTTTTGTGCACTTTATGCAGTCCTGGGTAGGTCTATATTCTAGTGTAGTTTTTGTGTTGTTTTACGTAGTTCAGTGTAGTTTTTGTACTGTTTCATGTAGCACCATGGTCCTGAAAAACGTCTCATTTTTACTGTGTACTGTACCAACAGTTATGGTCTAAATGACAATAAAAAGTGACTTGACTACCTCACCAGTAATATTTCCAGTGGTCCAATATCAACTTTCACCCCCCTTTTTATATAACTGAAAAAACTTTACGTATTCTGCTTTGTTATTGGCTTGTTTGCCCTCATATTTCAGCTGTTCCCTTTTTTTAGCTTTTTTAGTTGCTTTTTGTTGGAATTTGGAAGCATCCCAATCATTCAACTTTCCATTCACTTGTGTTACCTTGCATGCCTTTTCTTGGCTTTTATGTAGTCCTTAACTTCCCTTGTCACCCACGGTTGCCTACCCCTGCCATATGAGAACTACTGTGGGACATATTCTATCCTGCGCCTTGTGAGCTTTTTCCAGAAACTTCAGCCATCTCTGCACTGCCACCATCCCTGCCAGTGTCCTCCTCCAGTCCACCCGGGCAAGCTCCTCTCTCATGCTCCTGTAATTTCCTTTATTCCACTGTGATACTGATACATATGACTTATGCTTCTCCCTCTCAAACTGCAGTATGAATTCAATCATATTGTGATCACTGCTTCCTTAGGGTTCCTTTACATTAAGCTTCCTAATAAGATCTAGGTTATTGCACAACACCCAATCTAAGATAGCCTTTCCTCAAGTAGGCTCAAGCACAAGCTGCACTAAAAAGCCATCTCGTAGGCATTTAACAAATTCCCCCTCCTGCAATCTGTCACCAACCTGATTTTCCCAATTCCCTTGCATATTGAAATGCCCCATTACAATTGTGTCATTACCCTTGTCAATAGATAGGTTTCAATTGGTACATTTAATGTCAGAGAAATGTATACAATATACATCCTGAAATTCTTTTTCTTCGCAAACATCCATGAAAACAGGAGTGCCCCAAAGAATGAATGGTAGTTAAACATTAGACCCCCAAAGCAGCCCCCCATGCTCCCTCCTCCCATGCACAAGCAGCAGCAAGGCAATGCCCAACTCCCACCACCAGCAAAAAAGCATCAGCGCCCCCCACCCCACCAAACACTCAAGTGTGCAGCAAAGCATCAATAAAGAGACAGACTTGCAGTATCCCAAAGACTATTCCTTCACCTGGTAATTTGAGATTGTCTTCCCCCCTCTCTCTCTCCCCCCTCTCTCTCCCCCCTCTCTCTCCCCCCTCTCTCTCCCCCCTCCCTCTCTCCCCCCTCTCTCTCCCCCCTCCCTCTCCCCCCCTCCCTCTCCCCCCTCTCCCTCTCCCCGTCTCCCTCTCCCTCTCCCCCTCCCCTCCCCCCTCTCTCTCCCCCCCTCCCTAATAAGAGGAAAAAGAGCTGTCCCTGTTGCACAGTGAGAGAGGAGACAAAACAAATAACTCACTGATTTATGATGTTAAAAGTCTGTTGCATTGCTTTTTTGGAGCTCTGCGTCCAAAGAGCTCAGGTCTCTGGACACACAGCCCACAGCAGCTAACCCGCTGCTCCATGTTCTGTGTTCTCCCGCGACACCAGTCTGGCGCACCAACCTTGAATCAGCCCGTCTCCAGAGCCACGAACATCCAGCACCCAGAAGATGCACTAATCTTTGGGTTATCAAAAAGCAGCTGGCCATGAGGCCCTGAGAGCAGGTCCCATTCCAGCAAAGAACCGAAGTCAGAGTGTAACTCCAGGTCAGGGTCTTCAAAAAACCCTGAAAAGGAAAAGAAAGGGAAAAAAGAGATAGAGCTGTTTCCGAAGATGCAAGCAAAGGATTCGCCATTCAGTGCCATCATCACTTCACTTTGCCCCTTGAATTTATTACTTTCCTTTTCCAACTCTCTTTGCAATCTCAACCCCACATCTTTGCTACTATATATGATTTCCATAATGTGTTTTTTTACCCTTGCAGTTTCTTAGCACCACCCACAAAGATTCAACATTCTCTAACCCTATGTCACCTCTTTCTAAAGATGTAATTCCACCTCTTACCAACAGAGCCACCACCTAAGCCTTCATGCCTGTGCTTTCGATACAAAGTATATCCTTTGATGTTAAGCTTCCAACCATGGCCTTCCTTCAGCCATGACTCAGTGATGCCCACAATGTCATACCAACCAATCTCTAATTCCGCCACGAGTTTATCCACCTTATTCCGAATGCTATGTGCATTTAATTACAACACCTTCATTTCTGCATTCTTCGCCCTTTTGAATTTTGCCACTGTGGTACAATTTAACTCTTTGCTCTTGTACCCAATTGTACCCAATCATTGGCTTGCGTTTCCTTACACTCATGTTATAACTATCATCTACTTGTAAACTTGCTGGCTCATTCTCAGCTCTATCATACTGGTTCCCATTGCCCTGCCATATGAGTTTAAACCACTCCCTTCTGAGTTGCCTCCAACCCGATGCCATGAATATTAATTTCTTCACCCTCTAGTAATTTCTCTCCCCTAATTCTCTCCTTTTCCAATCCCCAGTCTGGTTCCCCTCTCACCCTTCTCTATCTTAACTAACCATCACCTCCCTCTGGTTCCCCTCCTCCTTCCCATTCTTCATGGTCCACTGTCCTCTGCTATTAGATTCCTTTTTCAGCCCTTTACCTCTTCTACCTATCCCTTCCCAGCTTCTTTCTTAATCCCTCCCCCACTCACCCCCTCACCTGGTCTCATCTGTCATCTGACACTTGTATTCTTCCCCCTCTCCTCCACCTTCTTATTCTACTTCTGCACCCTTCCTTTCTAGCCCTGATAAAGCACCTCAGCTCAAAACATTGTTGATTCCCCTCCACAGATGCTGCTTGACATGCTGGGTTCCTCCAACATTTTGTAGTGTGTTCCTCAGGATTTCCAGTTCCACCATTTCTAGAATCTCTTGTGTTTAACATTTAGGAGGGATCGGGACAGGTACCTGAATGAGCAGGGCACAGAGGGATATACAATTAAGAGGAATCGGTAAGGAAGCAATTAGTTTAGGTAAATTACCACAATCGTTTTATGAAGCCTCTATTTCCTTAATTCTTAAAAAGAATAAAGATCCTACGGATTGTGCATCCTACAGACCGATATCTCTTCCGAATGTAGATTCAAAAATTTTTTCAAAAATTCTAGCTGCTAGACTGGAGAAGGTGTTACCTCAAATTATTTCCATTGATCAAACCGGATTCATTAAAAATCGCTATTCATCTTTTAATATTAGGAGGTTAATGAATATTGTTTATACCCCCTCACTTACTACCCCGGAATGTATTATCTCATTAGATGCTGAGAAAGCCTTTGACAGAGTTGAATGGCCTTATTTATTTAATGTTCTTGAGAAATTTAATTTTAATTTGACATTTATATCTTGGATTAAATTGTTATATTACTCCCCGGTAGCCTCGGTCTGTACAAATAATTATAGATCTCCTTTTTTTCGTCTTTTTCGCGGTACTAGGCAAGGTTGCCCTCTTAGTCCTTTACTATTTAATATTGCTCTTGAACCTTTAGCAATTGCTATCCGTGACTCGCCAAATATTGTTGGTATTACCCGTGGAAATGAAATACATAAACTATCATTATATGCAGATGATTTGTTGTTATATATCTCTAACCCGGAGAAGTCAATTCCTGCTATCTTAGATCTGTTAGCTCAATTAGTAACTTTTCTGGTTACAAATTGAATCTTAGTAAGAGTGAATTATTCCCTTTAAATAAGTATGTACCTATTTATGGACGTTTACCATTTAAATTGGTTACTGATTCATTTATATACTTAGGGATAACAATTACCAAAAAATATAAAGATTTATTTAAAGCTAATTTTTTACCTTTAATTGATCAGATTAAACTTTTATTTACCAAATGGTCCCCAATCTCTTTGTCTTTGATTGGTCGGATTAATGCTATTAAGATGATCATTTTGCCTAAATTTTTGTATATATTTCAATCGGTTCCAATTTTTATCCCAAAATCTTTTTTTGATAACGTAGATTCAAAAATTTCCTCATATCTTTGGCAGAATAAAAATCCTAGGTTAGGTAAGAGATATTTACAGAAATCCAAGAAGGAGGGGGGACTTGCCCTCCCAAATTTTAGATTCTATTATTGGGCAATTAATATTCGATATTTAAAATTTTGGCTACAAGATTTGGACGCATCTTTAAACCCTCATTGGGTAAATCTTGAATCTAATTCATTACAAGGGTTTTCCTTGGGTTCGGTTTTAGGAACTTTACTTCCTTTTACTTCTTTTAAATCATATAAACAAATGAATAACCCAATAGTTAAACATACTTTACGTATATGGTTTCAATTCCGAAGATTTTTTGGGTTTAATCAATTCATTCTAGCAAGTCCCATTATATCAAATTTTCTTTTTCAACCTTCCATGATGGATCAAGCTTACTTTGATTGAAAAACCAAAGGTATAATATCTTTTCGCGATTTATTCTTGGATAACTGTTTTATGTCTTTTGATCAACTCTCTAATAAATATAACTTACCCAGATCTCACTTTTTTAGATATTTACAGATTAGAAACTTTTTAATTACTGTCTCTCCTAATTTTCCACACCCATATCCAATGGACACTTTGGAAAAAATCTTAGACTTAAATCTTTCTCAGAAAGGTGTAATAGCAATTGTATATAATATAATTATGAATTTATGTCCTGATGCCTCTAATAAAATTAAAGCTGACTGGGAAAGAGAACTTGAGATTAATATACCGACTGAAAAATAGGAAAAAATTCTTCAGTTGGTGAATTCATCCTCTGTATGTGCTAAGCATAGGTTGATACAGTTTAAAGTAGTTCACAGGGCTCATATGTCCAAAGATAAACTATCTCGTTATTACTCTTATATTAATCCAATATGTGACAGATGCCAGTCTGAGATTGCTTCTTTAGCTCACATGTTTTGGTCATGTCCCTTGTTGGAGAAATATTGGAAAGATATTTTTGATATTATTTCAACGGTCCTAAATATAGACTTACAACCTCATCCAATTACTGCTATCTTTGGACTACCAATGATAGACTCAAATAATTTAACCTCTTCATCACGAAGGATGATTGCATTTCTTACTTTAATAGCTAGAAGGTCCATCTTGTTGAATTGGAAAGAGATCAACCCTCCTACAGTATTTCATTGGTTTTCACAAACTATGGTGTGTCTGAATTTGGAGAAAATTAGAAGTGCAGTTTATGACCCTTCTATTAAGTTTGAAAAAATTTGGAGGCCATTTATTCAGCATTTTCATTTGATGTAATTTGATCATTTCCAAACTGGTTTTATTTCTCTGTACTGTTGTTGGAGGGGAATGGAGGCGTCGACGCTGAGGTTTTCTTCTTTTCCATTTTTAAGTTGTTAGTTTTGCCCAAGTCTTTTAGTTTAGTTTAGTTGTTTTTTTTCTCTTTTGGGATGGGTTTTTTTTTTCTTTTTTTTGTCTTTTTCCTTTTTTTTTGCTTTATATTATCCGTGATCAGTTCTACATGTATGGAGTTTTGGTAATTTCCACTATTTGGTTTTGCAATTACTCTTTTTTTAAATGTAACAATACATCTCATATTATCTGTATTATTGCTATGTTTTGTTTCTATATTTTGAAATTAATAAAAAGATTGAAAAAGAGGAATCGGGACAGGTACCTGATTGAGCAGGGCACATTGGTATATACAATTAAGAGGAATTGGGACAGGTACCTGAATGAGCAGGGCACAGAGGGATATACAATTAAGAGGAATCGGGGCAGGTACCTGAATGAGCAGGGCACAGAGGGATATACAATTAAGATGGAATCAAGTCGAACCTTGGTCCTGATGCTGAGTCCCCACCCAAAGCATCAACAACTCCTTCCGCCCTTCCCACACCCTCACAGATGCTGGGTTCCTCCAGCAGATTATAGGTCCTGCTTCTGCACTGTACAACTCTGACTCCATCACCCTCTCTGCTCACTCTGTGGTGTGTTGACACAGGAGATATCAGTGTTTCTGCTCCCACAGGTGAACTTTACTTCATGTCCACTGGAAACCCCAGTGCTTATGCACCTGCAGGGACGCTGTACAAACTAGTCGACCCTTCCCGGTAAGTGGCTACTTTCTTTTAAAGTTCTGACTTGTGATACTGCTTATTTTTAACGGATGGCTTTGTTTGTCACATGTACATTGAAGCACATGGCATTTGTGTTGTTTGCGTCAACAGCCAACATGGTCTAAGGCTGTGCTGGAGCAGCCCGCAAATGTCACTATGCTCGCGGTGCTAATATAGCATGCCCACAAGGTACTAATGAAACCCATGTGTCTTTGAGATGTGGGAGACAACTGGAGCAACCAGAGGAGATCCACGTGGTCACCGGGAAAATGTACAAATTTCTTAAAGACATTGAATGCTGAAACCCAATCACTACGATTGTGAAGTGTTACACTAGCCACTGTGCTACCGTGCTGCCACTTTTGTGCATATCTTACCGGTTTCTTCTCCTTTATTCTCAGTTTAAGATGGCACTGCTGAAGTTCAGCGACTACTTGCTGGTGACTAATGAAACAAAGCAACTAATATTTTTTTGCTAAACTATCATTGCAAACAGTGGCCTGTGGCTTCCCTGTCGTAATTGAACCGAATCGCCTGTATGATCTGGCATTTTTGCGGTTTGGGCAGGGGTCTCGGAGAGACAGGACAGTTGCTGCATGTCCAGGCTGGAGTTGCTGGAGAGGACTTGGAGGTAATTCAACGCGGCAGAGCCGAGACAAGACAAAGTCGAGGAAAGATCCAAGTTGTAGATAGGGAATACAGAGAGGTAGTCACCCCTAGTTTGCAAGAGGCAGGTAGATGGGTGACTGTCAGGAGAAGAAAGGGAAATGGGCGGACAGTGCAGAGTACCCCTGTGGTTGTTCCCCTCAATAATAAGTACACCATTTTGTATTCTGATAGGGGTGACGATCTACTGGGGGGGAGCCACAGCAACTGGATCTCTGGCACTGTGGCTTAGAAGAGAAGAGAGGTAAAGAGGTCTGCAATAGTGATAGGAGATTCCATAGTTAGAGGAGTGGAGCTGAGAAATGTGGACGTGATCGAGACATCCAGATGTGATATTTTGCCTCCCAGATGCCAGGGTCGGGTCCGCGGCTTTCTAAAGGGCATAGGGGAGCAGCCGAGAGTCTTGGTACATATTGCCACCAATGACCTAGATAGGAAAGGTGAGGAAGTCCTGAAGAGAGATTTTATGGAGCTAGGTAGAAAGTTGAAAAGCAGGGTGCCCATGCCATGTGCCAGTGAGGGTAAGAAAGGAGCAGTTGGCAAATAGATGCATGGCAGAGGAATTAGTGCAGGGGGCAGGGGTTCAGATTTGAATTACATCCTTCACGTATGTGAGTAAAAATCTTTACGTTATGTCTCCGTCTAAATGTGCAATATATAGTGAAGAAGAAGAAAAAAGCCCTTAACTCCGAGTGGAGTCATCAGTTCGCCATCATGATGGCGTTTTTTTAGGAGGCTTTCTTATTTTTATGAGGCCGAGTTGCTAGCTTGACACTCAACCCAGCATGAATGGAAAACTTGCAAGGGAGCCGGCCGGATTTGAACTCGGGAATTCGAATTCACTCCGAAGTCCGGCGCTGATGCCACTACGCCACCAGCCGGCTATATATAGTCATTTGTAATAAATACTATGTGCAACAGGACAGTCAATATAGCATAGAAATACAGTTGTGTCAGCGTGAATTAATCAGTCTGATGAAGAAGCTGTCCCAAAGCCTGTTGATCCTGGCTTTAATGCTGCGGTATCGTTTCCCAGATTGTAGCAGCTAGAACAGTTTATGGTTGGGGTGACTCGGGTCCCAAATGATCCTTTGGGCCCTTTTTACGCACCTGTCTCTGTAAATGTCCTGAATAGTGGGAAGTTCACGTCTACAGATGTGCCAGGCTGTCCACATTGCCCTCTGCAGAGTCCTGCCTTTGAGGAAATTACAGTTCCCATACTAGGCAGTGATGCAGCCAGTCAGGATGCTCTCATTTGTGCCCCTGTAGAAAGTGCTTAGGATTTGGGAACTTCTTCAACCATCTGAGGTGAAAGAGGTGCTGTTGAGCTTTTTTCACACACAGCCAGTATAGATCCATTAATGTCCATGGGGTTAGCCTGTCTCCATCCCTCCTATAGTGCACAACCAGCTCCTTTGTTTTTGCGACATTGAGGGAGAGGTTGTTCTCTTGACACCACTGTGTCAGGGTGATGACTTCCTCTCTGTAGGCTGCCTTGTTGTTATTTGAGGTAAGGCCAAGCAATGTAGCAAATTAAGTTAGAAGATTGGAGCTGTGGGTGGCAACACAGTCATGGGTATACAGAGAGTAAAGAAGGGGGCTTAGTACACAGCCCTGAGGAGCTCCTGTGTTGAGGGTCAGAGGGGCAGGAGTGAGGGTGCCCACTCTTAACACCTGCCGGCAATCCGACAGGAAGTACAGGATCCAGCTACACAAGGCAGGGTGAAGGCTGAGTTCTCTAAGGTTCTTGTCAAACTTGGAGGGAATTATGATGTTGAATGCTGAACTGTAGTCCAAGAACAACATTCTCACATAAGCATCCTTTCAATGATTTCTGGATCATTGTATCCGCTTCTGGGGAAAGGTACGACCCGTTCAAAAGGGATGAGTTATACCTGAACCTGAGGGGGACCAATATCCTTGTGGCCAGATTTGCTGAAGCTGTTTGGAAGGATTTAAATTAATTTGGCAGGTGGATGGGAACTGGAGTAATAGAGCTGAGGGTGGGGCTGTTGATTTACAGAGGTAGTGTGTGTAGTGAGACTGCTAGCAAGGAGAGGCTGATGATAGGGCAAAATTGCAGTCAATGGGATGAGTTGGAATGTAAAAAGAGGACAACATCAAAAAGGGAGATGATTACAGGACTGAAGGTGTTATATTTCAATGCCCGCAGTATACGGAATAAGATAGGTGAACTTGTAGTACAGTTGGCATGTATGATGTTGTGGGCAGCACTGAATTGTGGCTGAAAGAAGACTGTAGCTGGGACTTTAACACCCAAGGATAGACATTGTATCAAAGCACAGGCAGGTAGGTGGGGGTGGTGTATCTGTTGGTAGAAAAAAAATGAAATCAAATCCTTAGAAAAAGATGATATAGGCTCGGAAGGTGTAGAATCATTGTGTATGGAGCTGAGAAACCACAAGGGTAAAAAGACCCTGATGGGAGTTATATACAGTTCTCTGAATGGTAGCCAGGATGTGAGCTACAAAATTAGAATGGGAAATAGAAAATGCGTGTCAAAAGAGCAAAGTCATGTGGATTTCAGTATGTAGGTAGATTAGGAAAGTCAGGTTGGTGCTGGATCCCAAGAGGGGAAATTTGTAGAATACCTACAAGATGGCTTTTTAGAGCTGTTTGTGGTTGAGCCCACTAGAGGATGCTACAATGCTGTGCAAGGAGCCAGAATTGATTAGAGAGCTTAAGGTAAAGGGGACTGTGATTATGATATGATAGAATTTTCCCCCCCTGCAATTTGAGAAGGAGAAGCAAAAGTCAGATATATCCGTATTACAGTGGAGTAAAGGAAGTTACAGAGGCATGAGAGAGGAGCTGGCCAAAATTGATTGGAAGGGGACACTAGCAGGGATGATGGCATAGAAGCATGGCTGGAGTTTCTGAGAGCAATTCAGAAGGTGCAGGATAGATACATCCCAAAGAAGAAGAGGTATTCTAACAGCAGGGTGATGCAACCGTGGCTGACAAGGGAAGTCAAAGCCAGTTAAAGAGAGGGCATATAACAGAGCAAACATTAGTGGACAGTTAGTGGGAAGCTCTTAAAAACCAACAGAAGTCAACTAAAGAAGGTAAATATGGAGTACCAAGCCAGTAATATTAAAGAGGATATTAAAAGTTTCTTCAGATATTTAAAGAGTAAATGAGAGGCAAGGGTAGATATTCCGACCATTGAAAACTGCTGCTGAAAAGGTAGTAATGGGGGAACAAGGAAATGACGGGTGAACTGAATGAGTATTTTGCGTCAGTCTTCACTGTGAAAAACACTAGTGGTATGCAGGAAGTTCAAGAGTGTCAGGGAATAGAAGTGAGTGAATTTGCCATTACTACGGAGAAGGTGTTTGGGAAACTGAATAGTCTGAAGGTAGATAAATCACCTGGACCAGGTGGTTTCCACCTCTGAAAGAGGTGGCTGAAGAGATTGTGGAGGCATTAGTAATGATCTTTCAAGAATCAATAAGATTTTGGCATGGTTCCAGAGGACTGGAAAATTACATATGTCTTTGCACTCTTCTAGAAGGGAGAGAGGGAGAAGAAAGAAAATTTTTGGCCAGTTGATCTGACCTCAGTGGTTTGGAAGATTTTGGAGTCGATTGATAAGGATGTAGTTTCAGGTACTTGAGGGCGCATGATGAAACAGGTCCAAGTCAGCATGAAAATGGAAAACATTGCATGGCAAATCCGTTGGAATTCTTTGAAGAAATAACAAGCTGGATAGACTAAGGAGAATCGGTGGATGGTGTGTACTTTGACAAGGTGCCACACATGAGCTTGCTTAACAAATTAAGAGATCATGGTATTAGGAAAGATACTAGCATGGATAGAGGATTGGCTGTTTGGCAGAAAGGAGGCTTGTCTGGTTGGCTGCTGGTGACTAGTGGTGTTCCACAGGGGTCTGTGTTAGGACCATTTCTTTTGTTGGAATTGATGGCTTTGTGGCCAAGTTTCCGTATGATATGAAGATAGGTGAGGGGGTAGGTAGTGTTGAGGGAAGCACAAAGGCTACATTAGGACTTGGTCAAATTAGGAGAATGGGTAAAGAAATGGCACATGAAATACAATGTCGGGAAATGAATGTTCATACGTTTTTGTAGAAGAAATAAAAGTGTAAACTATTTTCTAAATGGAGAGAATATACAAAAGTCTGAGTTGCAAAGAGACTTAGGAGTCCTTGTACAGGATTCCATAAAAGTTCATTTGCAGGTTGAATCAGTGGTGAGGAAGGCAAATGCAATGCTAGCATTAATTTTGAGAAGACCAGAATATTAAAACAAAGATATTATTTTGAGGCTTTATAAGGCACTGGTGAGGCCTCATTTGAGTATTGTGAGCAGTTTTGGGCCCCTTATCGAAGATGGGTTGCGCTGACATTGGAGAGGGTTCAGGAAGGTGATTCTGGGTTTGGAAAACTTATCATATGAGGAATGTTTTGTTTTGGAATTCAGAAAAATATGGGCGGATCTCATTGAAACCTATCGAAAGTGGAAAGACCTCGCTTCAGTGGATGTGGAGAGGACGTTTCCTATGGTGAGGAAGGCCAGGACCAGAGGACACAGCCTCAAAGTAGAGGGAAATCCATTTAGAATGGAGATGAGGAGGAATTTCTTTAGCCAGAGAGTGGTGAATCTGTAGAATTTGTTGCCATGGCAGCTATCGTGGCCAAATCATTGATTTTATGTAAAGCAGAAGTTGATAGATTCTTGATTAGTCATGGAATGAAGGGATATTGAGAGAAGCCAGGAGACTGGGGTTGAGGGAAATGGGTGAGACGTGATGAAATGGTGGAGCAGTTTCAATGGGCCAAGTGGCCTAATTCTGCTCCTGTGTGCAATGGTCTTATTATGCAGACCCCCTTTAACTGGTTATGATTTTCTGCTGTGGAGCATCTAGCAGTGATAGGCAGGTGGTTGCCCTTGCCCCTGCCCCTGCCCCTGCCCCAGCCCCAGCCTGGAACAACATCAGGGCGAACCACCAAAAGTCTTGCTCTGTTCCATGCTACCCTCTGCTGGCGGTCCAAGGAGCTGCAATTGTAATAGTCCCCAAACATGAACTTAAAAACAATAGATCTTTGGGTGGCTGAACAGAAGAAAATAGTAGGAAGTGGCCATGGCCACTCGGCCTCAAAAGCCTGTCCCCAGGTGGGGAGGGGGGGCATGCAGCGTAACTCTATTACAGTGCCAATGACCAGGATTAAATTCTTTCTGCTGTCTGTACGTTCTCCCTGTGACTATGGGTGTCCTTTGGGTGCTCCGGTTTCCTCCCACATTCGGTTAATTTGTCATGAGTGTAATTGGGCAATGCGACTCGTTAGGCTGGAAGAGCCTATCATCCTGCTGGATCTTTAGATAAAATAAATGGAGGAGTTATTGGAGATGGGGTATATCCCACCACTGACAGAACTAATAGTCATAATCAACAGGTTCTTGCTGCAATTTTTAATTAATTCCCAAATCTACCACTTTTGACCTTCTGCCTTCAGCAGCCAAGGATGTGACCTGTGGAATTACCTCTGTAAAACCATCTGCCTCCATTCTGTATTAACACTCTCCTTAAACCCTGCCTCTTTAACAAATATTTGGCAGCCTTGCCCTCATGTAGCACTCTGTTAAACATTAAATATTCTGGGCGACACCACTAGTTACATAGAAACATAGAAAACCTACAGCACAATACAGACCCTTCGGCTCATGATGCTGTGCCGAACATGTCTTTACTTTAGAAGTTACCTAGGGTTACACATAGCCTTCTATTTTTCTGAACTCCATGTACCTATCCAGGACTCTCTCAAAAGACCCTATCATATCCGCTTCCACCACCGTCCCTGGCAGTCCATTCCACACACTCATCACTCTCTGCATAAAAAAACTTACCCCGACATCTCCTCTGTACCTACTTCCAAGCACCTTAAAACTGTGCCCTTTCGTGCTAGCCATTTCAGCCCTGGGAAAAAGCCTCTGACTATCCACGTGATCAATGCCTCTCATCATCTTATACACCTCCATCAGGTCATCTCTCATCTTCCGCCGCTCCAAGGAGAAAAGGCCAAGTTCACTCAGCCTATTCTCATAAGACATGCTCCCTAATTCAGGCAACATCCTTTAAATCTCCTCTGCACCCTTTCCATGGTTTCCACATCCTTCCTGTAGTGAGGTGACCAGAACTGAAAATAATACTCCAAGTGGGGTCTGATCAGGGTCCTATATAGCTGTAACATTACTTCTTGGCTCTTAAACTCAATCCCACAGTTGATGACAGCCTTTTTAACCACAGAGTCCACCTGCGCAGCAGCCTTGAGTGTCCTATGGACTCAGACCCCAAGATCCCTTTGATCCTCCACACAGCCACTGTCTTACCATTAATACTATATTCTGCCATCATATTTGACCTACCAAAATGAACCACCACACACTTATCTGGGTTGAACTCCATCTGCCACTTCTCAGCCCAGTTTTGCATCCTATCAATGTCCTGCTGTAACCTCTGATAGCCCTCCACACTATCCACAACTCCAACCTTTGTGTCATCAGCAAATTTACTAACCCATCCCTCCACTTCCTCATCCAGGTCATTTATAAAAATCACGAAGAGAAGGTGTCCCAGAGCAGATCCCTGAGGCACACCACTGGTCACCGACCTACATGCAGAATATGACCCGTCTACAACCGCACTTTGCCTTGTGTGGGCAAGCCATTTCTGGATCCACAAAGCAAGGTCCCTTTGGATCCCATGCCTCCTTACTTTCTCAATAAGCCTTGCATGGGGTACCTTATCAAATGCCTTGCTGAAAGATGTTTCGTCACATCCTCAAAAAATTCAATCAGGCTCATAAGGCATGACCTGCCTTTGACAAAGTCATGCTGACTATTCCTAATCATATTATGCCTCTCCAAATATTCATAAATCCTGCATCTCAGGATCTTTTCCATCAACTTACCAACCACTGAAGTAAGACTCACTGGTCTATAATTTCCTGGGCTATCTCTACTCCCTTTCGTGAATAAGGGAACAACATCTGCAACCTTCCAATCCTCCAGAATCCCTCCCATCCCCACTGATGATGCAAAGATCATTGTCAGAGGCTCAGCAATCTCCTCCATCGCCTCCCACAGTAGCCTGGGGTACATCGTGTCTGGTTCCAGAGACTTATTCAACTTGATGGTTTCCAAAAGCTCCAGCACATCCTCTTTCTTAATGTATATATGCTCAAGGTTTTCAATCCACTGTAAATCATCCCTATAATTGCCACGATCCTTTTCCTTAGTGAATACTGAAGCAAAGTATTCATTAAGTACACCTCTGCTATCCTCTGGTTCCATACACACTTTTCCACTGTCACACTTGATTAGTCCTATTCTCTCACATCTTATCCTCTTGCTCTTCATATATTTGTAGAATGCCTTGGGGTTTTCCTTAATCCTGTCCGCCAAGGCCTTCTCATGGCCCCTTCTGGCTCTCTTAATTTCATTCTTAAGCTCCTTCCTGCTAGCCTTATTATCTTCTGTATCTCTATCATTACCTAGTTTTTTGAACCTTTTGTAAGCTTTTTTTCTTGACTTGATTTTCAACAACCTTTTACACCACGGTTTCTGCACCCTACCATCCTTTCCCTGTCTCACTGGAACATACCTATGCAGAATGCCACGCAATTATCCCCTGAATATTTGCCACATTTCTGCCATACATTTCCCTGAGAACATCAGTTCCCAACTTATGCTTCCAAGTTCCTGCCTGATAGCTTCATATTTCCCCTTACTCCAATTAAATGCTTTCCTAATTTGTCTGTTCCTATCCCTGTCCAATGCTATGTAAAGGAGATAGAATTGTGATCACTGTCTCCAAAATACTCTCCCACCGAGAGACATGATAACCTGACTAGTTTAATTTCCCAATACCAGATCAAGTACAGCCTTTCCTCTTGTAGGCTTATCTACATACTGTGTCAGGAAATCTTCCTGAACACACCTAACAAACTCCACTCCATCTAAACCCCTTGCTCTAGGGAGATGCCAATCAATATTTGGGAAATTAAAATTTCCCACCACGACACCCTGTTATTATTACACCTTTCCAGAATCTGTCTCCCTATCTGCTCCTCAATGTCCCTGTTACTATTGGGTGGTCTATAAAAAACACCCAGTAGAGTTATTGACCCTTTCCTGTTTCTCACTTTCAGCCACAGAGACTCAGTAGAAAATCCCTCCATAACTTCCTCCTTTTCTGCAACCATAACACTATCTCTGATCAGCAGTGCCACGCTCCCACCTCTTTTGCCTCCCTGTCCTTTCTGAAACATCTAAAACCTGGCACTCAGAGTAACCATTCCTGCCCCTCAGCCATCCAAGTCTCTGTAATATCATCATAGCTCCAAGTACTGATCCACACTCTAAGCTCATCTGCTTTATTTATGATGCTTCTTCTGTTAAAGTAGACACATCTCAAACTATCGGTCTGAGCGTATCCCTTCTCTATCACCTGCCTATCTTCTCTTTTGCACTGTCTCCAAGCTTTCTCCATTTGTGAGCCCAACTGGCCCTTCCTCCTTCTCTTCAGTTTGGTTCCCACCTCCCAGCAATTCTAGTTTAAACTCTCCCTAATAGCATTAGCAAACCTCCTTGCCAGGGTATTGATCCCCCTTGGATTCAAGTGCAACCCGTCCTCTTTGTACAGGTCACGCCTGTCCCAAAAGAGGTCCCAATGATCCAGAAATCTGAATCCCTGCCCCCTGCTTCAATCCCTCAGTCATGCATTTATCTTCCACCTCACTCTATTCCCATACTCACTGTTGCGTGGCACAGGCAGTAATCCCGAGATGACTACCTTTAAGGTCCTCCTTCTCAACTAACTTCCTAACTCCCTGTAGTCTGCTTTCAGGACCCTCCCCCCTTTTCCTACCTATGTCATTGATACCAATATGTACCACGACCTCTGGCTGTTCACCTTCCCACTTCAGGATATTGTGAACGTGATCAGAAACATCCTGGACCCTGGCACTTGGGAGGCAAACTACCATTCATGTTTCTGTCCTGCGTCCACAGAATCACCTGTCTGACCCCCTAACTATAGAGTCCCCTTTTACTGCTGCCTTCTTCCTTCCCCTACCCTTCTGAGCCGTAGGGCCAGACTCTGTGCCAGAGGCGCGGCCACTGTTGCCTCCCCCGGGTAGGTCTCCCACCCCCAGCAGTACTCAAACAGAAGTATTTGTTGCTAAGGGAGACAGCCACAGGGGTACTATCTAGTATCTGACTCTTGCCCTTCCCTCTTCCGACTGTTATCCACTTAACTGTCTCCCAAGTCCCCGGTGTAACTACTTGCCTATAGCTCCTCCCTATCACCTCCTCACTTTCCCTGACCAGACGAAGATCATCAAGCTGAATCTCCGGTTCCCTAACCCAGTCCCTAAGGAGCTGCAGCTCGACGCACCTGGCGCAGATGTAGCCGTCCAGGAGGCTGGGAGTCTCCCGGACATCCCACATCTGACACCCAGTACAGAACACCGGCCTCACAGACATATTTCCTGTTTCTATTCCTCACAGGTAACTTACCTCGCCTCAACCCGTTGTCGCCAAAGCCCTACCACTCTGCCTCAGATCACGCCGTCGATGACTGCTTCGCTAGGCAGTGTCTCCCTTTTATGCCTGAACCTTCCCTGATATTTAACTCATGATTGGTGCTCCAGTTATAGCCGCTGATAGGCCACGTACTATGGACTAACGGTCTCGAAGCTCCCTTTTTAAATAACCGTTGCCACCCTGCGAGACATCCCTCTTGGTAAAGATCTGTTGACGCCGCTGATAGGCCACATACAATGGACAAACGCTCTCGAAGCTCCTTTTTTAAATAACCGCCACCAAGCTGTGAGAAATAGTGCTGTAACCCAAGCGCTCTGGTGACCCTGTCCTCTGTTGCCACCTGTGTGTGGAGTTTGCGCAGTCCCCCTGTGGGTCGGTGTAAGAGGCTGCTTGCTGTTTGGCAGGGCAGGAGTGGTTCTAGAACATAGAACACCTCAGCAGAGTACATACCCTTCTGCCCATGATGCTGCACAGACCTATTAACCTAATTTATGTTCAATCTACCCCTTCCCTCCTTCATAGCACTCAATTTTTCTACCATCCATGTGCCTATCTAGAGTCTCTTAAATGTCCTTACTGTATCTGCCTCCACTACCACACCTAACAGGGCATTCCATGCACCCACCGTTTTCCGTGTAAAGAATTTACCCATGTACTTTCCTCCAATCACTTTAAAATTATGCCTTCTTGTATTACCCATTTCTGCCTTGGGGAAAATTCTCCAGCTATCCACTCAATCTATCCCTCTTATCATTTTATACACCTTTATCAAATCACCTTTCATCCTCCTGTGCAAAGGGAAAAGCCCTAGCTTGTTCAAACTATCCAAGACATGTTCTCTAATGCAAGGATCATCCCGGTAAATCTGCTCCGCATTTCCCTGGAGCTTCCATATCCTTTCTATAACAAGGCAGCCAGAACTGAACACAGTATTCCGAGTGTGGTCTAATCAGGGTTTTATTGAGTTGCAACATTACGGCTCTTGAGCTCAAATCTGCCAACTGATGAAGGCCAGCACACCATACAGCTTCTTAACCACCCTATCGGCTTGCATGGCAACCTTGAAGGATCCATGGACGTGGACCCCCAAAGGAATCCCTGTTTCTCCACACTGCTAAGAATCCTGCCATTAACCCTGTATTCTCCATTCAAATTCAAGCTTCCAAACTGAATCATTCCACATTTTTCAGGGTTGAACTCCATCTGCCATTTCTCTGCCCAGCTCTGCACCTTGTCAATGCCCTGTTGAAACCTACACTATACACAGCTCCACCAACCTCCCTGTCAACTTTGTGCTCTCTTTCTCTTCAAGCCGTGCGCCGCCAGGGAAATGTCACTTTAAACCTACGCCTGTGATTGTGAAGGGGAAGTTGATTCGGTTTCGTCGAAAACAGAGTGAGTGTCTTTTTGTCTCTGGGTTTTATGTAAAATCTCAAATGACAACTTTGCTCCTTCATCAGTGATTAAGCATGTGCGTTGCTGTTCAATAAATAGGAATCAGGCTGCCTCTTCGCTGCGTGAAGCTGCTGCACACTGTAGCTTATACCACTGTTCATGATAACATAACCAGGCTGGAGTTTGTATCGCACACTGGGACACAGCTTGCAAATGTCACCTTATGTCCCTCTGCCTTGCATTTCACATTTTGTTGCTGTTTCATCCATCATCCTTAGCTCTCTTGCACTGACCACGTTGCTACTACAGTTCCAGTCTCGTGAATTTGTTACCACTGATTTTATTATAACCTGAGAGTACAGTGGTGTTGGTTTAAAAGAGGCTGTGGCCATATGTTTAAAGTTAACAAGGGATTCAAGAACTCAAGGTTAGAAAAGGAGATTACACTATCCAGTGCCCAGACTCAGGATTAGAGAGGGGTGTTTGCAGAATCCAGTG
This sequence comes from Mobula birostris, assembly GCF_030028105.1. Lineage (NCBI taxonomy): Eukaryota > Metazoa > Chordata > Chondrichthyes > Myliobatiformes > Myliobatidae > Mobula > Mobula birostris. The sequence goes on from NC_092379.1 coordinate 34,182,839, forward strand.
TACTGTGACTGGGTTAGAGAGGGGGGTTACGGTATCCACTGCCCTATGACTCAGGGTTAGAGAGGGGGGTTACGGTATCCACTGCCCTGTGACTCAAGGTTAGAGAGGGGGTTACTGTATCCAGTGCCCTGTGACTCAGGGTTAGAGAGGGTGTTACAGTATCCATTGTCCTGTGACTCAGGGTTAGAGAGAGGCTACAGTATCCAGTGCTCTGTGACCCAGGATTAGTGAGGAGTTTGCAGTATCCAATGTCCTGTGACTGAAGGTTAGAGAGGGGGTTACTGTATCCAGTGCCCTGTGACAGGGTTAGAGAGGGTGTTACAGTATCCAGTGTCCTGTGACTCAGGGTTAGAGAGAGGCTACAGTATCCAGTGTCCTGTGACTCAAGGTTAGAGAGAGGCTACAGTATCCAGTGTCCTGTGACTCAGGGTTAGAGAGAGGCTACAGTATCCAGTGTCCTGTGACTCAAGGTTAGAGAGAGGCTACAGTATCCAGTGTCCTGTGACTCAGGGTTAGAGAGAGGCTACAGTATCCAGTGTCCTGTGACTCAGGGTTAGAGTGGGGCTACAGTATCCAGTGTCCTGTGACTCAGGGTTAGAGAGGGGGTTACAGTATCCAGTGCCCTGTGACTCAAGGTTAGAGAGAGATTACAGTATCCAGTGCCCTGTGACTCAGGGTTAGAGAGAGGCTACAGTATCCAGTGTCCTGTGACTCAGGGTTAGAGAGAGATTACAGTATCCAGTGTCCTGTGACCCAGGGTTAGAGAGAGGCTACAGTATCCAGTGCCCTGTGACTCAAGGTTAGAGAGAGGCTACAGTATCCAGTGTCCTGTGACTCAGGGTTAGAGAGAGGCTACAGTATCCAGTGTCCTGTGACTCAGGGTTAGAGAGAGGCTACAGTATCCAGTGTCCTGTGACTCAGGGTTAGAGAGAGATTACAGTATCCAGTGTCCTGTGACCTGAGGTTAGAGAGGGGCTACAGTATCCAGTGCGCTGTGACTCAGGGTTAGAGAGAGGCTACAGTATCCAGTGTCCTGTGACTCAAGGTTAGAGAGGGGGTTACAGTATCCAGTGTCCTGTGACTCAGGGTTAGAGAGAGGCTACAGTATCCAATATCCTGTGACTCAGGGTTAGAGAGGAGCTACAGTATCCAATATCCTGTGACTCAGGGTTAGAGAGCGGGTTACGGTATCCACTGCCCCATGCCTCAGGGTAAAGAGAGGGTTACAACATCCAGTGCCCTGTGAGTTTGGGAGGAGGTTACAGTATCTAGTACTTTGAACGTTAGCTAGAAATTGGTTCACAGCATCTAGCTGTGTGGATTTGGTGTGGGGTTTGGGCGGGTCCTAGAGGGCAGAATTGATGCTAACTGATCCAGATCCACTGTTGTGAATTTCTTCAGAGCTCATTGATGACTCCGCTGTCACCACAGTGCCTCCAAGAGCAACCTCAGTCAACCACACACTGACCCCTTCCCGTGCTCCAAAACAGAGATCAAGAACAATGCCGACCCCAAGGGAAAGAACCTGGAGCACGACTTCTGCCCCCCAACTGGCCATTCCGACTCGGCACAGGCCCACCGCGACTACGCCGAGGACCGCTACATCTGGACCAGCCACCAGCAGTAGATTGTCTGAACGGCCGGCCAAGCCCAAGGGAGGAGGCAGGCGAAAGGGCCGACGGCCAAAGAAGAAACGCACCAAGCTACGGGAAGGCGCAGTGCGCTTAGCAGGGGCAGGGAGGTCTCGCGGGCGAGGCAGGGTGGAGGTCCGCTTGGCCGGCAAGTGGGGCACGATATGTGATGACTTGTGGGACTCCCGAGCAGCAGAGGTGGTGTGCCGGCAGCTGGGTTACCCTGGTGCACTCCGTGCCACGCGAAAGGCTGAGTTCGGCCCCGGCATTTCTCTGCGCATTCTCCTGGATGATGTGCGGTGTGTGGGCACTGAGAGGAGTCTCCTACATTGCCAGCATTCACCCATCGGAGAGCACAATTGTTCCCACGACGAGGATGCTGGTGTTGTCTGCAGCCCCAGAGGCCAGTAAACATTTCAGGGTCTTCTCATCCACCACATCTAATTAACTTGTCAGACAGGCCCTTCAGCCCGGCCAGTCCCTGCTGACCAAACACCCTCTACACCAATCCAGCATTAGAACAGTACGGCACAGGAGCAGGCCCTTCAGCCCGGCCAGTCCCTGCTGACCAAACACCCTCTACACCAATCCAGCATTAGAACAGTACGGCACAGGAGCAGGCCCTTCAGCCCGGCCAGTCCCTGCTGACCAAACACCCTCTACACCAATCCAGCATTAGAACAGTACGGCACAGGAGCAGGCCCTTCAGCCCGGCCAGTCCCTGCTGACCAAACACCCTCTACACCAATCCAGCATTAGAACAGTACGGCACAGGAGCAGGCCCTTCAGCCCATCCAGTTCCTGCTGACCAAACACCCGATACACCAATCCAGCATTAGAACAGTACGGCACAGGAGCAGGCCCTTCAGCCCGGCCAGTCCCTGCTGACCAAACACCCTCTACACCAATCCAGCATTAGAACAGTACGGCACAGGAGCAAGCTCTTCAGCCCATCCATTTCCTGCTGACCAAACACCCTCTACACCAATCCAGCATTAGAACAGTACGGCACAGGAGCAGGCCCTTCAGCCTATCCAGTTCCTGCTGACCAAACACCGGCTACGCCAATCCAGCATTAGAACAGTACAGCACAGGAGCAGGCCCTTCAGCTCACAGAGTTACAGTGGTGCTAGAAAATTTCTGAACTCTGTAGAATTTTCTCTATCCATATACTACTAAAACTCTCATGCTCTGTCTGTTTGTGACCTCCAGTTAGCACAAACGGTGCATTACAGAGACACTTTTTTTGGCTAAATCAAATTAAAATGCGCTAACTTGCAGAATGCAGGCAAATTTCAGGGTTATATATTCGTATAACATTGCTCATTCGCCAAAAATCAACAGACTCCTTTTTAACCCGAGAGCCGATCGGCCATCATGGAAATCAGGACGCGACAGCCTGACGCATGCACACGGCCAGTCTCAGCAGCGACACCTACCGGAGCAAAAGGGCAGGGCAGCTCTATTTCGAGGGGCCACATTCTGTTCATCACCATCAGCATGTGCAGGATTGGGACAGATCTAACTGCCACCCATCAATAAGAGGTGATTAAATCTTATTGTAATGATGTACTTCCAGATACCCATAAAACCCTTTGCTGCAGTCAAAGGACAGAGGTGACTATATCACGTTCATTTAGGAGAGCCAACCACATCATCAACAATAATCAGCATCCTTTGATGTTACTGCTTCGCATCTTCTATCCAGCATTAGGGTAAAAAAAAATGGTCAGCCTAATTATGCCACATGGGAAGGGAAGGGGGACATTATGGTCAAGAGATGACACCAAATGTCATCAGGAAGTGGCAAGGAGAGGGAGAGAACAAGAATCAGATGAGACCAGCACTGCACAACTCCAGGATCAAAGAGTCAGGACAAAAAAAGATGAGAGAAGAAGAGACAGAGGAGGAGAGGAATGCACGTCTCCAGGATCAGAGACAAACAACAAACAGCAGAAGAGCTGAAGTGACGGGGGATGAAAGGGCTGTATGTCTCCCAAATGACAAAGAGAGGCACAAGGGTGGCAGGTTAACTAGAAATGATGCCATCAAAAGTGTCCTTCGTTAAATGAGGAGAAGCTATATTTGCTTTGCTATGCGTCATTCTTCTTTAATAAACTGAGGCTTTCTACTTCCGTTTCCAAAGCAAAGTGATACCAAGAGCATTCAGGAAAATTTAATGTTTATTCTGGTCACATCAGACTGCACTACCCTTCTCTCAAAAGGTGCCCCAACGGGTCACCCCGTTGTCTAGTTTCTGTATAAATTTGACTTAAAGTATTAAAAACGTTTGTAGATTAGATTATGAGGACACACAGTCCTCTTTTATTGTCATTTAGTAATGCATGCATTAAGAAATGATACAGTACGATCAGATCTTCACGCAAGTGCTAAAACTAGATAAGGAGAATCCAATTAAACAAATAACACAAAATCCATTATACTTGTTCCTATAATTATTGAGAAAAATGATCCAATAGTGTATGTATTTGATGGAAAAAGTATGTGAACCTCTGGGGTAATGCCTTCTACAAAAGCTATTTGGAGTCAGGTGTTCCGTTCAATGAAGTGAGATTGGAGGTGTCCACTGTAGAAGTGCCCTGCCCTATGTAAAAGACACACAAAGTCAGGTTACTGACAGAGCCTGCTCTTCTCAAGAAAGATCTGTTTATGTGCACCATACCGCGATCAAAACAACTTTCCGAGGACCTTAAATGAAGAATTGTAGAGATGCATGAAGTTGCAAAAAGCTACAAAAGCATTTCTAAGGACCTGTGTGTTCATCAGTCCACTGTAAGAGAAATTGTTTACAAATGGAGGAAAGTCAGTACTGTTGCTACTCTGCCTAGGGCTGGGCATCCTGCAAAGATCACACCAAGAGCACAATGTGTAATGCTAAAGGAGGTGAAAAAGAACCCAAGGGTAACAGCAAAAAATCTGCAGAAATCTCTAGAAATTGCTGAAGTCTCTGTTCATTTGTCCACTATAAGAAAAACACTGAACAAGAATGGTGTTCATGGAAGGACACCACAGAGGAAACCACTATTCTCCAAAAGAAAAATTGCTGCATGTCACAAGTTTGCAAAAGACCACCTGGATATTCTGCAACACGTCTGGGACAATGTTCTGTGGATAGATGAGACAAAAGTTACACATCGCTATGTTTGGAGGAAAAAGGGCACTGCACACCAATACCAAAATCTCATCTCAACTGTGAAGCATGGTGGAAGGAGCATTGTGGCTTGGGGCTGCTTTGCTGCCTGGACAGCTTGCAGTTATTGAGGAAATAATGAATTCAAAATTCTATCAAGACATTCTGCAGGAGAATATCAGGGTAGTGGTACATCACCTGAAGCTTAATAGAAGTGGACAATGCAACAAGCCAATGATCCAAATGACAAGAGTAAATCAATAACAGAAAAGATTAAAAAAAAGAAAATTCTTATTTTGGAATGGTCGAGTCAAAGTCCTGACCTTAATCCTATTGAAATGGGGAAGGACCTGAAGCAAGGAAGTCCACCAATATCCCAGAGTTGAAGCAGTTTTGTAAGGAGGAATGACCTAAAATTCCACCGAGCCAATGTGCAGGTCTAATCAACAGTTTCCAGAAACATTTGGTTGAAGTTATTTCTGTATGAGAGGGTCACACTTGTTACTGAAAGCAAAGGTTCACATTTTTTCCAACAAATACATGTAATATTGGATCATTTTTTTTCAATAAGTAAATGAGCAAGTATAATTTTTTGATTCTACAGGGTTCACAAACTTTCTCGCACCACTGTATACAAAACTAATTAAACTAGTAATTAAATGTCTAACTAAACTAATCCCTTCTCCCTGCACAACACACACGAAATGTTGGAGGAATTCGGCAGGTCAGTAGCATCGATGGAGACGAATAAACAATCAGTGTTTTGGTCTGAGAACTGGAAAAGTAACAGGGCAGTTATTTCTCTCCATAGATGCTGCCTGATGTGCTGAGTTCCTCCGGCATTTTGCGTGTGTTGCTACAGATTTCCAGCATCTGCAGAATCTCTTCTGTATGTAGCCTTCTGTCTGCCTGTTAAATTCCACTATCATTTCTGTCTCCATTACCACACCTGGCAGCACATTCCAAGCACCCACCACTCTCCGTAAAACAAACACTCGCCCTGCACTCCTTAGGTTAACCTATTCCCTCCTAAATATATACCATCTAGTATTAGACATTTGGACCTGGGGAACAGATACCAGTTGTCTTTCTGTGCCTTTCATAACTTTATAAACCTCTATCAGATCTCCCTTCAGACGCTGCTTCAGAGAAAACAACCCAAATTAGTCCAACCTCTCCTTATAGCACTTACCTCATAATCCTGGTGAACCTCTTCTGCACCTTCTCCAAAGCCTCCACATCCTTTTCTCATGCAGTGACCAGGACTGGACACGGCACTGCAGTTTTAGGCTACATCTAGAGTACTGCATTCACTTCTGAGTTCAATCCCATTTCATTTCCCTCACACTCCCCTCCAGACTACACCACTCAGCTACAAGGCAAGGAACTCTCATAGTAACCAGTTAACTCACTGACCTGTGTGCTTTCTCTCAGAGAGTGGTGAATCCAGTGGTGGTGGAGGCTGGATCAATGGTACATGGGCAGGAAAGGATATGGAGGGAAATGAGTGAAACGCGAACAACGGACTACCTTAAATCAGCATCCTTGTCAGCATGGACCAGCTGGGCTGAAAGACCTGTTTCTATGATGGACTCGTGAAATGGAAATAGATAGATATCAGAATCAAATTATATTTATCACTCTCTTAAATGTTTATAATGATTAAAGATAACAATTAGCTGTATTTGTCACTTGCCCTGCGAAACATCAAAACTTACAGTGAAACTTGTTCTTTGCATCGAAGACCAACACAGTTTGATGATGTGCTGGAGGCAGCCCACATCTTGCCCGTGCTACTTTGGAAGGAAACCCAGGTGATCACAAGGAGAACATATGAACTCTTTAGACAGCAATGGGAATCAAACCCAGAACACTGGCACTGTAAGCTGCAACACTACCATCCCAGTAGGAAACAGGACTGGACATGCATTACCCACTTAACCTCCAATGGGCAGCAACGTTACTGGTGCCACAGTGGCACCAGTGATAGAGCCACTGCCTCGTAGCTCCAGAGACCCGGGTTCAATCCTGACCTTGGACGCTGTCCGAGTGGAGGTTGCACATTCTCCCTGTGACTCTGTGGGTTTCTTCCCGGGGGCTTCAGTTTCCTACTATATGTGGTAGGTTACTTGGCTGTTGCAAATGCCCACAAAGTGATAGAACTAGGAGCTAGCTGGCACAGTAGCGGAGTGTGTAGCGTAATGCTACTACAGGACCATTGACCCGGGTTCTGCTGCTGTTTGTATGTTTCTGCAGGTGCCCCAGTTTCCTCCCAAGTTCCAAAGACGTACAAGTTAGTAGGTTAATTGGTCACATGGGTGTAATTGTGTCAGTAGGGCCTGTTACCTTGCTGTATCTCTAAATAAATAAATGCAGAGGGGGAATAAAATAGAAATAGCATAACTGGGTGGTTGGTATGGACTCAGTGTTTTTGTGTTGCGCCGTGGAGACAAAGCACCACCTTCTCTTAGTAAAGAAGGGACTCGCGATCCTGAAGTGCAAACCAGAGGAGATGGAAGAGCCCTCACGGTCACGGGAATGTGCAAACTTCACACCGACACCGACAGCTGTGGAGGTCAGGATCGAACCAGAATCTGTACTCGCTCTGCCACCAGACAGAAGTACTGACTTGCTCCTCTCTAATCTCTCCAGGTATCCTCAGCTGAAATACACCCAACCAGACCTGTGCAAATTGGATGCATTTCCCTTGGCATTCTGAAGTATTTAACATGTAAGCCATCTTCAGTTAAGGCACCAAGATTAGCAGCAGGGACTTTTGTGTCACAACTGCATTTAGAGTATTGGTTACCCTGTACTAGAGACAACATTATCTGAAGAGGGTGCAGAAGTTTTACAAGGATGCTACCTGGACTAGAGGGCCTGAGTTATAGGGAGAGGTTGGCTGCCTTGGATGTTTACTCCTTGGAGCACAGGAGATGAGAGGTGACCTCATGGCTATGGACAGCCATAGTCTTTTCCCCTGAGTTAGGGAGTCCAAAACGAGAAGGCACAGATGCAGGATAAGAATGGAGAGATTTAAAAGATTCCTGAGAAGTAACTTTACATGGAGAGTACTGAGTATTTCTTGGTATTTCTATGGTATTTCTTCTACCAACGTGCCTGACAATACACTTGCCAATACTGTATTCCATCTGCCACTTCTTTGCCCATTCTCCTAATCTGTCTAAGTCCTTCTGTTGCCTGTCTACTTCCTCAAAACCACCTGCCCTCCATCTATCTTCGTATTGTTCACAAACTTAGCAGCAATTCCATCATCCAAGTCACTGACATATAACGTAAAAAGAAGCGGTCCCAGCACAGACTCCTGTGGAACACTAATAGTCACTGGAAGTCAACTAGAAAAGGCTCCCTATATTCCCATACTTTGCCTCCTGCCAATTGGCCACTGTTTTATCAATGATAGTATCTTTCCTGTAATACCATGGACTCTTAACTTTGTTAAGCAACCTCATGTATGGCACCTTGTCAAAGGCCTTCTGAAATTCCAAATACACATCAACCAATTCTCCTTTGTTTATCCTTCTTGTTACTTCTTTAAAGAATTCCAACAGAATTGTCAGGCAAGATGTTGTCATGACAAAACCATGCTCAATATGGCCTATTTTATCATCTGCCTCCAAGTACTCCAAAACCACATCCTTAATATTCAATTCCAACATCTTCCCAACCACTGAGTTTTGACTAACTGGACTATAATTTCCTTTCTTCTGCCTCTCTCTCTTCTTGAAGAGCGGAGTGACATTTGCAATTTTCCAGTCTTCCAGAACCATTCCAGAAGCTAGTAATTCTTGAAAGATCAGTACTAATACCTCCACAATCTTTTCAGCCACCTCTTTCAGAATTCTGGGGTGTACACCATCTGGTCCAGGTGACTTATCTACCTTCAGACCTTTCAGTTTCCCAAGAACCTTCTGTCTAGTAATAGCAACTTCACACACTTCTGGCCCTCGAAACTCTGAAACTTCCACCATGCTGGTGTCTTTCATAGTGAAGACTGGTGCCAAATAGTTATTCAATAGTTATAGCATAACAGTTATTCAATCCTCTAACTTCCCACTAATTTTTGCTCTATTATATGCCCTCTCTTTGGCTTTTATGTTGACTTTGATTTCTCTTGTTAGCCACGGCTGTGTCATCTTTCCTTTAGAATACTTCTTCCTCTTTGGGATGTGTATATCCTGTGCCTCCCAAATTGCTTTCAGAAATTCCAGCCACTGTTACTCTGCCACCATCCCTGCCAGTGTTCTTTTCCACTCAGTTCTGGCCAATTCCACACTCATGCCTCTGTAATTTCTTTTACTCCACTGTAATACTGATACATTTGACTTGAGTTTCTCCTTTTCAAATTTAAGGATGAATTCAATCATATTATGATCACTTGCCTCTAAGGGTTCTTTTACCTTAAACTTTCTAATCAATTCTAGTTCATTGCACAACGTCCATAATATCTGATCCTCTAGTGGGCTCAACCACAAGCTGCTCTTAAAAGGTGTCTTGTAGGCATTCTAGAAATTCCCCCTCCTGAATTTCCCAAACTAACTTGTATTGAAACTCCCCCATGACTATTGTAACATTGCCCTTTCAGCATGCATTTTCTATCTCCCATTGTAATTTGTAGACCACATCTTTACTACTGTTTGGGGGTCTGTTTGTACTCCCATCAGGATCTTTTTACCTTTGCTGTTCCTTAGCTCTACCCTCAATGATTCAACTCCTTCTTATCCTATGTCACCTCTTTCTAATGATTTGTTTTTTTTTTTACCAACAGAGCTACGTCTACCCCTGTGTATACCTGTCTGTCCTTTTGATACAATATGTCTCCTTGGACATGAAGCTCCCAGCTATAATCTTTCAGCCTACAACTTTCATTGATGCCTAGAACATCATACATGCAATCCGTAACTCTACCTTATTCTGTATACTACGTGCATTCAACTATAACACCTTAAGTCCTGTATTCACCCTTTTCAATTTTGTCCTGTCATCAATCTCTCCTGCTAGGAGTCTCAATAGAGATTGCCTTTGATTGTAAACCAACTTCCTCATCCTCAGCACTATCACACTCTGGTTCCCAACCCCTGCCAAATTAGTTTAAAACCTCCCGAAGAACTCTAGCAAATCTGCCCGCAATGACTTTCATCCTCCCCAGGTTCAGGTGTAACCGTGCGTTTTGTACAGGTTGTACCTTCCTCAAAAGAGATCTCAATGATCCAGAAATCTGAACCCCTGCCCTCTGCACCAGTTCCTTTCAGCCATGCATTCACCTGCCAAATCATTCTATTGGCATGGAGCACAGGCAGCAGAGATTACTACCTTGGAGGCCCTGTTTTTTCAGCTTAATACCCAGCTTCCTAAAATCTCTCCACAGGGCCTCCTCACCTTGTCGATTTATGTAATTGGTGCCAACATGCATCAAGACTTCTGGTTGCTCACCCTCACCTTTGAGAATGTCACGGATCCAATCTGAGACATCCCTGACCCAGGCACCAGGGAAGCAGCATACCATCCAGATGACTCTATCACACTTTCCTCTGTCTAAGGTAAAGAAATGCAAAGGTCCGTGCAGAAATTTCTCATTGCAATCCTTGGTGTCTGTGCTTTGTTTAGAGACTGCATTCCCTGATCCTCAGCCAGGGGAGCATCCTTTTCATTTAATCTGATATATAGGAGATGTTATTAAAATAAAAATCATGCAGGAGGGATTTACTGCACAAGGATGTTGCCAGGACTCATGGGACTGAGTTATAGTCAAAGTAAATTTATTACCAAATACTACCTTGAGATTCATTTTCTTGCAGGCATTTACAGAGAAATAAAGAAATACAATAGAATTTACAAAAAAATAACTATACATAAACAAAAACATGAGAAAGGCTGCAGATGCTGGGAATCCAGAGCAACACACAAAATGCTGAAGGAATTCAACAGTTCATGCAGCATCCATGGAAATGAACAAATAGTTTACGTTTTGAGCTGAGACCCTTCATCAAGACTGGAAAGTAAGGGGGAAGATGCTAGAATAAAAAAGGTGAGGTTAGGGGAAGGAGGATAGCTTAGAAGGTGATAGGTGAAGCCAGGTGGGTAGGAAAGATAAAGGGCTGGAGAGGAAGGAATCTGATAGGAAAGGAGGGAGGACCATGGGAGAAAGGGAACAAGGAGATGTCCTGGGAGAGGTGATAGGCAGGTGAAAAAAGGTAAGAGGGCAGAGTGGGGAATAGAAGAAGAGTGGAAGTGGAGGGATTTTTACTGCAAGGAGAACTCATCAGGTTGGAGGCTACCCAGATGGAATATAAAGTGTTGCTCCTCCACTCTGTGAATGGCTTCATCTTGGCACAAGAGGAGGCCATGGGCCAAGAGGTCAGAACAAGAATGGGAATTGGAAATAAAATGTTTGGCCACCAGGAGGTTCCGCTTTTGATGGATGGAGCGGAGGTGCTCGATGAAGCGGTGTCATCAAATTATGATAGGCCTCACCAGTGTGGAGGAAGCTGTATTGGGAGCACTAGACAGAATAGATGACCCAAGCAGATTCGGAGGTGGAGTGTTGCCTCACCTGGAAGGAATGTTGGGGGCCCTGAATGGAGGTGAGAGAGGTGGTGAAAGGACAGGTGTAGCACTTGGGCTGCCTACAAGGATAAGTGTCGAGAGGGCAATTAGTGGGAGGGGTCGAATGGACAAGGAACTCGTGAAGCAAGCGATCCCTGCAGAAAGTGGAGAGGGGATGGATATGTTTGGTAGTAGCATCCCTTGGAGTTGGCAGAGGTTGTAGAGGATGATGTGTTGGAGCAGAGGCTCATGGGGTGGTAGGCAAGAATAAGAGGAACTCTACCACTGTTCAGGTGGTAGCAAGATGGGGTGAGTGCAGATGTTTGGAAAACGAAGGAGACCAGTTCCCCTCCACCACCACCCTCATTCGTTGGGCAAAATTGGTCCTCAACAATTTTTCCTTTGGTTTCTCCCAATTTCTCCAGACTTGAGTGGTAGCCACGTGCCCCAGCTATGCTTGCCTCTTTGTTGGCTATGTAGAACAGTCCATGTTCCAAGCCTTCCCTGGTAATGCTCCTCAACTCTTCCTCCATACTATTGACAACTGCATTGGTGCTGCTTCATGCTGAGCTCGTCAATTTCATCAATTTTACCTCCAACTTCCACCCTGTCTCAAATTCAGTGGGTCCATTTCTGATACCTCCCTCCCACTTCTCAATCTCTCTGTCTCCATCTCTGGAGACAAACTGTCAACTAACATAATTTATAAATCTACCAATTCCCATGGTTATCTTGACTATACCTTTTCCAACCCTATCTCCTGAAAAAAAAAAATGCTATTCTCATCACTCAGTTTCTTCATCTCTGCCACATTTGTTCCCAGGTTCAAAGATCGGATTCCCCTTTCTACACTATTGATGCTGCCCTCACCTGCATCTCCTCCATTTCCTGAACGTCTGCACTCACCCCATCTTCCTGCCTCCTTAACAGTAATAGAGTTCCTCTTGTCCAAACCTACCACACTGTGAGCCCCTGCATCCAACACATTGTCCTCTTTAACCTTCACCATATCCAAAGGGATTCTACCACCAAGCATATCTTTACCTCCCCATCTCTCTTCACTTTCTGCAGGGATTGCTTCCTCAGTGATTCCCTTGTCCACTTGTCTCTCCCCACTAATCACCCTCCCAGCACTTATCCCTGCAGATGCCTAAGTGACATCTGCCCATTTGGGCCCCAAACTGTTCTTCCAGGTGAGGCAACACTTTGCCTTGAATCTGCTGGGATCATTTATTGTGTTCACTGCTCTTGATGATGGAGCCTCCTCTGCATTGGTGAGACCATTTGTAAATTGGGGGATCGAAATCTCCCTGCATTCTTCCTAATTCCAGCGAGTACAGGCCTAAAGTTGCCAAATACTCCTCATACGTTAATTCCTTCATTCCTGGAATCACCCTCGTGATCTTCCTCTGGACTCCCTCCAATGAAAACACATCCTTTTTGAGATATGGGGCCCAAAACTGTTGACAATCCTCTAAGTGCAGCCTGGCAAATGTCTTATAAAGCCTCAGCATTATCTCCTTGTTTTTATATTCTACTCCCCTTGAAATGAATGCGAACATTGCATTTGCCTTCTTTACCGCAGACTCAACTTGTGAATTAGCTTTCTGGGAGTCTTGCACCTCTGGTGTTTGAATTTTCTCCCCATTTAGATAATAGTCCGTACTATTGTTCCTTTTACCAAAATGCATTATCATACATTTCCCAACACTATATTCTATCTACCACTTTTTGCCCATTCTTCCAATTTGTCTAAGTCCTGCTGCAATCACATTGCTTCCTCAGCATTACCTACCCCTCCACCGATCTTTGTATCATCCACAAACCTTGCCACAAAGCCATCAATTCCATTATCTAAATCATTGACAAACAATTCCATCTTCCATACATAGCCCAAAGCCTTTATCGTTGAGGCATTCAAGTACTTGTGTCCTCACTTCTTAAATGAGCCTCTTAAGTAACTCTGTTCCACTCTCTCAGTCTGCTCCAGCTACTCCACCACCCTCTAAATCTTTTACCCTTTATCCTAAATCTATGTCCTCTGCTTAATACAGAAAGGCTAACACTGAGAAGGAGGTTGATAAAATCAGGAGTCTTTCATTGATTCTGTTATGGATTTATTGAGTATGCCCACAAGTAAATGAATCATAATAATGGTGACCTATATGTACTTTCATAATACGTTTACTTTGAACTTTGAGGTGTATGGATAAAGTGGACAGCGCAAGGATCAGCGAGTCCAAAACTAGAAGACACCGATAAGAGGCGAGGGATTTAGAAGGCTCCTAAGAGGTAACTTCTTTCGGTGGGTGGCATGGTAGTGTAATGTTTGGCATAATACTTTACAGCACCAGTGATGTGGGTTCAATTCGCACCACTGCCTGTAAGGATTTTGTACAATTCTCCCTGTGACTGTCCCACATTCCAAAAATGTACAGGTTGAGGTTAGTAAGTTATGGGCATGCTATGTTGGTGTCGGAAGCACGACAACACTTGTGAGCTGCTCCCAGCACATCCCCAGACTGTGTTGGTCATTGCAAATGACACATTTCACTGTATGTTTCAATGTACATGTGATAGATAAAGCTGATCCTTCAGTGGGCAGTGAGTAAATGTAATAAGCTGCCAGAGCATCTTGTTGAGGCGGGTCTAGCAGGGAGGATGTTGTGGTCTGCATGGATCAGTTGGGCCGAAGGGCCTGTTTTCATGTTGTATTATCCCGTGACTAGTACTGGAGATGAAGACTCACCTACAGTGGAGTAATGCTTCCAAAATTCTCAATGTGGCTGGGTGTGTTCCTCATTGTAAAGCTAATTGTTATATCAAGTACATATGCTTATGCTGGGCTAACCAGAGGGTGAATAAACTTGCAGAACAGGAAAATAGTTGGTCTGTAAAGCTCAAGACAAAATGTGCAAGGCAGTTTATTTCAGTAGGGATATGAGGGAGGTGATCACTCACTTAATAATTGGGAGGTGCATTTCTTGGCAAGGATTGGAAGGATTTTGCAAATGTGCACATCATTTAAAGTTGTCATAGGCTTTTAAAAAGGCAAATATGCAACGTGTTTTTTTCCCTGAAAAGATTTTGTGCTAAACCTCTTGGTTAGACCACAGTTGGAGACACAAGAGGATCACAAGAGGTTGCAGAGGGCTGTGGTCTCAGCGGGCTCCATCATGAAAACAACTTCAAGAAGCAGTGCCTTAAAAGGACAGAATCCACCACCCTGGACATTTCTTCTTCTCAGTACTACCTTAGGGAGGGAGGTACTGAACCCTGAAGACACACACTCAACACTCTTACCCTCTGCCATCAGATTTCTGAATGGCCCATGAATACCACTTTGCTTTTTGTCTTTTGCACTATTTATTTACTTCGCAATTTACAGTAATTTTTATGTATTGCACAGTACTGCTGCCAGAAAACAACTTCTGTGACACATACTGTGGTCACTTTATTAGGTACACCTGCTCATTAATGCAAGTATCTAACCAGCCAATCATTTGGCAGCTGCCCAATGCGGACATGGTCAAGTGGTTCATTTGCTGTACAGACCAAACATCAGAATGGAGAAGGAATGTGATTTAAATAACTTTAACCTTAGAATGATTGTTGGTGTCTGACTAGGTGGTTTAGGTATCTTAGAAACTGCTGATCTCCTGGGATTTTCAAGCACAAGTCTCTAAGAGTTTACAGAGCAAAAAAAAACGCTAGCAAGTGGCAGTTCTGTGGGTGAAAATGACTTCTTAATGACAGAGATCAGAGGAGAATGGTCAGACTGGTTCAAGCAGACAGGAAGGCAATACGAATTTAAATAACTACATATTACAACTACGTGGTGTGCAGAGAGCATCTCTGAACGCACGATACCGCGAACCTTGAAGTGGATGGGCTACAGCGGCAGAAGACCACGACCACATTATTAGGCAAAGGAAGAACTCAGTTGGCCACTAAGTGTATGTCAGTAATCATAATCCTGTAGAGCTAACATCACCCAGGGAAGGGAAAGAGTGGATGTTAGGAGTGATGATGTGGGGAAGGTGGTGAGAGAGGGGTGGTGTGGGGAGTCGAGGGTAGGGTGGTGAGAGAGGGGAGGGGTGGGTAGGATGGTGAGAGAGGGGAGGGGTGGGCAGGGTGATGAGAGGGGTGGGGAGGGGAGTCGAGGGTAGGGTGGTGAGAGGGGAGGGGTGGTGAGGGGAGTTGAGGGTAGGGTGGTGAGAGAGGGGTGGGTAGGGTGGTGAGAGGGGAGGGGTGGGGAGGGTGGTGAGAGAGGGGAGGGGTGGGGTGGGGAGGGTGGTGAGAGAGGGGAGGGGAGGGGTGGGGTGGGTAGGGTGGTGAGAGAGGGGAGGGGAGGGGTGGAGTGGGTAGGGTGGTGAGAGAGGGGTGGGGTGGGGTGGGTAGGGTGGTGAGAGGGGAGGGGTGGGGTGGGTAGGGTGGTGAGAGAGTGGTGGTGTGTGGAGTCGAGGGTAGGGTGGTGAGAGAGGGGAGGGGTGGGTAGGGTGATGAGAGAGGGGTGGGGAGGGGAGTCGAGGGTAGGGTGATGAGAGAGGGGTGGTGAGGGGAGTCGAGGGTAGGGTGGTGAGAGAGGGGAGGGGTGGGTAGGATGGTGAGAGAGGGGAGGGGTGGGCAGGGTGATGAGAGGGGTGGGGAGGGGAGTCGAGGGTAGGGTGGTGAGAGGGGAGGGGTGGTGAGGGGAGTTGAGGGTAGGGTGGTGAGAGAGGGGTGGGTAGGGTGGTGAGAGGGGAGGGGTGGGGAGGGTGGTGAGAGAGGGGAGGGGTGGGGTGGGGAGGGTGGTGAGAGAGGGGAGGGGAGGGGTGGGGTGGGTAGGGTGGTGAGAGAGGGGAGGGGTGGGGTGGGTAGGGTGGTGAGAGAGGGGAGGGGAGGGGTGGAGTGGGTAGGGTGGTGAGAGAGGGGTGGGGTGGGGTGGGTAGGGTGGTGAGAGAGTGGTGGTGTGTGGAGTCGAGGGTAGGGTGGTGAGAGAGGGGAGGGGTGGGTAGAGTGATGAGAGAGGGGTGGGGAGGGGAGTCGAGGGTAGGGTGATGAGAGAGGGGTGGTGTGGGGAGTCGAGGGTAGGGTGGTGAGAGAGGGGGAGGGGGGTGGTAGGATGGTGAGAGAGGGGAGGGGTGGGCAGGGTGATGAGAGGGGTGGGGAGGGGAGTCGAGGGTAGGGTGGTGAGAGGGGAGGGGTGGTGAGGGGAGTTGAGGGTAGGGTGGTGAGAGAGGGGTGGGTAGGGTGGTGAGAGGGGAGGGGTGGGGTGAGAGAGGGGTGGGGAGGGGAGTCGAGGGTAGGGTGGTGAGAGGGGTGGGGTGGGTAGGGTGGTGAGAGAGGGGAGGGGAGGGGTGGAGTGGGTAGGGTGGTGAGAGAGGGGTGGGGTGGGGTGGGTAGGGTGGTGAGAGAGGGGTGGGGTGGGTAGGGTGGTGAGAGGGGAGGGGTGGGGTGGGTAGGGTGGTGAGAGAGTGGTGGTGTGTGGAGTCGAGGGTAGGGTGGTGAGAGAGGGGAGGGGTGGGTAGGGTGATGAGAGAGGGGTGGTGAGGGGAGTCGAGGGTAGGGTGGTGAGAGAGGGGAGGGGTGGGTAGAGTGATGAGAGAGGGGAGGGGTAGGGTGGGTAGGGTGATGAGAGAGGGGAGGGGTGGGTAGGGTGATGAGAGAGGGGTGGGGAGGGGAGTCGAGGGTAGGGTGGTGAGAGAGGGGAGGGGTGGGTAGGGTGATGAGAGAGGGGTGGGGTGGGTAGGGGAGTCGAGGGTAGGGTGCTGAGAGGAGGCGAGGGAAGAGAAGAGACAGGAATGGAGGGAGGAGCGGACGAGAGGGGAGGAGGAAGTGCGGCAACCTGTAGGTATGCTGGAGCACCTGCGCCCGCCTTGCCTGACCGGGCTCCCTGCAGGAAGTGCCTGAGCAGGAGCCGTGCGGACGGAAATACAGCCCCTCGCTGCCACCCCTCCGCCGATGGGGGAGTGCCGGTGGCCCATCCACCCCCTGGTGCTCCTGGCCCTTCTTTACCTGTGTTACCTGTTGCTCGGAGCCCTCGCCGTGTCGCTGGTGGAACGGCCCCACGAAGTCAAACTCCGCAACGAACTCCGACTCCTGAAAAGTCACCTGCTCAACGCCAGCACCTGCCTGTCCGAGTCCGACCTGGAACATTTCTTGTCCTGGGTACTGACTGCCGACAGGTACGGCGTCTCCATTCTAGATAACAGCTCCCAACACACCAAATGGGACTTCGCTTCGGCCTTTTTCTTCGCCAGTACTCTCGTCACCACAGTGGGTGAGGATTTTTTTTAAAGTTAGTCCAGTAGTCTTTCTTTAAAACAAAACTTTCAAACTCGGTCAACAAAAGTTTTTGAACTTCTCGCAAAGAGTTTTGCAACTTTTAATTAAAAATTGTTTATGATAGCAAATGGGATAGAGAATATAAAGTTTAAAGTTAAACATTTAATTCATTTTATTAACTTTAGAAATTAGTTTTAAAAGTCCTTTCTTTTTACATCGAGTATGTACTGTATGTAGGTAAACAAGGGGGACCCAAAGTGCTGGAGTTGCTCAGCAGGTCTGGCAGCATCGATGGAGAGGAATAAACAGTCGACGCTTCAGGCCGAAACTCTTCATTAGGACTGAAGGGTCTCAGTCCGAAACGTCCACTGTTTGTTCCGTAGATGGTTCTTCCAGCACTTTGCGTGTTTCCGGCATCTGCGGAATCTCTTCAGTGCAGTTGGGGGAGGGGGATGAAGTGAGGGGCCGGAAGGTGATAGGTGAAACCAGATGAGGGGAAAGTTGGATGGGTAGGGTGAGGAGGAAGGGGTGAGGTAAGACGATGGAAGGTGAAGCCAAGTGAGGAAGAAGTTGGGTGGGTGTGGGAAGGGAAAGCGGGAGGGGGAAGAAGTAAGAATCTGTAAGGTGATAAGTGAGGGGGAAGTTGGTTGGGTGAGGGGGAGTGGAAGCTGTGTGAGGTTGGGGGGGTTAGGTAAGAAGCTGAAAGTGATAGGTGAAGGGGAAGTTGGGTGGGTGGAGGAATGAAGTAAGAAGCTGCAAGGTGATTGGTAGAAGAGGCGAGTACGCCCAAGTGCTGAGGGAGCGGCTGAAATTTGGGATGCATCATCCAAAAGAGCCATGGGAGTACTTGGGATCGGGCCAGGAGCAGAACCCGTGTAAGGAAATGGTTCTCACGCACTTTAGTGTGACTTCTGACAAATGCATCACCCTGGCAATGAGCTCAAACAAAGTTCTCCAAACAGTCGAACAGGTCAGGCACTGTCTGAGGCAATTGAAGCAGTGGAGGATTCAGGCCCATATTTATTAGATTTCCTTACGATGACACACAAGAAAATAAGAACAGAAGAAGGCCATTCGGCCCCTCAAACCTGTCTGTTCCTCACCCTGCCCCCATACAATGCCATCATGGCTAATCTATCACTGGCCTGATATCTTAAGTGCCAGGTGCCCATTCCCCTCAATCCTTAGATATTGTGAGTAACTTCCTCCTCTTTAAGTACCCCCATCCCAAAGATTCAGCTTCCAAATCCATAACTTCCTACAGGTGGCCTCACAGGTATAGCACTGCAAACATACGAGTTGAGTGTGATGTCCTCCTGTGGGGTTGTCTATTGGTGGGTCTTCAGATACCTCTGGAGGGTAATGCAGGATCCATATAACCAGGATGTCCAGGTGAACTCTCTTGATGGAGACTACCTGTATATGACATTGTTCAGTATAGTGAGGCTGATGCACGTGGAACACGTGGTCCTTGACAGATCGGGGTCAGGGTTCTTCACTGCTGCAGCCTCCTCCTGCCTTCACTTCCAGTGTGATGTGTCATCATCTTCAGCCAGCTCCATCACTGCGGTCTCGGTTTGGCCGCTCTTTGTCTGGAACCTCTCCGTTAATCTTACCAACATGGTGACCCTTCCCGGAGCTAAGGACCAGATGGCTAAACTCCAGATGGTGCCACAGCACAGAAACAGGCCCTTCAGCCCATCTGCTACATGTTCAAATATTAATATTCCTAGTCCTATTGAAATTGACCAGGAGGATAGCCCTCCGCTCCCCTCCCATCCATGTACCAACCCAAATTTCTGTTGAATGTTGAAATCAAACCCATTCCCACCACTTCTGCTAGCAGTTCGTTCCACATGCACCCTCTGCATGAAGAAGTTACCCCTCACGTTCCTCTTAAGCATTTCACCTTTCACCCTTAACCCATAACCACTATTTCTGGTCTCATAAAGCATCAATGGAAAAAGTTCAAAGTAAATTTATTATCAAAGTACATATACAGTATGTCATCAAATTCATTTTCTTGCAAGCATTCACAGTAAATATAAAAAATGCAATACAATCGATGACTGCCCCCAACAGTACGGACAAACAACGTGCAAAATACAACAAACTGTGCACATACAGAAAGAAATAATACTTAATAAATATCGACAACCTGAGATGAAGAGTCCTTGAAAGTGAGTCCATAGGTTGTGAGAATAGATTAGTGATGAGGTGAGTGAAGTTGTTCCCTCTGGTTCAAGCGCCTGATGGTTGAGCGATAATAACTGTTCCTGAACTTGGTGGTGTGGGTCCTGAGGCTCCTGTACCTTCTTCCTGATGGCAGCAAGGAGAGAGAAAGGTTTTAGATTACATGCTGAATCTATGCAAACTTGTAAGGAAGAAGCGCTAGGATAGGTCCTCTGAAATGATGACGCTGAGGAATGTTAAGCTGCTGACCCTCCCCACCTCTGATCCCCTGATGAGAACTGGCTCATGGACCTCTGGTTTCCTCCTCCTGAAGAAAATGATCACCTCCTTTATCTTGCTGACATTGAGTGAGAGGCTGTTCTTGTGGCACCACTCAGCCAGATTTTCAATCTCTCTCCTATATGCTGGTTGATCACAATGGTGTCATCAGCAAACTGAAATATGGCATTGGAGCTGTGCTTAGCCTCACAGTCATAAGTATAAAGTGAGTAGAGCAGGGGGCGAAGCACACAGCCTTGTGGTGCACCTGTGCTGTTGGAGATTGTGACCAATTCGAACTGAATTTGCTGGTGTGGGTCCTAAGGTTCCTGTACCTTCTTCCTGATAGCAGCAAGTGAGGCCACGGAGTGGTAGTAGATGGTTGGGTCTCTAACTGAAGGCCTGTGACTAATGGAGTGCTGCAGGGATTAGAGTTGGGTCCTTAGTTGTTTGTTATCTATATCTTGAACTAATGGCATTATGATCACCAGATGCAAAGTGTTTCCCGACACAAACTTCTGTCAACCTTTCCTGTCTCATTCCCTAATAGGAGAGCTGAAATTGCAAACTCTCTCATTGAGACTTCTATGGACTGATGAAGGAAACTTTCCTGAACACATTGACAAACTCTATCCCTTCCAGCCCCTTTACAGTATGGGATTTCCAGTCAATATATGGAAAGTTAAAATCACCTACTATCACAACCCATGGTTCTTGCAACAATCTGCTATTTCTCTACAAATTTGCTCCTCTAAATTCCATAGATTGTTAGGTGGTCTATAATATCGCATTATTTCTTCCTATGGATGCTGTCTGGCCTGCTGCGTTCCACCAGCATTCTTTGTGTGTTGCATTAATATGGTCGTACCTTTCTTATTCCTCAGTTCTACTTATAAAGCCTCACTTGATGATTTCTCCAGTCTATCCTGATTGAGCACTGCAGTGACAATTTCCTGACTAGTAATCCATCCTTCCCCCTTTTATCCCTCCTGCTCTATCACGTCTAAAACAAAGGAACCACAGAACACTGAGCTAACAGTTCTGCCTCTCCTGCAGCCAAGTCTTACTAATGGCTACAACGTCATAATTCCATGTGCTGATCCATCCCCTAAACTCATCTGCCTTGCCTATTAGCCATTTGGCCCATCGAGTCTGCTCCACTATTTCATCATGACTGATCCAATTTTAACTCAGCTCCAATATCCTGCCTTCTCCCTGTATCCCTTCATACCCTGACCAATCAAGAATCTGTCAACCTCTGCCTTAAATATACACAAAGACTTGGCCTCCACAGCTGCCTGTGGCAAAGAATTCCACTGATTCACCACCCTCTGACTAAAGAAATATCTCTTTATCTCTGTACTAAAAGGGTGCGCCTCTATTCTGGTCTTAGACTCGCCCACTATAGGAAACATACTGTCCATATCCGCTCTCTCAAGGCCTTCCACCGTTCAATAGGTTTTTCATTGAGGTCATTCCTCATTTTTCTGAATTCTGCTGAATAAAGGCACAGAGCTATCAGACGCCATTCAATCCTGGAATCATGAATCTCCTTTGAACCCTTTCCAGTTTCAGCATATCCTTTTTAAGATAAGAGGCCCAACCTGCTCTCAATACCCCAAGTGAGGCCTCACCTGTGCTTTATAAAGTTTCAACATTACATCCATAGTTCCAAAATTAGTCCTATCATGCTCGACCTTTTGATTTCTGACTTTGTATGTAGGCTTAACAACATCTTTCCCCAAAACCATTCCACTATCTGCTCTAGCACTCTGGTTACCATCTCCCTGCAACTCTGGTTTACATCCCCCTACCCTGCCTTCCACGTGGCAGTAGCAAACCTTCCCACAAGGACATTAGTCCCCCTCCAGTTCAAGTGCAAACCGCCCCGTCTGTACAGGTGCCACCTTCCCTGAAAGAGAGCCCAATGATCCAAAAATCTGAAGCCCTCCTTCCTGCACCATTTCTTTAGCCATGTGTTAAACTGTATGATCTTCCTATTTCTGGCCTCACTATCACATAGCACAGGTAGCAGTCCTGATACCTCAATCCTGGAGGTCCTGTCCTTTAACTTAACACCTAACTGCCTAAATTCAGGACTCATCACCCTGTCATTGGTACCAACATGGACTGTAGCCTCTGACTGCTCACCCTCCCACTTAAGAATGCTATGGACTTGATCCAAGACATTCCTGACGCTGACACCAGTGAGCCAACGTACCATCTGGGAACTTTGTTCTCCTACATAGATCCTCTTGTCTGTTCCCCTAACCAATGAATTCCCTATCACCACAGCTCACCTCTTCACCCCACTTCCCTTTTTGAGCCACAGAGCCGGACTCAGTCAGGATCTCACAAGCCTTTCCACCACAGCAAGGCGATGATCCTCAGAGAAGATGCCACACAAATATAGAATAGACTGATAGACAGAAGCTAGAATTGTAACAGGTATGTGTTCCCTGTAAGGGGGAGGCGAGGACCAGAGGGCACAGCATCAGAACACAAGGAAGTCTCTTTAGTACAGAGATGAGGAGGAATTTCTTCAGGCAGAGGGAGGTGAATCTGTGGAATTCATTGCCACAAACAGCTGTGGATGCCTAGTCATTGGGTGTGCAGTACACCCTTGAGATTCATTGTCTTCCAGGTATTTACAGGAAAATAAGGAAGTATAACGGAATTTATCAAAAACTATAAATGAAGACTTACAAACAACCAATGTGCAAAAGACAAATTGTGGATATAAAAAAGTACTGAGAAGATGAGTTCTTGAAAGTTGTCCTTCAAGTTGTGGAGTCAGTTCTGAGTTGTGAATGAAGTAATCCATGCCGGTTCAGAAGTCTGATGGTTGTAGAGCCCAGTAATAACTGCTCCTGAACCTGGTAGTGTGGGACCTAAGGTTTCTGTACCTCCTGCCTGATGATAGTAATGAGAGGAGGGCATAGCCAGGGTACTAGGGGTCCTTGGTGTTGGATGCTGCTTTCTTATGGCAGTGCTACTCATAAATCTACTCAAGATTGGAGAGGTTGGACAGACTAGAACACCTTTTCCCTTGGAGTGTAAGAGACTGAGAGGTGATCTTAGAGATGCAAACAACAGGAATTCTGCAGATGCTGGAAATTCAAGCAACACACATCAAAGTTGCTGGTGAATGCAGCAGGCCAGGCAGCATCTCTAGGAAGAGGTACAGTCGACGTTTCCGTCCGAGACCCTTCCTGCACACGTGCTGAGCTCGTTGACTTTATTAACTTTGCCTCCAACTTTCACCTTGCCCTCAAGTTTACCTGGTCCATTTCCGACACCTCCCTCCCCTTTCTAGATCTTTCTGTCTCTGGAGACAGCTTATCCACTGATGCCTACTATAAGCCTACTGACTCTCACAGCTATCTGGACTATTCCTCTTCTCACCCTGTCTCTTGCAAAAACGCCATCCCCTTCTCGCAATTCCTCCGTCTCCACCGCATCTGCTCTCAGGATGAGGCTTTTCATTCTAGGACGAGGGAGATGTCTTCCTTTTTTAAAGAAAGGGGCTTCCCTTCCTCCACTATCAACTCTGCTCTCAAACGCATCTCCCCCATTTCACGTACATCTGCTCTCACTCCATCCTCCCGCCACCCCACTAGGAATAGGGTTCCCCTGGTCCTCACCACCACCCCACCAGCCTCCGGGTCCAACATATTATTCTCCGTAACTTCCGCCACCTCCGACGGGATCCCACCACTAAGCACATCTTTCCCTCCCCGCCTCTCTCTGCTTTCCGCAGGGATCGCTCCCTACACGACTCCCTTGTCCATTTGTCCCCCCCATCCCTCCCCACTGATCTCCCTCCTGGCACTTATCCTTGTAAGTGGAACAAGTGCTACACATGCCCTTACACTTCCTCCCTTACCACCATTCAGGGCCCCAAACAGTCCTTCCAGGTGAGGCGACACTTCACCTGTGAGTCGGCTGGGGTGATATACTGTGTCCGGTGCTCCCGATGTGGCCTTCTATATATTGGCGAGACCCGACGCAGACTGAGAGACCGCTTTGCTGAACACCTACGCTCTGTCCGCCAGAGAAAGCAGGATCTCCCAGTGGCCACACATTTTAATTCCACATCCCATTCCCATTCTGACATGTCTATCCACGGCCTCCTCTACTGTAAAGATGAAGCCACACTCAGGTTGGAGGAACAACACCTTATATTCCGTCTGGGTAGCCTCCAACCTGATGGCATGAACATCGACTTCTCTAACTTCCACTAATGCCCCACCTCCCCCTCGTACCCCATCCATTATTTATTTTTATACACACATTCTTTCTCTCACTGTCCTTTTTCTCCCTCTGCCCCTCTGACTATATCCCTTGCCCATCCTCTGGGTTCCACACCCCCCCATCTTTCTCCCCAGACCTCCTGTCCCATGATCCTCTCATAACCCCTTTGCCAATCACCTGTCCAGCTCTTGGCTCCATCCCTCCACCTCCTGTCTTCTCCGATCATTTTGGATCTCCCCCTCCCCCTCCCACTTTCAAATCTCTTACTAACTCTTCCTTCAGTTAATCCTGACGAGGGGTCTGGGCCTGAAACGTCGACTGTACCTCTTCCTAGAGATGCTGCCTGGCCTGCTGCGTTCACCAGCAACTTTGATGTGTGTTGCAGTGATCTTAGAGAACTGTCTAAAGTCATGAGGGAGCATAGGTAGGGTGAATGCACTCAGTCTTTTTCCCTGGCTGGGGAATCAAGAATAGGTTTAAGATTAGAGTACAGAAATTTAATAGGAATTTGAGGGCAAATGTTTTCACACACAGGGTGGTGTGCGTATGAAATGAATTGACAGAGAAAGAGGTTGAGGCAGGTGCAATAATGACAGATTCAGATTTGTATATCACATAGACATACATACAGTGAAATGCATTATTTACATTAACATCCAACACAACTAATGGGGCTGGTGCAATGGCATGGACACGGGTGATGCCAACAGGCTCAATAAACTGATTAGAAAGGCTGGCTCTGTTATAGGAGTCAGACTGGATGCACTGGAGGCTGTGGTAGAACAAAGGACTCTACGGAAAATCCTGGCAATTCTGGACAATGTTTCTCACCCTCTGCATGCCACCTTAGCTGAACAGAGGAGCCATAGACTAAGGCAACTACGCTGCTCCAAAGAGCACTATATGAGGTCATTCTTGCCTTCTGCCATTAGGCTCTATGATGAGTCACCTTATAGCTGGGGAAGTGATGACCCCGCTCCTATTCAACTGTTTGTGGTAACTTGTTTTTTTTTATTCTTTCTACTTCTCTTCTAATATTAATAAATGACACTGTAATTTCCTTTGGAATCAATAGTATCTATTTAATGAACGTGCTGGGGACAGCCCGCAGGTGTTGCCACACATTCTGGCACTGACATAGCATGCCCACAATGTTCAGCTGAACAACCAAGAACAAAATAAGCAACGAAACAACAGCAGTATGGTGCACGGATGGGGAAAGCTTAGAGGGATCTGGGCCAAACGTGGCAATTAGGAGTATTTTGGATTGGGTTCTTGGTTGGGGTGGATCGGTTAAGCTGAAAGGCCTGTTTCCATGCTCTGCGACTTTGCCAGTGTTTGCCACCACGGTGCCAAGGTAAAGCAAAGTTCCCGGATCTAAACTGTCTCATGGAGCTATTTCAGAGAGGAGCTCTTTGTACTGGTGTCTGTTCCAAAGCCTCTGAGAATAAACTCCAGGCACCCAAAATGTATCCCTTTTGTGGTATGACTGCACAGATATACAATTAACCAGAAGGTTAAGTGACAAAACAGATCTGTTCTGAACTGTGCCTCAAGGAGCAGAGATGTACCTTTAGCAATGAGCTCATAGCAGGAAAGTTTATTTATTGATTGCTCCTGTGTAGGACAGAATCAAACTCAGAGTAAATTTATTATCAAAGAACATATATGTCACCATACACTACCCTGTGATTTGTTTCCTTGCAGGTAATTACAGGAAAATAAAGAAATACTGTGCAATAAAATTTATGGAAACTATATATAAACAGAAGCGGACAAACAACCAATGTGCAAGAGGAGGCAAACTGTGCAAATCAAACGTAATACTGAGACATCCGACCATAAGACATGGGAGCACAATTAGACCAATCAGCCCATCGAGGCTGATCCATTGTCCCCCTCAAAGAGCCCTACAAAATGAGTCTGTAGATTGAGAAGTCAGTTTGGAGTTGTGGTGAGTGACATTATCCATGCTGGATTCATTATCTCCCCCTCAAAGAGCCCTACAAAGTGAGTCTGTGGATTGAGGGGTCAGTTCGGAGTTGTGGTGAGTGACATTATCCACGCTAGTACAGGAGCCTGATGGCTGCAGGGTAATAACTGTTCCTGAGCAGTTAATGGGTGTGGAATCAGAATACCCCACACCCAGTGATTGGTTTCACTAGTTACCAAGTATAAGATGGAAATTAAATTGAGTAGAAGTTTTTATTTCCTAAAGACATTTTAATTAATCTGTAATTATGCTATTCGTCATTCCATAACCCTGCACAGTCCAAGACAATATTTCTTCCTCAATCAGTCTGAGTTAGGTTATTTATCACTGTCATATATGACATTTGTACTGCTGCTGCAAAACAGTGCTAAGAGATAAAATAATTATAAACTACAAAATAAATAGTGCAAAAAGAATGGAATAATGAGGTGGATTAGTGGATTATTTGGAGATCTGATGACGAAAGGGAAAAAGCTGTTCCTAATACATTGAGAGTGGGTTTTCAGGCTCCTGTAACTCCTCCATGATGGTAGTAATGAGAAAAGGGCATGTCTTAAGTGGTGAGGACTTATTGCCTTGAGATGCCGTCTTTTAAAGATGTCCTCGATGGGGTGATGAGTATGAGTCAGCATACAGGAGGGAGATTGAAAACTTGGCTGAGTGTTGTAATAACCACAACCTCTCACTCAATGTCGGTAAGACTAAGGAGCTCATTGTAGACTTCAGGAGAGGGAAAACAGAGGTCCATGAGCCAGTAATCATTAGTGGATCAGAGGTGGAGAGGGTCAGTAACTTTAAATTTCCTAGGTGTCCCTATTTCAGAGGACCTGTCCTGGATCCATCATATAAATATTATTGCAAAGAAAGCATGACAGTGTCTCTACTTCCTCAAGAGACTGTGGAGGTTGAAACCTTGGCAAACTTCTATAGATGTGTGGTGGAAAGTGTGCTGACTGCCTGCATTACAGCACAGTACGTGAACACCAAAGCCTTTGAGCAGAAAATCCTACAAAAAGTAGTGGACCATAAACCCCTTCCAACCATTGAACACATCTACATGAAACATCAGTGTAGGAAAGATTCTCACCACCCACCACCCAGGCCATGTTTTTTTTTATCACTGCTGCCATCAGGTAGAAGGTAGAGGTGCCTCAGGACTCACACTACCAGGTTGAAGAGCAGCTACCCCCGAGCATCAGGCTCTTGAACAATAGGCGATAGCTACACTCATTTAAGGATTCTGTTATATTGTTATTTCATGCTCGTTATTTATTACTATTTATTTATATCTGGATTTGCACAGTTTGTTTACAGTTAACAGTTCATGATGTTCTCAGAATGCTTTCCAGGGTACATTTTGCATGTAGAAATTTGCATGAGTCTTTGTCACAGCTGATAAAGGTGGGGGTGGGGATGGAACTGAGGAAACAACAAGAAATACTTTGCTGGCTTGTGTAATCTTCCCTTGTCCATACTGACTGCTGGGCTCAACACTTACTGCATTTGGAAAAGGTTGTAGATTATCTGTAGGGCCTTGGCATAAGACCACAAAGACATAGGAGGAGAATTAAGCGATCCGACTCATCCAGTCTTTTTCAACTTTTGATCATGGCTGATTTAGTTTCTTTCTCAACACTTTTCTCCCATAATATTTGATACGCTTACTTATTGTGTGCAGTTTTGGGCTCCTTATTTTAGAAAGGATATACTGACATTGGAGAGGGTTCAGAGAAGATTCACAAGAATGATTCCAGGAATGAAAGGGTTACCGTATGAGGAACGTCTGGCAGCTCTTGGGCTGTATTCCCTGCAGTTCAGGAGAATGAGGGGGATCTCATAGAAACATTCCGAATGTTAAAAGGCCTGAACAGATTAGATATGGCAAAGTTATTTCCCATGGTAGGGGATTCTAGGACAAGAGGGCACAACTTCAGGATTGAGGGATGTCCTTTTAGAATGGAGGTGCAGAGAAATTAGTCAGAGGGTGGTAAATCTGGAATTTGTTGCCACGAGCAGCTGTGGAGGCCAAGTCATTTGGTGTATTTAAGGCAGAGACAGATAGGTTCTTGATTAGCCAGGGCATCAAAGGGTATGGAGTGAAAGCAGGGGAGTGGGTATGAGCCCATGATCGAATAGCGGAGCAGACTCGATGGGCTGAATGGTATTTCTGCTCCAATAGCTTATGGTCTAATCAAGAGCTAATGAATTTCTTTTTTCAGTGCAGTGTATTCTGGTTATGAAGCAGCTGCCCCAATTAGCCGAAGTTTCATTGAAATAATTAAAAAGATATAAAAGAGACAGACTACTGTTTAACTGAGTAACAAATTTTGTATTTAAATAAAATACAGTACAAATTTGAACACTATCAACACTACCACAGTACTATAAAATTGTGTATTAGTTTCTAATAGTTTTCGACGGAAGAATTCATCCAGTGTTTTTATAATTTGGTTGTAAATGAACAAAGTCAGCACAAACACCTAGTGTAGGTAATGGACTGCCTTTATAAATCCTTTCGATGATTGCATCTTCTAGATCTTCATTTTAATTGTAACTTTCAAGATGATTGTTGATACCTTTAAAGTTTTTGCAGTTCCTAACTTGTTGAAGTTGTGAAATTGTTTCACTTACACTCCCGGCCACTTCTAGCATCTCTAAGCCTGAATGCTTGAAACTGCAGTGAACAAAACAGTTATGAATTGTCTTGCCGTTTAGTTCTCGCCAGCTATCAGTGACAAAAATCACTGCTTTTTGAACACAAACACATGCAACTGACACTATTTAAAAACTGTTTGCTCTAATGGCCACACAAGTGCACGCAACTGACGCTCGTTAGAAACCATTCAGCAACAGCCTCCTGCCCTATTTAAGTGGCATAGTGTTCCAAGTAAACAGAGAATCCTGGCTATTTACTCAGGAAGTTTTTGTTCTTTAAGGGTTGGCCCAAATAAGCAGCTGCTCTGATTAACCAATGGCCCAATGAACTGAAATCCACTGTATACTCAGTGAGGGCCTCCACAGCTGTCTGTGGCACTGATTCTCCACTTTCTGGCTAAAGAAATTCCTCCTGTTGTAAAGGGACGTCCTTCCATTTTGATCTTGAACTGAGTCCTAGAAATCAGTTGCAAACAAGGGTGGGACAGAAGTAGGTGTATAGAGGGAGAAATGGTGAGGTGGATGGAGGGGGAGAAAAGTAGTGGAGGGGAGTGAGGGAGGGAGGCATTCATCTGAACTCTGATTCCACAATGTACAGACTCACCTTCAGGGACTCTCCAACACGTGCATTACATATTTTTTATTTGCGCAGTTTGTCATCTTCTGTACCATAATGCACATCGGTTGTTGTCAGTCTTATGGAGTTTATCACAAATTCTATTGTATTTCATTATTTTCCTGTGAATGCCTGCAATCAAATGAATCTCAAGGTAGTATACTGAAAGGATAGGCAGGTAGGCAGAGGGGGTTGGGAAGTTCAGTTGGTTAAAAAACAATGAAATCAAATCCTTAGAGGTGAAGCAGGATCAGAAAATGTAGAATCCTATGGGTGGAGTTAAGAAACTGCATATATAGCTGATGGGAGTTACATACATGCCTCCGAACAACAGGCAGGATGTGGATATAAACTAAAACAGGAGACAGAAAAGTAACGTAATAACAGTAATATTACAGCAGTCATCAGAAATTTCAATCTTGCAGGTAGATTGGGAAAATCGGGTTGATGCTGGATCCTAAGAGCAGGAATTTGTAGAATGCCTACAAGATGGGGTTTTTTTAGAGCAGATTATGGTTGAGTCAACTAGGAAAAGGTCAAATCACAAACGAGAAAATCTGCAAATGCTGGAAATCCAAGTAACACACACAGCAGGCCAGGCAGCATCCATGGAAAAAAGTACAGTCGGCGTTTTGAGCCAAGGCCCTTTGGCAGGACTGGACAAAAAAGATGAGGAGTAGATTTAAAAGGTGAGGGAGGGTTGAGAGAAACACAAGGTGATAGGTAAAACCGGGAGGGGGAGGGATGAAGTAAAGAGCTGGGAAGTTGATTGATGAAAGAGGTACAGGGCTGGAGAAGGGGGAGTCCAATAGGAGGGAACAGAAGGCCATGAAAGAAAGAAAAGGGGGGGAGGAGCACCAGTGGGAGGCAATGGGCAGGCAAGGAGATAAGGGAAGAGAGGGAAAAGGGAGCGGGGAATGGTGAAGGAGAGATGTGGGGGGGGCATTACCTGAAGTTCAAGAAATCGATGTTCACACTATCAGGTTGGAGGTTTTCGAGAAATCGATGTTGATCCCATCAGGTTGGAGATTTTCTCCTATCAGATTCTCCCTTCTCCAGCACTGTATCTCTTTCACCAATGAACTTCCCAGCTCTTTACTTCATCTCTCCCCTCCCTCCCCACCTTTCAAATCTACTCTATCAAGGCTTCTCACCATTCGATGGGTTTCAATTAGGTCACCCCTCATTCTCCAGAATTCTAGTGAATACAGGCCCAGATCCATCAAACACTCTTCATATAACAGCCAATCACTCTTGGTATCATTTTCATGAAACTCCTTTGAACTCTTCCCAGTTTCAGCACATTCTTTCCAAGATGAGGGGCCTAAAACTGCTCAAAATACTCCAAGTAACGGCTCACCAGTGCTTTATAAAGTCTCAACATTATGTCCCTGCTTTTATATTCTAGTCCTCTTGAAATGAATGCTAATATCGCATTTGCCTTCCTCACCACAGACTGAACCTGCAAATAAACCTTTAGGGAATCCTGCACTAGGACTCCCAAGTCTCTCTGCGTCTCACTTTTTTGTATTTTCTCTCCATTTAGAAAATAGTCAAGTCTTTCATTTCTTCTACAAAAGTGCATGACCATACACTTCCCAATGCTGTATTCCATCTGCCACTTCTCCTAATCTGTCTAAATCCTTCTGCAGTCTCTCTACTTCCTCAAAACTACCTGCCCCTCCACCTATCCTCATATTGTCCACAAACTTGGCCACAGAGCCATCAATTCCATCATCCAAATCATTGACATATAACATGAAAAGAATCAGTTCCAACACAGATCCCTGTGGAACACCACTAGTCACCGGCAGTCAACTAGAAAAGTTTCCCTCTATTCTCACTCTTTGTTTCCTGCCAATCAGCCACTGCTTTGTCCATTGCTAAAATCTTTCCTGTAATGCCATGGGCTCATAGCTTGTTAAGCAGCCTCATGTGGCACCTTGTCAAAGGCTTTCTAAAAATCCAAACACAACATCAACTGATTCTCCTTTGTCTATCCTGAATGTTCTTTCTTCAAAGAATTCCAACAGATTTGTCAAGCAAGATTTTCCCTTCAGGAAACCATGCTGACTATGGCCTATTTTATCATGTGCCTCCAAGTACCCTGAGACCTTACCCTTAATAATTGACTCCAACATCTTCCCAACCACTGAGGTCAGACTAACTAGTTTATTATTTCCTTTCATCTGCCTCTCTCCTTTCTTGAAGAGTGGAGTGACATTGGCAATTTTCCAGTCTTCTGGAACCATTCCTGAATCTAGTGATTCTTGGAAGATCATTACTGATGCCTCCATGATCTCCCACCTCTTTCTGAAACCTGGTGTTAACACCATCTAGTCCAGGTGACTTTTCTACCTTCAGACCTTTTAGTTTCCCAAGAACCTTCTCTCTAGTAATGGTAACTTCACAAACTTCATGACCCCTGACACATGGAACTTCCACCATACTGCTATTGTCTTCCACTGTGAAGACTGATACAAAATACTTATTCAGTTCATCTGCCATTTCCTTGTCACCCAATACCACCTCTCCAGCATCATTTTCCAGCAGTTTGATATTCACTGTTGCCTCTCTTTTACACTTTATGTATCTGAAGAAACTTTTGGTATCCTCTTTAATATTATCGGCTAGATTACTTTCATATTCCATCTTCACCTTCTTAATGACATTTTTAGCTGCCTTCTGTTGGTTTTTAAAAGCTTCCCAATCCTCTAACTTCCCACTAATTTTTGCTGTATTATACTCCTTCTCTTTGGCATTTAAGTTGGCTTTTATTTCTCTTGTTAGTCACGGTTGTGTCATCTTGCCTTTAAAATACTTCATCCTCTTTAGGATGTATATATCCTGTGCCTTCTGAATTGCTTCCAGCCATTGCTGCTCCGCCGTCATCTCTGCACTTTTCCAATCAACTCTGGCCAACACCTTTCTCATGCCTCTGTAATTCTCTTTACTCCACAGTAATACTGATTCATCTGACTTTAGCTTCTCCTCCTCAAATTTCAGGGTGAATTAGATCATATTTTGGTCACTTGTCCCAAGGGTTCTTTTACTTTAAGCTCCCTAATCAATTCTGGTTCATTGTACAACACCCATTCCAGAATAGCTGATCCCATAGTGGGTTCAACCACGAACTTCTCTAAAAAAGCTGCGCTAAGTTCTAGAAATTCCCCCTCTTGGAATCCAGTACCAACATGATTTTCCCATTCTACTGCATATTGAAATCCTCCATGAAGATTGTAATATTGCCCTTTTGGTGTGCATTTTCTATCTCCCGTTGTAATGTGTAGACCATATTCTTAGAACTGTGTGGAGGTCTGTATGTAACTCCCATCAGGGTCATTTTACACTTGCAGTTCCTTAGCTCTTCCAACCCTTTTTAATTATTTGATTTCATTTTTTACCAACAGAGCAACGCCAACCCCGCTTATCCTTTTGATACCATGTGTATCTTTGGACATTAAGCTCCCAGCTGTAATCTTCTTTCAGCCATGATTCAGTGATGCCAATCTGTAACTGTGCTACAAGTTCATCTACCTTATTCTATATACTGCACGCATTCAAATATAACACCTTCAGACCTGTATTCACCCTTCTCAATTTTCTCTGCCTCTTATGTTGCAACTCATCCTGTTGACAGCAATTTTGCCCTATCGTCAGCCTCCCCTTGCTAGGAGTCTCACTACACGTTGCCTCTGTTTGTAAACCAGTTGATCATCTTCAGCCTTATCACTCCAGTTCCCAATCCCCTGCCAAGTTAGTTCAAGCCCTCTCGAACAACTCTAGCCAACCTGCTGGCATTGATACTGAACTCCTTCGGGTTTTGGTATAATCTGTCCCTTTTGTACAGGTCGTACCTTCCCCAGAAGAGATCCCAATGGTCCATAAATCTAAACCCCTGCCCAGTTCTTCAGCCACACAGTCAACTGCCAAATCATCCTATTCTTTCCCCCACTGGCACATGGCACAGGCAGTGATTACTACTCTGGATGTCCTGTTTCTCAACCTTCTACCAAGCTACTTAAAATCTCTCTTCAGATTCCCCTCACCTTTTCTATCTATATCAATGATGACAATTTGTACCAAGACTCCTGGCAGCTCATCCTTGCCGTTGAGAATGCCATGGACTTGATCCGAGACATCCCTGATCCTGGCACCAGGGAGGCAACATTCCAACCAGACATGATAGAAATTGTTCACCATTTTGAGAAGGAAAAGCTAAATTCAAATGTATCAGTATTACAATAAAATAAAGGGAATTACAGGGGCATGAGAGAGGAGCTGGCCGAAGTTGATTCAAAGGTGACACTAGCAGCGATGATGGCAGAGCAGCAATGGCTGGAGTTTCTGGGGGCAATTCGGAAGGCGCTTGGAGATACATCCTAAAAATTAAGAAAGGGAACTGTGGCTGACAAGAGAAGTCAAAGTGCATAAAAGCAAAAGAGAGGGCATATAATAGAGCAAAAATTAGTGGGAAGTTAGAGGATTGGGATGCTTTTAAAAACCAACAGAAGGCAACTAAAAAATCTATAAGGAGAGAAAAGATGAAGTATGAAGGTAAGCTATAAAAGGAGATACCAGAAGTTTTGTTCAGATATATAAAGAGAAACAGAGATATGAGAGTGGATATCAGACTGCTGGGAAATGAAGCTGGAGAGATATTAATGGAGGACAAAGGAATGGCAGGTGAACTTAAGTACTCTGCATCAGTTTTCACTGTGGAAGACACTAACAGTATGCTAGAAATTCAAGAGTGTTAGGTGGCAGAAGGAGAATATACTTGTGAAGCTGAAAGGTGTGAAGGTAGGTAAGCCAACTGAGCGAGATGGACTACACCCCAGAGTTCTGAAATAGCTAACTGAGGAGGTTGCGGAGGTATTAGTAATGATATTTCAAGAATCGTATATTCTGGCATGGTTCCGAGGAACTGGAAAATTGCAAATGAATCTCCACTCTTTAAGAAGAAAGTGAGGCAGAAGAAAGGAAATTATAGGCCAGTTAGCCTAACTTCAGTGGATGGGAAGGTTATTAAGAATCAGGTTTCTGGGTACTCGTAGGCACATGATGAAGTTGGCCAAAGTCAGCAAGGTTTCTTATAGGGAAATCTTGCCTGACGAATCTATGGAAATTCTTTGAGGAAATAACAATAGACATAGGAGAGTCAATGGATGTTGTTTACTTTGATTTTCAGAAGGCCTTTGACAAGCTGCTGCACGTGTGGTTGCTTAACAAGATAAGGGCCCATGGTATTACAGGAAAGATACTAACATGGATAGAAGATCGGCTGACTATCAGAAAGCAAAGAATGGGAATAAGAGGAGGCCTATTTTAGTTGGCTGCCAGTGACTAGTGGTGTTCCACACAGGTTGGTCTTAGGAACACCTCTTTTCACATTGTATGTCAATGATTTAGAAGACAGAATTGATGGTTTTGTTTGCAGATGATACAATGATTATTCAAAAGGCAGGTAGCATTGAGGAAGCAGAAAAAGAAGAAAGCCCTTAACTCCGAGTGGAGTCATCGGGATGCTGTCATGACAGCGTGTTTATTTTTAGCTGGCTTTCTTACTTTTACGAGGCCAAGTTGCTAGCTCGATGCTCAACCCAGCACAGAAAACGTGCAAGGGAGCCGGCTGGATTTGAACTTGGGAGCCTTCGCTCCGAAGTCTGGCGCTGATGCCACTACATCAGCAGCCGGCACTGAGGAAGCAGAGAGTCTACAGAAGTTTGGGCGAATGAGCAAAGAAATTGCAGATGGAATATAGTGCAGGGAAGTGCATGGTTGTGAATTTGGTTGAAGGTATAAAGGTGTAGACTATTTTCTAAGCAGGGAGAAAATTAAAAAATCAGATGTGCAAAAGGACTTGGGAGTCCTTGTGCAGGATCCCCTAAAGGTAACTTGCAGGTTGGGGAAGACAAATGCAATGATAGCATTCATTTCGAGAGGACGGGAAGATAAGAGCAAGGATGTAATGCTGGGGCCTTATATGGCAGTGGTCAGACTGCACTTGGAGTATTGTGAGTAGTTTTGGGCCCCTTATCTAAGAAAGGATGTGCTGACATTGGAGAGGGTTCAAGGGAGCTTCACAAGAATGATCCTGGGAATAAAAGGATTAATGTATGAACAGCATTGAATGGCTCTGGGCCTGTACTCACTGGAGTTTAGAAGAATGAAGAGAGGATCTCATTGAAATCTATAGAATAGTGAAAGATGGAGTGGATGTGGGGAGAATGTTTCTTGTAGGGCATAGTCTCAGAATAGAGGAACATCCATTTAGAATAGAGGGGAGGAGAAATTTCTTCAGCCAGTGGGAGGTGAATCTGTAGAATTCATTGTCACAGATGGCTGTGGCGGCCAAGTCATTGTATATTTAAAGTTGAGATTCAAAGTTAATTTTATCATCAAAGTGCATGTATGTCACCATATACAAACAACCGTGAGATTCATTTTCTTGTGGGCATACCCAGTAAATCCAAGAACCACAAACGAATCTATGAAAGACAGCACCCAACAGTGTGGACAAACAATATGCAAAAGAAAGAAAACAAATCATAAAATTAAATAAATAGGCAATAAATATCGAGAACTTGAGATGAAGAGGCCCTGAAAATGAGTCCATATGTTGCAAAAGCAGTTCAGTGACTGGGCGACTGAAGCTATCCCCTCTGGTTCATGAGACCAATAGTTGAAGGGTAATAACTGTTCCTGACCCTGCTAGTGTGGGTCCTGAGGCTCCTTTACCACCTTCCTGATAACAGCAGTGAGATAAGAGCATGATTTGCCAGGGTGTCAAAGGTTATGGGGAGAAGGCAGGAGAATGGGGTTGAGAGGGATAATAAATCAGCCATGATTGAAAGGCAGAGCAGACTAAATGGGCTGAATGGCCTAATTCTGCTCCTATGTCTTATGGGTCTTATATGGTGATGTATACTTTGATAATCAATTAACTTTGACTGTGGGAGAGGGGCAGAAGGTAGGAGGATGAGGAAATGCGTGAGGGAGGGGAGGAAGTGCATGAGGGAGGGAGGGAAGGGGAAGACGGGAGGGAGGGAAGGAGGGGGAAGGTGTGAGGGAGAGGGGGAAGGTGGGAACAGGAGTGAGGGAATGAGTGCAGGAGGGAAGGAGAGGGAGTGAGGGAGAGAGGGAAGTTGGAAATGGGAGTGTGTGAGGGGGATGGAGGGGAGGGAAGGAAGGAAGGCAAGCCCTGGGGTTATTGCCTCAGTGATCTTCTGAAGAAAGACGAGTTAATCTTTGTGTGTGTTCATGGATGTGGATCTGTGGCCTTCCGAGCAGCAGAATATTGAATTCCTGATAGAATCTGTGTTTACCCTCACCGTCTTCCCCTCTGCAGGTTATGGACACACCACCCCACTCTCCAGTGGGGGTAAGGCTTTCTCCATCATCTTCGCCTTGGTGGGGGTCCCACTGACGATGCTGTTCCTGACGGTGCTGGTACAGCGGCTGATGCTCTATCTGACCATGCAGCCCATCCGCCTATGCCAGGAGAGGTTGGGCTACACCAGGCAGCAGGTTACCTGGATCCACCTCCTTGTGCTGACACTGGTGGTCCTCATCACCTTCTTCATCATCCCCTCGGCCATCTTCAGCACCATTGAGGTGGGGTGGAGCTTTGCCGATGCCTTCTACTTCTGTTTCATCTCACTCACCACCATCGGCCTGGGTGACTTCGTCCCTGCGGAACAGAGTAACCAACGCCTGCGTCCTC
Organism: Mobula birostris; assembly: GCF_030028105.1. Taxonomy (NCBI): domain Eukaryota; kingdom Metazoa; phylum Chordata; class Chondrichthyes; order Myliobatiformes; family Myliobatidae; genus Mobula; species Mobula birostris. The sequence continues at coordinate 34,220,150 of NC_092379.1, forward strand.
TCTACAAGATCTCTGTCTCCTGTAAGGAATATCTCATTGGCTGCATTTGTACCTGGTTATAGCATTTTGGTGTGATCTCTCTGTCTTTGGTCCATATCCTATTCTCTCTGCCCCAGCCAAATTCCTGTCTTTTGTTCTTATCCCTGTCTCACTCCCCACTTCCTTCCCATCTCTACCATCTTGTTCTCTCTTTCCCTGTATCATGTGTCTCCACTTCCACTGTTATCTGCTTCCATTTCTTTATCCTCTCTGTCCCCTCAGATCTTTCATTCCCTACTCAGTTCACCTTTCGCCATTTCACATCATTTCTTGGTCTCTGCCCTACTCCCCTGGCTTTCTTTACCACCCTATCATATTGTGTTGCCACTTCAGGGACCTATGGACTTGGACTTGGGGGTTGAGAGTGAAAATATATCAGCCATGAATGTATGGAGGAGCAGATTCCAAATTGCCTAATTCTGTTCCCATGTCTCATGGACATATGGACCCAAAGATCAGTCTGAATATAATACCGTTAGAGGTCTTACAATTAATTGTATTCTCTCCCCTTACAATTGACCACTCACGGTGCCTATTCCTCTTAAATCTCAAACACACCAGGAAATATGGTCGGCGCATGGACTTGCAGGAGGGAAAAAAATCAAGGTCCTTAAATGCAGGATGCCTCCAAGGTTACCAGAAATAGCAGCAAGGCTGAGAAAAGGAAGCATTTTGGACTTGGCAAAGTTGGACTGAGGAATTTGCGGAGAGCAGGAATGTGGAGCAGGAAGTGCAGCATGGGATCAAATAAGGGAGTTGGGGAGCGTAGCGGGGAGCAGTGGAGGGAAGGGGGACCCAATGGGAGGGGTGTGTGGGTGACAGACAGATGGAGAGGGTTGAGGAGGGGATCGAAACGGGGGAATGGGGGCTAGGGTAGGTGTAGATAGATCAGGAGGAAAGTGAACAGCGTCAGGCTTGGAGCAGGTTACCAGAAGTCGGGGAATCCAATGTTCATGCCATCAGGTTGTAAACCCTTCTCTCAGAGACATGAGAGGTGTTGCAGGTGCTGGAATCCAGAGCAACACACAAAAAGCTAGAGGAACTGAGCAGGTCAGGTGATATCTGTGGTGGGAAATGGACAGTCAATGCTTCAGGTCAAGACCCTTCATCTGGACTGGAAAGGAAGAGGGGCAATAAAGAGGTGGAGGGAAGGGATGGAGCAAGAGCTGGATCTAGTTGAGGATGGGGCTGATAGGTAGATGGAGGAAAGGGGAGTGGGAATAGCGACAGAGGGCGGAGGTGATACACCTAAGAGATTCTGCGGAAATCCAGAGCAACGTTCAGGTTCTGAAGCCAATGTGAGAACATCCTTCAGGAGGGTGTACCCGTGGAGAGCATCCAGCCCAGATGGGATACCTGACCACACACTGAAGACCTGGGGTGATCAACATGCTAGAGTGTTCACGGACATCTTTAAATTTCGCTTTAGCAGTCAGAGGTACCCACCTACTTAAGGCAGGCTTCAATTATACAGGTGCCCAGGAAGAAGGTGGTAACCTGCCTCCGTGACTATCATCAGGTAGTATTTACATCCCTGAAGTGTTTTGTGAGGTTGGTAATGAAACACATTAACCCTGCCCGAGAAGTGACTTCAGTCCACTCCATTCTGCCTACTGGCAGAACAGATCAACAGCAATGCTCTGTCATTGGCTCTTCACTCAACCCTGGAACATCCAGACAGCAAAGATTATTGACTTCAGGAGAAGGAAACTGCCCTCACTGGGAGATCAGAGGTGGAGAGGGCCAGCAACTTTGAATTCCTCAGTGTTATCGTTTCAGAGGATCTGTCCTGGGACCAGCAGGTAAGTGCAATTATGAAGAAAGCAAGGCAGCACTTCTACTTCCTTCAAAGTTTGTGGTGATTCGGCATGGCATCTAAAACTTTGACAAACTTCTATAAGGTGTGTGGTTGAGAGTATATTGACTGGTTGCATCATGGCCTGATATGGAAAAACCAACGTCCTTGAATGGAAAATACTAAAAAAGGTAGTGAATACAACTCGTGTAAAGCGCTCCCCACCACTGAGCACATCTACATGGAGTGTTGTCCTAGGAAGGCAGCATCCATCATCAGGGACCCCAATCCGCAGGTCACGCTCTCTCGCTGCTGCCATCAGGAAGAAGGTACGGGAGCCTCAGGACTCACACCACCAGGTTCAGGAAAAGTTATAACCCCTCAACCATCAGGCTCTTGAACCAAAGAGGACCAAAGAACTTCACTCAACTTCAATCACCCCATCTTTGAACTGTTCCCACAACCTATGGATTCACTTTCAAGGATTCTTCATGTCATATTTTTGATATTTATTGTTTATTTATTTATTTGTACTTACACAGTTTGTTATCTTTTGCTCATTAGTTGTTTGTCCGTCCTGTTGGGTGCAGTCTTACATCGATTCTGTTGTGTTTCTGGGATTTATTGAGTATGCCTGCAATAAAACAAATCTCAGGGTTGTATATGATGATATATATGTACTTTGATAATAAGTTTACTTTGAACTTTGAAAATGCTGGAGGAACTCAGCTGGACAGGCAGCATCTATGGAGGGAATAATGAGTCCTGATGAAGGTTCTCGGTTCAAAATGTCGACTATTTATTCATTTCCATTGATGCTGCCTGACCTGCTGAGTTTCTCCAGAGCAACACACATAAAATGCTGGGTTTTCAAAATCTACCGAATCTCTTGTGCTTGAGGATTGTGTGCTTCAGTAAGATCACCTCTCATTGAACTCTAGAACTCAGGAAACTACACATCTGGTGTATTTAACCTCTCCTGTATGTTTTTTCCTCTCTCTCCCCTGCAGTCTTCCTCCTGTGTGGTCTGGCCATGATGCTGCTCATCCTGCACACTGTCCACGCCGCAGCAGGCCTCCACGGCTTGACCCAGATTTTCGACCTGCCTCCAGCCGAAGACAAGGAGGACGAGTGCGAAGGGACCGCCCTGCAGCCACAGCATCCCTTGCCCTCCTCCCTGCCCTGCGAGACCCCCAAGTCACAGAGCCAGGCTGAGCATCCTTCCTACAAGTCCATTTTACCCTCTGAGAACCGGTGATAGTGGGAGAGGCAGGTGGGCAGTGCGAGGAGGGAGGGAGAGCTGGCCGGGGCTGGGGGTGGATGTACATGTCCCAGACTCTGTGTAGAATATACAACATGTAGCAGTACAGCACAGTACAAGCCCTTCACCCCACAGTGTTGTGCCAACCTGTTAACCTACTTAACACTTGCGTCCCATATAACCCTTCATTTTTCTGTCATTCGTGTGTCTATCTAAGCTCCCTGTTGTATTGGTCTCTGCCACCACCCCCAGTGCACTCCATGTACTTGCTACTCTTTGAAAACACCTCTGACAATCCCTCTGCATACTTTCCTCCAATCACTTTAAAATTATGCCCTCTCGTATTCGCCTTTTCCACCCTTGAAAAAAGTTCCATGTTATCCACTCTACCTATGCCTCTTATCATCTTATACACCTCTACAAGTTATCTCTCATCCTCCTGTGCTCCAAAGAGGGAATAAAAAGCCCCAGCTTACTCACGCTCTTTGATCCAGGTAGCGTCCTGGTAAATCTCCTCTGCACCTTCTCTAAAGTTTCCACATCCTTTCTGTAAATAAGGTGACTAGAATGAAGCACAAGTGTGGTCTATCCAGAGTCTGATAGAGCTGCAATATTACTTTGTGGCTCCTGAACTCAATCCCCTGACTAATGAAGGCTAACACACCATACACCTTCTTGACCACTCAATCAACTTGTGCGGGATCTGTGGACAAGGACCCTAAGATCTCTCTGTTCCTCCACACTACTGAGAATCCTACCCATTAACCTGTACTCTACCTTCAAGTTTGAACTTCTAAAGTGTATCACCACACTTTTCCAGATTGAAGTGCATCTGTCACTTCTCAGCCCAGCTCTGCATCCTGTTGTAAACAACGTCAACCTTCGACACTATCCACTAGTCCACCAACATAGCGTGGGCCTAATCAACTGCAACAAATGGAGGAGGGAGAGGACTGGGCCACTCGGCCCATTGAATGCTACACAATTCAGTAACATTGTAGTTGATCCCATCTCATCTTCAACACCACTGTCTCCCCACCCACTGCAGTTTAAATACTACTTTGATTCTGACTTCAATATATCTCATGATCTCTTCAGCTCCAAGGACTCATGATCCTCGGGGAGCCGAAATTCTCCCTCGTTCCTATCTCAAATGAGAGCCCTGTTACTCTGAATTCATCTCCAGTTGTCCACTCTGAAGGGGAAACCATCTTCTCAGTATGCTCTTCTATAGAATCTCATACATGTTGTAAAGACCAGCTCTCATTCTTCTAAGCTCCATTCAGTGGGCTGATATTTCTGGGGTTGGGAGGGGAGGGGTTGACTTGTTCCTCCATCTTGCTGCCAGCATCTTCTACTTTGCCCACTTTTGACCTCTACTGTTTTCCCTGGTGACCTTGAATTGATAGCCCTAGGATTTTTGGACTCTCTCCCCCTCCTTCAGGCTCCCACCACGACCGGAGCCACTGCCTTGAAGCCCTGTGGATGGCTGAAATGCCAACGTTCCAGAACCTAGGCTTGTTCATGGACCCGTTGGACTGAAGGGCCTGTTTTCGAGCCGTAAAGGCTGCCTCCACTTGCATCAATGTCCGTGTTTGCCTGTAAAAGGCTGTCTCTCATCCCACCTGCACTCGGGGTAATTGAGGATTATTAGCGATGTCTCCAAAATACCAGAGGATAGGTGGGGAATCAGAGGGGAGGTCAATGAGAGAAGAGGTTACAGCAAGAGTCTCAGTCGGTTGAATGTCCTGCTGATTAAGATGCCAAGCGGTGACCTCAGGTGTGTTGGTTGCTAGTGCTAATGACGCATTTCACTGTATGTTTCGATTTACATGTGATAAGTTAATCTTGAATCTTGTGTCATGAGGAACTAGACTTGTTTAAAGTCAGGATTAGCATCAAGAAGACATAAAGCAACATGCTTAAATACTGCTGCAATTGCTGTTCCCTGCTCGGTTTTCCACAATCCTTGATTGCCTTGAGGAATTCAGGAGTTAATGTCTGAGTTGTTAGTCATGCACTACGGCAATTGATCCTTTGGCCCACCAAGTCTGTGCTGATCATCAATCAGTCAGGTTATTATCTCTGACAAATGCTGTGAAACTTGTTGATTTGGGGCAGCGTACTATGCGATACATAGAATATGCTATAAATTACAATAAGAAATATAGAAAAAATTCAATAATTAGTGCAAAAAGAGAGCAAATTAGTGAGGTAGTGTTTGTGGATTCCTGGACCGTTCACGAATATGATGGCAGAAGGGAAGAAGCTGTTCATAAAATGTCTGTTTACACTAATCCGATATTATTCCAATCAGCTGCTCAGAGATTCTACCACTCACCCATGTACTGGGGCATCTTCTACCACTCACTCACATACCGGGGGCAATTCTACCACTCACCCACATATCAGGGGCAATTCTACCACTTGCCCACATATCGGGACAATTTTACCGCTTGCCCACGTACCAGAGGCAATTCTACCACTCACCCACATATTAGGGGCAATTCTACCACTCGCCCACATACCGGGGCAATTCTATCACTCGCCTTTGTACCAGCCTATGATTTACAGCAGCTGATTAACCCACAAACACATGTGCCTCCAATGTAACTGGAACACCTTGTTTAAGGGTGGTGTCGCAACTCATGTATTGCTATTTGAGTACCAACTGTTAGTATCGGGGATCAATTCCTGCCGCTTCTGTGAGGAGCTGTTGTGTTCTTTCTGTGAACACATGGGTGCTCGGGTTTCCTCCCATATGGCTGAGATGTATGGGTTTAGGGTTGGTAAATAGTGGGAATGCTACCGAAAGTGTGGCAGCATGTCATTGGACTCTGTTGTCTGATGACACGGGCAGCACATTTCACAATATATTTTGCTGTACGTTTGACAAGTAAAGCTAATCTTTATCTTTAACCCACACGGTCACAGGGAGAACGTGAACACTCCACACAGGCAGCACTGGAGTGGGTATCGAACCTGGGTCATTGTGAGGCAGAGGCTCTACAAGCCGCAGCCCGTCCTCAAGAGGGAAATCCAGAGGAGAGGACGATCATTCGAGCTTTTGGTGTCTTATCCACATTGAGAGAGTCAGTAACTGCTGGTCAATGGGATCTGGTGGGAGACAGCAGGTCAGGCTTATTTGTTTAACCATAGCTGGCAATCTTGCCTCATCAGGGAAGGCATCACCAGAGAGATGTCTGTCTTTGATGAAGGCACCTTCATTAATACCAACCCTTTACTTTGTTTCACTCTCTTCCCTTCAGAGATTCCAGGGCATCCTCTGGAACATCTACCTCAGCTGTGACTTGTGAATCAGGAGGTCCCACACTAACTGCAGGCTGCCCAGCACTATAAAATTGGAACAGTACAGACAAAATTGACAAGGTTGTTGCTGAGACTTGAGGCCCTGGATCACAGGGAAAGGTTGAATAGTTTTTAGGACTTTATTCCCTGGAGTGTCAGATGATGAAGAGAGATTTCAAAATGGGAATCAGGTTTCTTATCACTGACACACGCTGTGTGAAATTTGCTTTACAGCAGTGGTACAGTGCAATAAAATAACACACTGTAAATTATAATAAATATCAATAAAAATACATAAGTAGTGCAAATAGAGTGCAAAAGGTAGTGAGGTTCATTGTGCATTCAGAAATCTGATGGCAGAGGGTAAGAAGCTGTTCCTAAAACATTGTGTGTTCCTGCCCTCTGATGGTAGCAATGAGAAGAGGGCACGTCCTGGATGCTGGGGGCCCTCGATGATATATGCTGCCATCTTGAGGCACCGCTTTTTGAAGACATCCTCAATGGTGGGGAAATTTGATAGAGGTATATAAAATTATGTGAGGCATGTTGTAGACAGGCTAAAAGTAAGTAGGCTTTTCCACTGAGGTTGAGTAAGACTAGAACTAGAGGTCATGGGTTAAGGGTTAAAAGTGAAATGTTTAAAGGGACCCCGAGGGTGAGAAACTTCTGAAAGTATGGAATAAGTTGTTAGCAGAAGTGGTGGATGCGGGTTCGATTGCAATGTTTAAGAGGAGTTTGGATAAGTACATGGTTGAGAGGGGTGTGGAAGGCTATGGTCTGGTTTGAGGTCAATGGGACTAGGCAGAATAATAGTTTGGCATACACTGAGTGGGCCGGAGTGCCTGTTTTTGTGTAGTAGTACTCTATAAACAGGGACACAAGCCCAAAAATCCTGAGTCATGCTCCCAGTGCAGAACTGAGAGAGCATGTCATGCCCTGGTGAATGTTTATCCTTGATCAACGTACCTTTAAGAGAATCGCAAACAAGAGGAAAACTGCAGATGCTGGAAGTCCAAGTAATATGCACAAAATGCTGGAAGAACTCAGCAGGCCAGGCAGCATCTATGGAAAAGAATAAGAGATGAGAAGTCTTTTTTCCTGTCCTGATGAAGGGTCTTGGCTTGAAATGTCGACTGTTAACTCTTCTCCAAAGGTGCTGCCTGGCCTGCTGAGTTCCTTTAAGAGAAGGTCACTTAATAACTTCTATTGTATTGAATGGGATGTTGCTCTGCACAAATCAGGTGCCTTATGTCCTGTTTCAACAGTGATCGCTTCAAAACACATTTTATTGGTTGTAAAAAAATTAAATAAAACAATTTTTGTATCCTGAAAGGTAATGTTGAGATGGCACAGTAGCATAGCAGTTAGTGCAATCACTTGACAACACTAGAGATCACTGATTGTGATTGAATTCCCGTCACCATCTGTATGATTTCCCCATGGCTACCTGGGTGCTGCAGTATCCTCCTCATTCCAAAGATGCTTGGGTTAGGGTTGGTGAGTTGTGGGTGTGCTATGTTCCCGGCTGAAGCGTGGTGACACTTGTGGGACTCCCCCAGCACAATCCTCAGACAACGCATTTCACTGTCTGTTTTGACATAGTGCGGTCACTCGACTCACGTCCGATGTTCTCCTAAGGTGTTGAGTGAATTCTGTTAATGGAGGAGGTCTGATACGAGGGCAGCCACCGCACAGTCTTTGACAAATCGGGGTCGGGGTCCAGTAACATGGAATACAAGATGACTTCACTGCTGTAGACTTCCTCCGCTTTCACTGCCGTCGTGATATGTCATCATCTTCGGCCAGCTCCACCATTGAGATTTTGGTTGGATTGTTCTTCGTCCGGATCCTCCTCCTCGACCTTACTGCCATGGGTGACTCTACCAGGAGCGAAGTACCAGGTAGCTAAACTCCAGACGGCATCAGGAACTCACAAGCCTCATCATGACCTCTAAGAAGGTTTTGATGGAGATGTGACAAATGGGGGATAAAAAAGCTAATTTTGGGGGAATCAGAAGGACTGTTTCACTGAAGGAGCCCAGATGCTGTTTTGTTTAAAATGTATCTTCCCAGTGCCGGAGTAACCTCACGCTGTGAGTAACAAGTTATTTTCGGCAGCTGACTCTACCAACTAATGTCATTTGCACCTCTCCAGTAGCTTGGTGTCAAGTATTGTTAAACAAGGTTGCTCTGCATTACTTTTACAGTACTACCAAGTCGAAACTTCACAGAGGAAGGTTCTGAGCTGGCCTCTCTTGGAGTCAGAGGCGTGTGTGTGTGTGTGTAATTGGGGGGAATCAGAGGCCTGTCTGTCTGTGTAATTGGGGGGAATCAAAGGCCTGTCTGTGCAATTGGGGGGAATCAGAGGCCTGTCTGTCTGTGTGATTGGGGGGAATCAGAAGCCTGTCTGTGTGTGTAATTGGGGGGAATCAGAGGCCTGTCTGTCTGTGTAATTGGGGGGAATCAGAGGCCTGTCTGTGCAATTGGGGGGAATCAGAGGCCTGTCTGTCTGTGTGATTGGGGGGAATCAGAGGCCTGCCTGTGTGTGTAATTGGGGGGAATCAGAGGCCTGTCTGTCTGTGTAATTGGGGGGAATCAGAGGTCTGTCTGTGTGTGTAATTGGGGAGAATCAGAGGCCTGTCTGTGTGTGTAATTGGGGGGAATCAGAGGCCTGTCTGTGTGTGTAATTGGGGGGAATCAGAGGCCTGTCTGTGTGTGTAATTGGGGGGAATCAGAGGCCTGTCTGTGTGTGTAATTGGGGGGAGTTAGAGACCTGTGTGTGTGTAATTGGGGGGAGTTAGAGGCCTGTGTGTGTGTAACTGGGGCGAGTTAGAGGCCTGTCTGTGTGTGTAATTGGGGGGAATCAGAGGCCTGTCTGTGTGTGTGTGTGTGTGTGAGAGAGATTGGTTGGGTGATGGGAGGGAGTAAAGGTTGTTGTTTTGTTGTTATTGCTGTGTTGTTCTGTTGAACACGGTGCCGTAGGCTGCCAGGTAGTGTAGCGTTAGTACAACCCTATTACAACTTGGGGCGTTTCGGAAATTGTCACCGTTCTGTAAGGAGCTTCTGTGCATCCTTCCCACGGAAGGTATGGGTTTTCCCCAGGCACCCTGGTTTCCTCCCACAAACCAAAGACATACCAGGCAGGCGAATTGGATTGTAAATTGTTCCGTGATTAGGTCAGGGCTAATTGAGTTTGTGGGTTTGTTGGGGCAGTGTGACTTGAAGGGGGCAACTCCACTAAGTAAGTTAATAAAAGTAAAGATAGTGAGTATGCTATGTTTGCACCAGGTATGTGGTGACACTTGCGGGCTGACGCAGTACATCCTTGCATTGTGTTGGTTGTTAATGCAAACATTACATTTTACTGTGTGTTTCAATGTATGTGTGATGAATAACAATCAGAATCTGTTTCTGTGCTGTGATTCTGTATGAGGCCCGGTGTTCCCTGTTGCAGCCTCTGGGTGTTCCAGAGCTCTCTGCAGTCAATATTGTCCTGCTACAATGCTGGTGATTTGCACAGCAAGCTCTCACAAACAGAAATGTAGTAATAGCTGTGTTCAAGTTTAATTGTCATTCAACCAGGCATGAATACCCATGAATACAGCCAAACGAAACAGGGTTATTCCAGGGCCAGAGTGTACCAACAGTCATACATAGCACCAGACACACATGGCGCATACTATAAGACAGCAGTAAAATACAGTCACAAAAATATAGTCCAAATCCCCGGGTTCATGAATGCTGCAGCAGTCTGCGGTCGAACACTGCTGCTGGAGCACCGGAGAGCAGCACTGACTCCAGCACACTGGCACCAATGGAGCACACCAACTGTAACACCTCTCTGGTAGGCAACTGCAAAGAGCTGACGCCATGCTCTTCACTACGGCTGAGGCTCCCATGCCGTCTGCCTGTGAATTAGACTTGTAGCATTCCACATTACCAATAACAAACAGGGTCTTGCAATCACAAGAAAAGCCACTCGCTGTTAGACTGCACACACCGATGCCTCTCTGATGCAGGCAGCAGAGCCACCCCCATCCAGTTCACCTCCTTCACTTTCTCTGCCAACAAGCTGATGTGGTTGCTGATTGATCTGCTGACTAAGAGGTAATCAATGACCTGAGACAACCAATCTGCTCATCACTGGGGCAAAGGTAGTACCTCGGAGTATCTTCTAAAGCAGAGAAATGTAGGTCTCAGGGTTTCTGAGAAGGGAGAGCTCCGCCTGGGACTCCCTTCTCCATTCGTCCCTTTGTGATTCAATCCTGAATAGATTCTGCAGATGCTGCAAATCCAGAATACACACAAATTGTGGAGGAACTCATCAGATCGGGCAGCATCAGTGGAGAGGGCTAAACAGTTGACATATTGAGCTGAGACCCTTCATCATGACTGGAAAGGATGGGGGAAGGGAAGGTGTTCCAGCCGGCAGGTGATAGGTGAGGATGGAAGGTGGGTGGATGTGGTTGGGGTGTTGAAGTAACAAGCTGGGAGGGTATAAGTAGAAGAGGGAAAGGACTGAAGAAAGAAATATCCGATAGGAGAAGATAGAGGGCCATGGAAGAAAGGAAATGAGGAGGCAACCAGAGAGAAGTGCTGGGCAGGTGAGGGGAAGAGAAGAGAATGGGGAATGGAAAAAGAGAGACAGTGTAATTGGTTAATTATTGTCATATATACTTAGATAGAAAATATCTTGTTTGCCTGCTATCCAGGAAGATAATTTCAGACTTTTGTACATCAAGAGAAAAAAAAGAAAAATACCTAGAGTCTACAGAATATAGTGATTCAGAGAAAATACAGTGCAGAGAACAAAGCACAGGAGAGCACGTCCTTGAACTGTGTTGGTCGTTGACACAAACGGCATTCCACTGTACGATTGCCAAATGAAGCTAATCTCTACTTCTTAATGTGTGGTGTCTCCTCAGGCCTCGTACCACCGTGCCCCTATGCTAGTGAGGGGGGACTGGTGATAAGCGATGTCCACCGGATGTGCTCTCTTGATGCCAAGTCATTGTCTGATGAGATAGTGGCCGTTCCCAGACTTGGTGTGAGTCCAAAGTAAATGTAATATCAAAGTACATAAACAATGCACACAAAATCTTGGAGGAACTCAGCAGGCCAGGCAGCATCTATGGAAAAGAGTAAGGTCGATGTCTCAGCCCAAGACGTTGATTGTTTACTCTTTTCCATAGATGCTGCCTGGCCTGCTGAGTTCCTCCAACACTTTTAGGTGATGGGTGAAACTGGGAGAGGGGGAGGAGTGAAGTAAATGGCTGGGAAGTCGATTGGTGAAAGAGATAACAGGCTGGAGAAGGAAGAATCTGATAGGAGAGGACAGAAGATCATGGCAGAAAGGGAAGGGGGAGGAGCACCAGAGGTACGTCAAAGTGCATAGAGAATATGTCACCGAAAGCTACCTTGAGAGTCATCTTTTGCGGGCATTTACAGGACAATAAAGACCCAAACAACCAATGTGCAAATGAAGACAAACAGTGCAAATAGTTAAAAAAGTAAATAAAAAATACTGAGAACATGAGTTGTGGAATCCTTAAAAGTGGGTCCATAGGTTGTGGAATCAATTAAGTGTTGTGGTGAGTGAAGTTATCTGTGCTGGTTCAGAAGCTTGATGGTTGAAGTTTGATAACTGTTCCTGAACCTGTTGGTGGGCTCCTAAGGTTTCTGTACCTTCTGTCTGATGGAATGTCATTGTTGTGGTCAGCCACTCCTGCAACCTGTTCCAGAGCAACACCCGCAGCCTACAAAACATCCTTCGTGTGTCAGACCTGCTGTTCTTTCAGGCCCTTTACAGCAGGTTTTACCTTTCTTTAGGTTAGGAGGTCAAACTTGTAGTCAAGGATTAACTTTATTCACCATAAACATTTACAAGTATTAAGAATTTGTCGTGGTGTGTTAACCATAGAACCATAGAAACTACAGCACAGAAACAGGCCCTTTGGCCCTTCTTGGCTGTGCCGAACCATTTTCTGCCTAGTCCCACTGACCTGCACACGGACCATATCCCTGCATACACCTCTCATCCATGTATCTGTCCAATTTATTCTTAAATGTTAAAAAAGAACCCGCATTTACCACCTCGTCTGGCAGCTCATTCCATACTCCCACCACTCTCTGTGTGAAGAAGCCCCCCTAATGTTCCCTTTAAACTTTTCTCCCCTCACCTTTAACCCATGTCCTCTGGTTTTTTTCTCCCCTTGCCTCAGTGGAAAAAGCCTGCTTGCATTCACTCTATCTATACGCATCATAATTTTATATACCTCTATCAAATCTCCCCTCATTCTTCTACGCTCCAGGGAATAAAGTCCTAACCTATTCAACCTTTCTCTGTAACTGAGTTTCTCAAGTCCCGGCAACATCCTTGTAAACCTTCTCTGCACTCTTTCAACCTTATTTATATCCTTCCTGTAATTTGGTGACCAAAACTGAACACAATACTGCAGATTCGGCCTCACCAATGCCTTATACAACCTCATCATAACATTCCAGCTCTTATACTCAATACTTAGATTAATAAAGGCCAATGTACCAAAAGCTCTCTTTACGACCCTATCTACCTGTGACACCACTTTTAGGGAATTTTGTATCTGTATTCCCAGATCCCTCTGTTCCACTGCACTCCTCAGTGCCTTACCATTAACCCTGTATGTTCTACCTTGGTTTGTCCTTCCAACGTGCAATACCTCACACTTGTCAGTATTAAACTCCATCTGCCATTTTTCAGCCCATTTTTCCAGCTGGTCCAAGTCCCTCTGCAGGCTCTGAAAGCCTTCCTCACTGTCTACTACACCTCCAGTCTTTGTATCATCAGCAAACTTGCTGATCCAATTTACCACATTATCATCCAGATCATTGATATAGATGACAAATAACAATGGACCCAGCACTGATCCCTGTGGCACACCACTAGTCACAGGCCTCCACTCAGAGAAGCAATTCTCTACCACCACTCTCTGGCTTCTTCCATCGAGCCAATGTCTAATCCGATTTACCACCTCTCCATGTATACCTAGCGACTGAATTTTCCTAACTAACCTCCCATGCGGGACCTTGTCAAAGACCTTACTGAAGTCCATGTAGACAATATCCACTGCCTTCCCTTCATCCACTTTCCTGGTAACCTCCTCGAAAAACTCCAACAGATTGGTCAAACATGACCTACCACGCACAAAGCCATATTGACTCTCCCTAATAAGCCCCTGTCTATCCAAATGCTTGTAGATTCTGTCTCTTAGTACTCCCTCCAATAACTTACCTACTACTGACGTTAAACTCACCAGCCTATAATTTCCCGGATTACTTTTCGATCCTTTTTTAAACAACGGAACAACATGAGCCACTCTACAATCCTCCGGCACTTCACCCGTAGACAGCGACATTTTAAATATTTTTGCCAGAGCCCCCGCAATTTCAACACTAGTCTCCTTCAAGGTCCGAGGGAACACTCTGTCAGGTCCCGGGGATTTATCCACTTTAATTTTCCTCAAGACAGCAAGCACCTCCTCATCTCCAATCTGTACAGTTTCCATAGTCTCACTACTTGATTCCCTCAATTCCATAGATTTCATGCCAGCTTCCTTAGTAAATACAGACGCAAAAAACTTATTTAAGATCTCCCCCATTTCCTTTGGTTCCGCACAAAGCCGACCACTCTGATCTTCAAGAGGACCAATTTTGTCCCTTACAATCCTTTTGCTCTTAATATACTTGCAAAAGCTCTTTGGATTATCCTTCACTTTGACTGCCAAGGCAACCTCATGTCTTCTTTTCGCCCTCCTGATTTCTTTCTTAAGTATTTTCTTGCACTTCTTATACTCCTCAAGCACCTGATTTACCCCCTGTTTCCTATACATTTCATACAACTCCCTCTTCTTCTTTATCAGAGTTGCAATATCCCTTGAGAACCAAGGTTCCTTATTCCTATTCAATTTGCCTTTAATCCTGACAGGAACATACAAACTCTGCACTCTCAAAATTTCCCCTTTGAAGGCTTCCCACCTACCAATCACATCTTTGCCAGATAACAACCCGTCCCAATCTACGCTTTTTAGATCCTTTCTCATTTCTTCAAATTTGGCCTTCTTCCAGTTCAGAACCTCAACCCTAGGACCAGATCTATCCTTGTCCATGATCAAATTGAAACTAATGGTGTTATGATCACTGGAACCAAAGTGCTCCCCTACACAGTCTTCTGTCACTTCCCCTAATTCGTTTCCTAACAGGAGATCCAATATTGCATCCCCTCTAGTTGGTCCCTCTATATACTGATTTAGACAACTTTTCTGAACACATTTTACAAACTCTAAACCATCTAGACCCCTAACAGTATGGGAGTCCCAATCAATGTATGGAAAATTAAAATCCCCTACCACCACAACTTTATGTTTCCTGCAGTTGCCTGCTATCTCTCTGCAGATTTGCTCTTCCAAGTCTCGTTGACTATTGGGTGGTCTGTAATACAATCCCACTAATGTGGCCATACCTTTCCTGTTTTGTTCCTGTGTTGGCGCAACATGCAACAATAACAACATTCCACAATTATAAGAAGTAAAATTAGATGTTACAGTGTGGAAATGGAATAAAATGTATGTTTTTACAATGTAAACTGCATTGTAAATGTGGTTTTAAGTGTTTGCAGTGCAGTGACTGGGGTAATAGATAGAGAGGGTGGCTAACTAGAATGTTTGATCACATTATCTGCCTGGGGGAAGGAACTTTTAGGATGGCATGAAGTTTTATTTTAATAGACCTACAGCGCTTTTGAAAAGGGAGCTCTTTGGAAAGACAGATTGCAGGGCAGTGATGCTCAATAGTCCAGGTGTGATTTAACCAAGGCATTATGTAATTATGATAATATGGTGTTATCGTTTTATATAAAGCCTCCTGGAATAAATACGAACCTTATCCTTTTACATCTGTTTGTTAGCCTTGAATGACAAATGTGTCGGCACACCTATAAGCAACAACATTTCCGAAACTTACACATTATTCAACATTTCTATTCTGTTTCTGAAAAATGTTAAACCACACTCTCTTTTGTGTGCAATGCTTCATGCACACTCTCTCAGCTACCTCTTATCCTCTCAAAGCCTCTCAGCATTTCTTCATCATTCACATACCGCTTAGTTTCATGACATCAGCGAATTTTAGAATATTGTTTCTGTTATCCCTGGTCAAATCATTGATTTGAATGGATGGGACTAGTAGGGAAGAGTCTGGAGTTATGGCATTGATTGTGTTTGGATTCAACTGTTAGGGATGATTCTGGAATTGTGACGTTATGGATAGCACAGTTATGAATGGACTAAAATGAGAATCAGCCTTTAGAAAATAGGACTTGTACAATTTAACTTCCAACTATGACTAACGAAATTGGGTGTGAGGCATTCTGATTCTGTCCCAATGAAAATACATAGGGGAAGACATTGATGAATGTTCCTGCTATTCGCACATTGCTAAAGATAAGAGATCTCTACAGATGCTGGAAAGTAGTAACACACACAAAAAGGTGGAGGGATTCAGCAGAGCCGGCAGCATCAACAGCAAGGAATCAAGGGCCAATGTTTCAGGCTGAGACCCTTTATCATGACCCCATTTTCACCTGTACATCCAAATATCGAAACATACAGTGAAATGTGTCATTTGCATCGAATCAGTGAGGATTGTGCTGGTGGCAGTCTGTAAGTGTCACCATGCTTCTGGCTCCAGCATAGCATGCCCACCATCCCCTAACCCTAACTGTATGTCTTTGGAATGTGTGAGGAAGCCATGCAGTCACGGGGAGAATGTTGTGTATTTCATATTTCAGTAATATTTGAGTAACATTGTAAATCTATTGTTTGATTAAGCATTCTTTGTTTAAATAATCAGTTATGGTTATATGTATGAAGTACATCAATGGCATATGTCATCACACCACCATATCATATGTACACATCTTGTTTAAAGTGAAAAATAATGAAGTACATGTATTTATCGCCTGGCTCCCTTACTTTCCTTTCAAATCACTTTTATGTTTTGGAGTTACAAAGCTACAAAGGTGATAGGAATGAGTTGCAGCCACATCCACAACAGTGGCAGTGGTGCTCACTGGTGTATCCCTGGCACTACGGCCACAGTTCAGCGGTGATCACTGGTGTATCCCTGGCACTACGGCCACAGTCCAGCGGTGATCACTGGTGTACCCCTGGCACTACGGCCACAGTTCAGCGGTGATCACTGGTGTATCCCTGGCACTACGGCCACAGTCCAGCGGTGATCACTGGTGTATCCCTGGCACTACGGCCACAGTCCAGCGGTGATCACTGGTGTATCCCTGGCACTACGGCCACAGTCCAGCGGTGATCACTGGTGTATCCCTGGCACTACGGCCACAGTCCAGCGGTGATCACTGGTGTATCCCTGGCACTACGGCCACAGTCCAGCGGTGATCACTGGTGTATCCCTGGCACTACGGCCACAGTCCAGCGGTGATCACTGGTGTATCCCTGGCACTACGGCCACAGTTCAGGACAGATCTGTTTCATCGCTTAACTTGGTTAGTTGTTTATTTATGGAACTATCCTTCAACATATAAGGTGATGTATTGGGTACCTGCAGTTTGCACTCCGAGATTTCAAAACCACCCCCAGTATTGAATATTCAAAGGGCTTCTGCTAGTTGGGATGTGCTACCATTGTAAATTTGTAATTATGCTAATTTCAAAGTTCAAATTTATTATCAAAGTATGTACATCATATACAACCTTCAGATTCATCTTCTTGCAGGCACTCACAAAACAAACACAGCAGAATTTACTGAAGAAACGTACGAGATCGCCAGTTATATACAGTTTTCAAAAGAGGACAAATCACACAAAAAGTAAACGAAAACGCGCAGACCGTGAGCTGCAGAGTCCACAGCTGCAGCACCCATTCAGTGTTGAGGCGAATGAAGCCAGTTGGGTCGAGGAGCCTGAGGCCTGTGGGGCAACAACTGCTCCTGAACATGGCGGCTCGGGCCCAGGACTCCTGCACCCCTCCCCTCCTCATGGTAGTATCTAGAAAAGAAGGAGACTCTGTTCTCTTTCATTATGATTTTAATTGTCATGTATTTAGTGTTTGAGTAATCTTGTATATATATTGGTTGATTCAGCATCTTGTTCATTTAAATAATTAATTATGATTATAATCATGAGTTGCAGACGTCATCACGCCACCATGTGATGCATGGTCACCTCGCTTGAAGTAAACCCAAAGTTAGACCTGTGTTCCTGGACTCCTGTTTCTTCCCTTGAATTAGTTGAATGTTTTGAAGTACAAACCATAACATTGCCAATGAGGTATTTCTAAATCGAATCTGCGAGGGCTATTGACCTGTTGAAGCACAGCGAGACATTTGAACTCAAAAAAACGCAGCAAAAGCAACACTGAGTGAAAAGCACAGCCCAGCACATGCAGAGACAGTCGAGTTTACAAAAAACAACTCAGCACATGTTCTTTGGAAGGGAAGACAGGATTGAATTTTTTTTGAGTCAGAAAATGGAAGAATGCATAGGTTCATAAAGGGTGTGAGTACCAGGTGATAATAATCATTAACAATAAAGCAGAGATGGCTGGCTAATCAGAAAAATTGACACACAAGATAACTGGAGTATGTATGCTGAGCTAATTCAACACTGTTTTGAAGCAAATGAAGTAGCCAATGAAAAATGAATACCAATTTTGCTGAGTTCATTGGGTTTAAAGGCATACAGTTTGCTTCAAAGTTTGACTGCTCCAACCAAACCAGCAGAAATAAGCTTTCCTGATATTGGCAAAGTAATGCAGGCTCATTCCACCGAGATGCAGCACTGAGCGTCATAGGAAGTCATTCCTGCCTGTGGCCATCAAACTTCACAACTCCTCCCTTGGAGGGTCAGACATCCTGAGCCAATAGGCTGGTCCTGGACTTATTTCATAATTTACTGGCATAATTTACATATTACTATTTAACTATGTATGGTTCTATTACTATTTATTATTTATGGAGCAACTGTAACGAAAACCAATTTCCCCCGGGATCAATAAAGTATGACTATGACTATGACTTTAGAACTAAAGCCAGTGTTGATTCCAGAATTCTTTAGCTTTCATTAGTAGAATCAAAAGGAAGATAAGTGCATTTCCACATATGTGACTGACTTGAAGAGATTGTCTGAGCATTATCAGTTTAGTAATGGGCTTAATGATGCACTGAGTTTTGTTTGTGGAATCTTATAAGAAAGCATTCGAAAATGGCTCCTAACAAAAGAACAACTCACATTTGAAAGAGTAGTTGAAATGGCTGTTTCAATGGAAACCACAGACAAAGACGCAATTGAATTGCAGTCGGGAATGAAAGTGAGTGTGAACAAAATGGCAGCATCCAAACAGAAACCAGCCAGTCTGAACAAATTGTGTTACTGGTGTGGCAGGGGCTCACATACAATACACCAAACAAATGCAGATCTGAAGGTGAAACTTACAGAAAATGCCACAAAGTAGGACACATAGAAGAGCATGGTGGACAGATTAAAATAAATGGACTGCTCAGGGAAGAGAAAAAGCTAAAATGTCAAATTGCAGTTTTAAAAAGGGCACTAATCTGCATGCCGTTGAAAAGAAATCTGATAATGATGAGGATGGCACTGGGTTGTGTAGCCTTGAGACTCATATTGTGAAAACTAACAATAGACAAGCAACATGGCTTACACCAGAAATGGATGGGAAGTTATTTAAAATGGAACTGGATACTGGTTCAGCCGTTTCAGTCATTCCACAAAATGAGTTTAAGTGGCATTTCAAAGATAGTAAACCGAAGCCTGCAGATTTCCAGCTAAGAACGTATACTGGAGAAAAGATAACTCATGTGGGAATGACATTTGTAACAGTGAAATATAGCAACCAACAAGTCACATTGAGCTAGAATGTGGTAAAATGAGAGGACCAGTGTTGTAGGATCATGATTGGCTGAGACAACTACAATTTGATTGGAGATCCATCCACCTGCTGAAGTGCCTCGGTCCGAAACATTGACTGTACTCTTTTCCATAGATGCTGCCTGGCCCCCTGAGTTCCTCCAGCATTTTGTGTGTGTTGCTTGAGAAACGTGTCTTGTTTGAGAAACGAGTCTTGTTCCAAGCTGGGGGAGAGCTCAAGGAGCTTTAGGAAAGTGGCAAGTCTTTGACTTTGGTGAGTACAAAGAACCAGAATCTACTCTGTGTGCATTAAAGTTATTGCACGAACTTCAAATGGGAGACAAAAATCTGCTTGTAAAAGTAGATACAAAGACCAAAGCCCAGCTGGAAGAATGGAAGGTCAAAAAGAAAGGAGTCAATGGAGATACAAAAACAGAGGATTCATCAGATCATGTGGAATCCAAGGAGGAGAGATTAGATTGTGAAGGGAGCAATAGAGGGATTAATAAGAGAATACTCCAGTGAATTAAATGCACCTTCACACGTTCAAGATGCACAAAGCAGAAGAAGAAAAACGAAGGAGAAACAAGGTATCCAGAGCTGTGAGAACCACTTTCAGAATCACCACCATGGCAGGCCCAGCCCTGATACTGAGATTGTCGCACAGCCTTGTTTCACCTGCCAAGCAGAGTGATCCCCCTTGTCAGGAAAGATGCTATCCCACGAGAGCAGGAAATCCTCCACACCAATTAAATCTTTAGGCCTGAATGGGACAATTTAAAATCTACTAGGCTGTGGATGTCTGTATATAATAGTTGTATTATATAATATACTGTGTATAGAATTGAGATGTGTTCTGTATTGAATTGGTTTAAGCAGGATGTATTTAATATGTAAGTGATGTTTGAGTAATCTTGCATATACAGTATATTGATTGATTGAGTGTCCTTGTTCATTTAAATAACTCATTAAGATTTGTATGTAAAATAAGTGAATCCCATAAGTCACCACACATGATATATATGTGCCTCGCTTAAAGTTAACCCAAAGTTAGACTAACATCTCAGACTCCTGAGCCTTCCTTTGAACTAGTTTAATGATTTGAAGTGACAAAGCACAGCATTAATCTTATTCAGTGCTTCAGTTGACACAGAGAAATGGAGCCGACCATGGGTTTGTCATGGCTATCAGCCCTCGATGCAACATCCACCCCTAGTGATGGCCACTCCAGCCATACCTGCACTCTTGTGAGTCTAGTTTGCTGAATTCCCCAGCAAACTGCAAAAGCACCAAATCATTTAGTCGGTTCAAAAGTACCACCCTTAAAAGAGGAATGACAGGCCGCAGACTACGGCAATCACAGTTCAGAAGAAGTAAATCTGCTGGAGTATCTAGTAGTTTTGGGAGCTATCTGCAACCCATCATCATTGGTCACCGGCAAAATCTTGCCACCCGACCATATTAAAAATGTTAAAGTTAAGTTGGTGATTATAGTGATTGAACCTTCAGGAATCATTTATGGTTATCTTTGTGTTGAAGAAGTTTCAAACATTGTGTCAGGAGAGTGAGATTCTCTAAGACTCTCTCTCTCTTTTGGATTTTTGCTGTGTGAGTAAAGACTTTTTTATTTCCCAGATACAGCTTCCATGTTGCTCAGTTTTAGCCAGTTACAGTGGGGACCCAAGCACAAATCCCAGCAGAACCCCACTACTCAAATCCCACCAACAAAACCCATTTATTCCTTCTCTTTGTTTTCTGTTAACAGCTCCCAATCCATGCCTGATATTATTCCCAATTCAAAGTTCAAAGTACATTCAGTATCTGAGTATGGATGCAGTATACAACTCTGGAATTCATCTTTCCCACAGACAGTCACAAAATAAAGGCAAACGGGGAAACCCATCCAAAGTAAAACATCAAACCCAACTGTGCCCCCCGTGCCAAAAAAATCTGCGCAAACAGCAGCAAAAACACAGATTATAAAAGACAAAATCAAAAGACTTTCGTGCAGCACAGTTCAGCTCAGCGGTCCCCGATTCAAAAATCTCCCAGAATTAGTAACAAAAAAGTGCAACCAGAAGTAGAACACGTCATGAACCTCAGTTAGAGTCCAAATCTGCAATCCACGTCGAACGAACCTCTCTCCAGCACCAACCACCGACAGCATCAAGGGAGAAAGAGCTCACTCGAAAGCGAGGACCTTCCCTTGAGGTCAGCAAGCGAGAGCATCTCCCTCAGGCACCCTCCTCTGGCAGCAACAAGCAAGAGGCTAGTAGACGGTGCTGAACACTCACTCACCCTCTGCACCCACCGCGATGAGTTCGATCTTCCTCGGCACTTCAGTGGGCGAGAGATGGAGTCGATCATGGTCTCAGAGACTGCAAAGCTCCAGATACCCCAGTCAGCCTGAATTCACACTGGCAGAATGTAGATCACAGGCTCTAGCAGTAGGAGAACCAGATCTGAAATAAAAGGAAGATGAACAAGAGGTGGTCAGCTGCCTATGGGAAAGATGTAAATAAAGCAGAAGAAGGGCCAAAAGGCCTGTTTCTGTGCTGTAGTTTCTATGGCTGAAAGGGTACAGAGAAAATTTACAAGGATGTTCCCAGATCTGGAGGACCTGAGTTATATGGAAAGTTTGAATAGGTCAGGACTTCATTCCATGGAATCTATGAAGACTGAAGGGGTATTTGCAAGAGTGTTCAGAATTATGAGGGGTAGAGATAGGGTAAATGCAAGCACACACACACTCACACTCACACTCACATAGACAGACACTCACACACTCACACTCACACAGACACTCACACAGACAGTCACACACTCACACTCACACAGACACAGACACTCACACAGACACACACATTCACACTCACACAGACACACACACACACACTTACACTCACACTCACACAGACACATGCACACACACAGTCACAGGCACTCACACAGACACAAATACAGACACAGACACTCACACACACAGACACACACACTGACACACAGACACAGACACTCACACAGACACACACACTCACACACAGACACTCACACAGATACACACTCAAACACTCACACTCACACAGACGCACATATACTCACACACAGACACAGACACACAAAGACACACTCACACAGACACACACACTCACACACACACACAAAGACACACAGAGACACACACACTCACTCACACAAACACACACACACAGGCACTCACACAGACACACACTCACACAGACAGACACACACACAAAGACACACTCAGACAGACACACACTCACACTTACAAAGACATACACACACACACTCACACACATGCACATACACACAGACACACACACAGAAACACATGCACTCACACAGACACACACACAGAAACACATGCACTCACACAGACACACACACAGACACACACACACACACACACACAATCAGGGCAGATGCTCATTTGCGACAACTCTTAATGATCAAAAACAAATTGAGAAAAGTAACCGGGTTTCTCTTCATTTATATGGGAGACTATGCTTCTCAACTGGGGCAGGAAGCTGTTGCCAGCCGTTAAAAATGACACTGTGGTTAGAGCAAATGGTGTTTAAATGGTGTCAATTGCATATGTTTATGTTCAAAAAGCAGGGATTTTTGTCACTGATAACTGGTAAGAAATAAGCAGCTGGACAATTCAGAACTATTTTGCTTGCTGCCGTTACAAACATTCAGGCTTGGAGATGCCAGAAACAGCTGACTGAAAACAAAACAACTTCACTCCTTCAACAAGTCAGGAACTATGAAGAATTTGAGGGCACCAACTAACATGCTGAATGTCACCTTGGGTCTCCACTGGACCTGTGACTCCACCTGCAGTCCTGACCAAGGGTCTCGGCCCGAAATGTCGACTGTTGACTCCTTTCCACAGATGCTGCCTGGCCTGCTGAGTTCCTCCAGCATCTTGTGTGTGTCGTTTGTGGCTCCAAGCAGTTGTTTTGCATGTGATAGCCTCGACAGGCAGGCTAAGCGAGGTGAGAGTAGCTGGCGGGTCTCGTGCCCCGGTGGGATAGGGACATGCCTGCCCTAGCCTGTGAAGTAAGCTCCAGCACACTGGGGGGGATGAGATCTACAGTAGGACTCAGTGGCCAGGGAGGCGGCTCTGCAATACTTCGTGGAGAGTGAAGGGCATGACAAGGCATGGAAGATGTCATGGTATTTCACTGCGGCATTGGAAGACCCATTTGTGATGTCTGCTGGTCCCACTAGACCCAGGCGTCCAAGGTCCAGGGAGTGGAACTGCCCCAAGGCAACGGCTTTTCCACTTTAAAAACTCTCCCACACAGGCTTCCTGTCAAATTATATATATATATATATACTTTAAATTTAATAAGTTATGCAAAAAGAGAACAAAAAAGTGTGGTAGACTGTTCAGGAATCTGATGGCGGAGGGGAAGAAGCTACTGAGTGTGGGTCCCCAAGCTCCTGTACCTTCTTCTTAATGGTAGCAATGAGAAGAGGACACGTCCTGAGTGGCGGGGGTCCGTAATGACGGAGCTGCCCTGGGCGCTGAGGAGACCAGTGCCAGTGACGGAGCTGACTGAGTTCGCGACGTTCTGCAGCATTTTCCCAATCCTACCCACATACCAGACGGTGATACAGTGCTCTCCATGGTACCTGCCTCTGTGGAAATGTACCCCACTTGATCTGCTCATGCATTTAGCAGCAGATGGAATAGTGTAGGACGTACAGGACAGCCAGGCTGTATTTGGCACAGCTCTGCTGGTGGGTGCATACCTCCTCTTACATTGAGCAATGGGAATATAGCCTTGCACTGCATGGCGGGGGGGTGGTGGTGGGGGGGGAGGGCAGGGGATTTTACACTAGATGAGGGACGAAGGTATAACCCACACTCTTTTGGAATTTGTAATCTATTTTGAAAAGCATTTCACTGCTTTGGATGGCAGAGATATATTCTGCATTGGATTTGACATTGGGGTATATCTGCAAGATCAAAAGTTGGATTTATTGTCATATCCACAGCAGACATCGCACCCTGCAAAAACTCATTTCAGGGAGGTAGCACCCCCGCCCCCCCCCTCCGCAACCCCATATCACCCCTCTCCCAATGGTCAACCTCCAAGGGTGTATGTAATATTTTGTTTAGTGATTTTGTCTAATCTGTAAACCAAGTTGGGTATATGCGGAAAATATGACATTAAAATATGTACTTATATTATATTATCATGTTTACTGTATTACAACTTTAAGCAAGTCTACAGGGAGTTTGGCCTCATCACGTAGGACATCAATAGCGTAGCTCCTTGGCAGCCAGCCAGATAGTTTAAATAACGTTAGCTATGCTAATGAACGAATGACACTTGTTAAACCCACCTCATCATGTCTTTTACATTTTAACCCACCATGGGCAATAGAAAAGTCTCTGTTGCAAACAGTGCAGCGAGCAACACTGTCATTATTTTTGAGGTCGACTGTAAAGCCCGCCCACAGAAAAATGATAGGTCTACTTAGCAGGGGTCCCCAACATTTTTGCATCGCAGACTGGTTTAATATTGACAACATTCTTGCGGACCGGCCGACTGGGGGTGGGGTGTTAATCACAACCGGAATATAGGTGATAAGTCAATCGCATCATAACATTTTAAGTAATGTTTGTATATTAAACACACAGCACATATTTTTCCCATATGAACATGTAAAATCATTGCAACACACCAATATCGCTGAATCAGTGGGAGACCTGGGCTTGTTTCCCTGCAACAACACAGTTCTATCAAGGGGTGATGGGAGACAGTGATACTCGAACGGGGTTCCTTATGTCCAGTCTATTCCGCAATTTAGTTTTCATTGCAGAAAACTCCGCTTCACAGAGATATGTTGGAAATGGAAGCAACGTTTTCAGTGCTTTCGTAGCTATCTCAGGATATTTAGCCTTGACTTTGATCCAGAATGCTGGCAGAGATGTTATGTCAAACATACTTTTCAGCCCGCCGTCATTTGCAAGCTCGAGGAGCTGATCTTTTTCCTGCGTTGACATGGATGATTCACTGGGAACATTCACAAATGGGTCACGGACCCATTCCTTTGCATGACTTGGGTCACTGATGACCTTGCGTGCATTAAAATTCAACAGTGAGTGACAGGGAATGAGGAAAGGTGCAGCTGAATCACATCGTTTCATATCGCCAAATCATATTGTTTTCTCATGGCCCGGTGGTTGGGGACCACTCTTAGCACGAAGAGAGACCAATCAGGATGCTCGCTCTCCCTCTCAAAATAATCTATTTCTGGGATATTGTATATAATTTCCAGGCGTCAGGGAGCTGCCATCAATATGTGGGAGACTCCCGGAACTTCCGGGAGAGGTGGGATGTCTGCCATGGGTGCAACGGAGACAGCATTCAAAAAGAAAAAAATACATGAATCAACTCTTTGTAGTGCATTGTAGTTCATTATTGTGCAAAGGGGTCATAATGCCGGGATAGAGATTAGGGTTCAAGAACTCAATGGTTGAAGC
The DNA here is from genome assembly GCF_030028105.1 of Mobula birostris. Classification (NCBI taxonomy): domain Eukaryota; kingdom Metazoa; phylum Chordata; class Chondrichthyes; order Myliobatiformes; family Myliobatidae; genus Mobula; species Mobula birostris. The sequence continues at coordinate 34,246,008 of NC_092379.1, forward strand.
TGTTCTTGAACCTGGTGGTGTGGGGTTTCAGCCTTCTGCAGCTCCTGATATTTGAATCTTGTACATCCAGGCATGATTGGGAAGATCATGTGTAGGACATAAGAAGCAGGAGCATGAGTCGGCCATCTGGCCCATGGAGCCTGCTCCTCCATTCAATAAGATCATGGCTGATCTGGCCATGGACTGATCTCCACCCACCTGCCTTCTCCCCATAACCCTTAAACCCCTACTATGCAAAAACTTTGGCTTAGATATATTTACTAAGGTAGCCTTCTCCATTTTTCTGAGGTAGTTTCTGTAAATAGTATATCTTGCATTCCATGGTGCTATGTGCACAGATATCTCGCATTGAAATGGACTGTGAGGATGCATTTTGCATTGTACGGTGCAGTGATGATATATTTTATATTGCACGGTGCAGTGATGATATATTTTATACTGTGTGGTGCAGTGATGATATATTTTATATTGCGCGGTGCAGTGATGATATATTTTATATTGCGCGGTGCGGAGATGATATATTTTATACTGTGTGGTGCAGTGATGATATATTTTATATTGCACGGTGCAGTGATGATATATTTTATATTGCACGGTGCGGAGATGATATATTTTATATTGCACGGTGCAGTGATGATATATTTTACATTGCGAGGTGCAGTGATGATATATTTTATACTGCGTGGTGCAGTGATGATATATTTTATACTGTGTGGTGCAGTGATGATATATTTTATATTGCACGGTGCAGTGATGATATATTTTACATTGCGAGGTGCAGTGATGATATATTATATATTGTGTGGTGCAGTGATGATATATTTTATACTGCGTGGTGCAGTGATGATATATTTTATACTGCACGGTTCAGTGATGATATATTTTATATTGCACTGTGCAGTGATAATATTTTATATTACACGGTGCAGTGATGATATATCTGGCATTGCATGGGGCCATGGGTACATCTCGCAGACCCGGAGACAGAGTGATTCGCATGGGCCACGCCACCGAGATGCTTCCAGTGACGTCACGACAGGGACTCCGTTGACTGAAATAGCCTCGCGACGTCCGGCTGGGGGCGCGCGGGTCGCTTTTTGCGACCGGTTGCCAGGGGCAGCGGATAGAGTGCGGTTTACGGCAGCGTGCAGAAAATGGCGGAGGGCGCGGACGGGGCAAGGGGGGAGGCGCAGGAACACGCCGAGGAGGTGAAGGCCAGGGCCAACCAGTATTTCAAAGGTAGGCGATTTGAATAGAGCCCGCGGTTTGCCTGCGCTGGGCTCGGCGTACCGCCTCTGGATGAGACGGAGCCGGGGGACGGGCCCTTCGGCCCAGCCGTGGGCCCTCGTGCGGCTTCAAGGGGAGCCGGGGAGACCGGGTGTGCTAAATAGTCAGCCTGCAGTAGTAGTGAAGGAGCGTGGCTGCAAGATACTGAGCCGCTTCTAACAGCGATGGAGACTGTCTGACAGATAGCGGGGTGTTGATAACGGTGATTGTGATTGTCTGACAGATAGAGGGGGTTAGATACGGGGATTGTGACTGTCTGCCCGGTAGTGGGGTGTAGTAACGGTGAGTCAGACTCTGCCCGATAGTGGGGCATTAGCAATGGTGAGTGACGGTATCTGCCCGACTGTGGGGTATTAGTAACGGAGGGGGACTGTCTGCCTGACAGTGGGGTATTAGTAACAGTAAATGAGGCTGTCTGCCTGATAGTGGGGTATTAGTAATGGTGAGTGAGGTCCTCTGCCCGATAATGGGGTATCAGTCACAGTTATTAGACGGCCTGGCTGATAGTGGGATGTTAGTAACGGCGGTTTAGACTGCCCAGTAGTGGAGTATTAGTAACGGTCAGTGAGATTCTCTTACTGATGGTGGGATATTAGTAACAGTGAGTGAGGGTGTCTGCCCAGTAGTGGGATATTAGTAACGGTGTGAGGGTGTTTGCCCGATAGTGGGATATTAGTAACAGTGAGTGAGGGTGTCTGCCCAGTAGTGGGATGTTAGTAACAGTGAGTGAGGATGTTTGCCCAGTAGTGGGATATTAGTAACAGTGAGTGAGGGTGTTTGCCCAGTAGTGGGATATTAGTAACGGTGTGGGAGTGTCTGCCCAGTAGTGGGATGTTAGTAACAGTGAGTGAGGGTGTTTGCCCAGTAGTGGGCATCTGGCCACCCCGAGCTTCCAAATAATGGGAATAGGCTGAATGGAGTATTTCTGTTTCTTCATAGTGAGGGAGTTAGATTTCGTTCATAATGTTTGAGATTGTGACTTGTGGCTCCATTTCCATGTTTGCTTTTCATGTCAGTGACGCTCGGCCTGTCGATTGTATGCTAGTTCACATTTGCTTCCCACAAATTTTCTTCATCTTTCTCACATACCCACCAACCACTCTACCACACACCAGGTCTAATGTAAAGGGGTGCATAAATCTAGCTGTGTGGATGTCTTTGGAGTGTTTGAGGAAACCAGAGCAGCTGATGGAAATCGTCATGGCCAGGGAGTGCCTGCAGACTCCATGCATACAGCACTGCAGATGGCGATTGTATCCAACTCACTGCAATTTTGAGGTCTCTGCTCCACCAGTCGCGTACTTGCGCTGCCTGAGATGACTCTTCAGCAGATGTTGATTAGTCAGATCATTAAAGGTTTCAGAGAGAAAGCATCATCATCAAGTGCCCTGCCCAGTTTGAGCTTTCACTGCCATGGCCCACACACTCCTGTTTCGGGTCAAGTGGATCAATTCATTGGTATTCATTTCCAGTTCTCTGGCTGCTGCCTCCATTATTTGTCTTTGCCTTGCTTTTGCTTTCTTCCCTTCAATCTTTCCCATAAATACTGTGCATTCTAACTCTTTTCTAATCACATGTCCAATGAAATTACGTTGCCTTTTCATGATCTCATACATTATTTCTCTTTTTGTGCTTGCTCTGTTCATGACATCCTCATGAGAGGCACTCAGGCTTGGGTTGAATACATGGCGAAGTACTCCACATAGCTGGAGCCTTGCTTGCATTGAGACGTTTCAGCAGTCTTCTCACCTGTTCAGCTGTGAAGCCCACCGTGGTGGTTTCATAGAGAGGATATTGATGGGCTCACAGAGTGCATCACTGATTACATCAACTTCTGTGTGGACTGCAATGTTCCGACAAGAACTGTCCTTTGTTATTCAAATAACAAGCCATGGACGTTAAGGACATCCTGAACGCTAAAAAGAGGGCGTTTAGAGATGGAAATAGGGAGGAGTTGAGGGCAATACAGAGGGACCTGAAAGCCAGGATCAGGGAGGCTAAAGACAGGTACAGGAGGAAGCTTGAGTGGAAACTCCAGCAGAACAACATGAGAGAGGTCTGGAGGGGGATGAGGACCATCACTTTGTTCTGGCAAATTAGCAACAGAGTAGCTGAAGGCAGTGTAGGCAGGGCCAATGAACTTAACCTTTTCTTTAACAGATTTGACACTGCGGCCCCTGCCCATCCCCCACATGAGCCATCTGTTGTCGGCCCCCAACCAGCACATATTTCACTCTCTCCTCCTACCCCTCCTCACAGTCCCCCACCCTGCTCTCATGACTATACCCCTTCCCCACTCGAAACCACCACGGTGGGCTTCACAGCTGAACAGGTGGGAAGACAGCTGCAATGTCTCAACCCAAGCAAGGCTGCAGGCCCGGATGGTGTCAGTAACAGGGTGCTCAAAGCCTGTGCCCCTAAGCTATGTGGAGTACTCCGCCATGTCTCCAACCTGAGCCTGAGTCTCCAGAGGGTTCCTGTGCTGTGAAAGACGTCCTGCCTCGTCCCTGTGCTGAAGACGCCGCGCCCCAGCAGCCTCAATGACTACAGACCGGTGGCATTGACCTCCCACATCATGAAGACCGTGGAGAGACTTGTTCTGGAGCTGCTCCGGCCTATGGTCAGGCCACACTTAGATTCCCTCCAGTTCACCTACCAGCCCTGACTAAGAGTTGAGGATGCCATCGTCTACCTGCTGAACTGTGGCTACGCCCACCTGGACAAGCCAGCGAGCACTGTGAGGGTCATGTTTTTTGACTTCTCCAGTGCGTTCAACACCATCCGCCCTGCTCTGCTGGGGGAGAAGCTGACAGCGATGCAGGTGGATGCTTCCCTGGTGTCATGGATTCTTGATTACCTGACTGGCAGACCACAGTACGTGTGCTTGCAACACTGTGTGTCCGACAGAGTGATCAGCAGCACTGGGGCTTCTCAGGGGACTGTCTTGTCTCCCTTTCTCTTCACCATTTACACCTCGGACTTCAACTACTGCACAGAGTCTTGTCATCTTCAGAAGTTTTCTGATGACTCTGCCATGGTTGGATGCATCAGCAAGGGAGATGAGGCTGAGTACGGGGCTATGGTAGGAAACTTTGTCACATGGTGTGAGCAGAATTATCTGCAGCTTAATGTGAAAAAGACTAAGGAGCTGGTGGTAGACCTGAGGAGAGCTAAGGTACCGGTGACCCGTTTCCATCCAGGGGGTCAGTGTGGACATGGTGGAGGATTACAAATACCTGAGGATACGAATTGACAATAAACTGGACTGGACTAGGAACACTGAGGCTGCCTACAAGAAGGGTCAGAGCAGTCTCTATTTCCTGAGGAGACTAAGTCCTTTAACATCTGCCGGACGATGCTGAGGATGTTCTACGAGTCTGTGGTGGCCAGTGCGATCATGTTTGCTGTTGTGTGCTGGGACAGCAGGCTCAGGGTAGCAGACACCAACAGAATCAACAAATTCATTCATAAGGTCAGTGATGTTGTGGGGATGGAACTGGACTCTCTGACAGTGGTGTCTGAAAAGAGGATGCTGTCTAAGTTGCATGCCATCTTGGTCAATGTCTCCCATCCACTACATAATGTACTGGGTGGGCACAGGAGTACATTCAGCCAGAGACTCATTCCACCGAGATGCAGCACAGAGCGTCATAGGAAGTCATTCCTGCCAGTGGCCATCAAACTTTACAACTCCTTCCTTGGAGGGTCAGACACCCTGAGTCAATAGGCTGGCCCTGGACTTATTTCCTGGCATAATTTACATATTACTATTTAACTATGGTTTTATTACTATTTATTATTTATGTTACAACTGTAATGAAAACCAATTTCCCCTGGGATCAATAAAGTATGACTATGAGATATCTGTTTTGTCCATGATATTCTTTGCATCCTCCTCAAAAACCACATCTCTGCTACTTCAATTCGTTTCCTCATGTTGCTAGATATTGTCCAACATTCTGATCCATGTAACATAACTGGATAAACGTAACATTTCAGTACTCTGAGGTGGGTTGTCATGCCTAGTTTAGTATTGGTCAGTATACTCTTCATTCTCGTAAATGTGTCTTTTGCCATCCCTATTCTTCTTTTGATGTCCATGTCGCACCTGCCATCTGATGTCACCCAGCTTCCTAAGTAGCAAAGGTTCTGTACTTGTTTTATGTCTTCCCTGTTTATTCTCAGCCTGCAGATAGGATTCTCCTTCTTTTTGGATATCACCATACATTGTCTTTTTGCGATTGATAGATAGACCCATTTTTGCACTTTCTTCAACAATTATATCAATTAAGTTTTGTAGTTCTTCCTCCGTACTTGCAGTTAACACAGTGTCATCTGCATATTTGAAACTATTGATGTTTTCACTGCCAACTTTGATTCCCGAGATGTCTCTTATTTTTTGTAATATTGTTTCACTGTACACATTAAACAAATCAGGGGAGAAAACACAGCCTTGTCTAACGCCGCTCTTGATTTTCGTAAACTGACTCACTTCTCCATTTGTTCTTACAGTGGCAGTTTGTTCCCAGTACAGATTTTTGATTAGGCGGAGGTCTTTCGAATCTAGATCTAGAGTTTCCTGTAATATTTCGAATAACTTATTGTCCTTCACTTTATCAAAAAAATCAGTATTTATCACTCTTCCTAAGACACCTGGAGCAATAGAATGTGAATTACATTGGACCATGAGTTAGTGAATTGACTCATTAAAGATACTTCTAGCTCTTTTCATCAAAGTTCTTAAAAGTAAGATACAAGCTGAAATAGGTAAAGAACAGTGTGGTTTTGTGAAAGACAAAGGTACAAGAAATGCGATATTGATGTTAAGGATACTATCAGAACGAGCTATTCAAGTGCAAAGAGAGAGAAAGCAGGAGAATGATTTTCCCTCAAACCCCAATCACCCATGAAGGAATGGCTGCGATGACTTAATGGGCCAAATTCTGCTGCTATGTCTTACAGTCTAAGTAGTTTTTATGAAGAGCGATTTGAATCTGGGATTTGCCATGGCAAGATGGTAGTGAGTCACCTTTTTGAGCTGCTGCACTCCCGCAGTACTTTGGAGAAGGCTGCAGGAATACAGTACTTTGGAAAAGTCTTGGGCACATGTTTTTAGCTTGGGCACCTCAGACATTTTCAAAGTAGTGTATGTGTCAACGTAGAGCAGAGTGAGTTTGTAAATCTGGTGGGAGCAAAGGATGTTGGAAATGGTGAGGGTGGAGCGCCAAGGGAGGGGTGTGGGATAGGCAACAGAGAAAGAGTGCCAAGGGTGGTGGGGGAGGGTGTTGGCACAGGTGTAGACACACCCAACCCTGAGACACCAGGCAAGGTCACTTGATTCCAAACAATTGGTTTATTGATCTTTACAGAATGTCTCTGGTGGTTCCTGCTTCCTCCCCTCGCCTGTCCCCTTTTATCAACCAAGATTTCCTTCCCATTCTCTGCCCACAATGGACACCCACATCAGAATCAGGTTTATCATCATTCATGTGTCACAAAGTTTGTATTTTTTTGTGGTAGCAGTATGGTGCAAAAGTCAGAGGCATCCTCGCTATGTTCCTGTGCCTGAGACTTTTGCACAGAACTGTAGATTTGGCAGGTTTCCATTTTTTCCCAAGTCAGGATGGTTTGTTATTTGGAGAGGAACCTGCAGATGGTGATGTTCCTCCACTCTTCCTGCCCTTGTCTATTTTGGTGATAGAAATCAGCGGTTTGGGAAGTGTAGATTGTACCTTCACTATAGGATATACTGTGGTGGTGGAGTGAAGGCATGTTTAGAGTGGAGAATGAGTTGTTTGTAGCGAGCTGCTTTCTCCTGACTTGTAGAGTTTATTCTTCGTTGCAACTGCAGCCTCAGTCTGCTCATAAAACCTAGCTCTATTTGTTACATGTACTTTGAAACGTGTCATTGGCGTCACATCAGTGAGTGTTGTGCTAGGGGCTACCAGAGCTAGTGAAGCATCCCCACAACTCCCTAACCCGAACTGTATGTCTTTGGAATGTGGGAAGAAACCAGAGCACCCTGAGGAAACCCACCTGGTCATGGGAAGAATGAACAAACTCCTTACAGGCAGTGGTGGGAATTGAACCCCAATCGGTGATCACTGGCGCCAAATTGAGATGTGCTGACTGTTACTTTACTGTGCTGCCCATACAGTGGAGAGTTTGGCAATGTTACTGTCCAGTGACCATCCTCACTAAGAGACTTTACCTGGCATTTATCTGAAGTGAATCAGCTCAATACTTGCTGGACTGTACTTCCTGAGAAGTTGTGAACGGGCAGTCATCAGTGAGCATTCATTGTGGATGGCAACAAGGAATGAATAAAAAGACTGTGAACCATAAAAGCAGAATTTGACCCATCAAACCAGCTCCGCATTACATCATGCCTGTTTTATTATCCCTCTCAATCCCATTCTCCTGCCTTCTCCCCATAACCTTTGGCACCTTTACTAATCAAGAACCCAATAACGGAAATGAAATAGTTGCTGATGGTTGGGTGTAGACCATCCCCAGGAACTCTTCCCTTCAGTCCTTGCCCACGAACAGCCACAACTGCTTCCCGTTGACTGCAGTGTTGTTCCATAATCTCACTGAATGCCACCTGGGTGCTGGGTGCAGGGTGCAGGCAGCAGATCTCCCCTAAAGTGAAATGGTGAATCTAGTGGCTTTTCATGGCCTGTCACAATAGCTTTGTTGCCACCATTATTGCAATCAGATCTTATAGCCACTGTGGTAATCATGGCAATGGTGACAGAGTGATAATGGTCTCACAGCACCAGAGAACTCAGTTCAGTGTTGAATTCGAGTGCTTTCGGTGTGGAGTTTGCATGTTCTCCCTGTGACTGTGTCGGATTTCCCCTGGTGTTCCAGTTTCCTCCCACGACCCAAACAGGAGTCGGTGTGCAGTTGGATGGTAAAGTCTGTGGATAATTGATGAGAATGGACCTGTAGGTTAATCCAGGACAGAAACAGGAGTCGGTGTGCGTGGAATGGTAAAATCTGTGGGTAATTGGTGAGAATGGACTCGCTGGTTAATCCAGCACCAAAGCAGGAGTTAGTGTGCAGTTGTATGATAAAGTCTGTGGGTAATTGGTGAGAATGGACCCGTAGGTTAATCCAGGACAGAAACAGGCCTTATGGCCCATCTCATCCATTCTAACCAATGCACACTAAACTAGTTCCATCACCAAGTGTACTTACCCAAATGTGTTAGTAGTTGTGAGATTTTTAAAACATTTGTATGGTTGAATGTCAGCTCGGTAACAATGGGACATAGAGCTTTTTTTGTGTGCTAAGTGACTGTCATAAAGGCTTTGACTAACAGAGACACACCTTTAAACTACTAGTGTGGCAATTTAAAATGGGTCATTTCTGAAACCTGATAACTTTCATGTTCTTGCCACTTCCTCAGCAGTAGAATTCTCTCCTGATGAGTGTGATGGGGAATTTGGAAATCCATTTTTCTGAGAGATCTAGGATTGGGACCTCTGCTTCTGTTATCAAAGAAGCCCTGTTACATCAGAGCCAAGAAACAGCCTCTTCACCCTTCTCTCTGATTGATTCTGATTCCAGTTTTACTATTATCCCTACATTTCTCTTCATTTGATAAAGTCAACCATTTAGCAGGAAAGGAAAAACTGGCATAACAAGATTACTCAGTGGTTCTTAATGACAGAGTTATTTTATTCAAGATTGAGCCACAGGCTTTAGTCTTCCATCTGTGATTGCTGGGCTGTAGGGAAGTGAGGGAATGGCCTTTATTGCTGGGCTGTTGGGGGGGGGGGTGCGTCAGTAACAAATGGCCTTCCATCAGTGATTGCTGGGCTGTAGGTGAGTGAGGGAATGGCCTTCCATCAGTCACTGCTGGGCTGTAGGGAGGTTAATAACAAGGTAAAAGTAACAAAGTTTTTGACAAGAGGGATCCCAAAAAAAGGTTATTTTGAGTGCAGCCATTACAAAGAATTGACAACACTGAAACAGGCTATTAAAGGCGCCATTGTAGAAGTTAGTGCAATGCTATTGCAGCTCAGGGGTTAGAGTTTAGAGTTTGATTTCGATGCCACATGTAAGGAGTTCGTACATTCTTCCTCTAAGAGTGTGGGTTTCCTCTGGGTGCCCTGGTTTCCTTCCACATTCCAAAGGCGTATAGGTTCGTATGTTAATTGATCATTGTAAATTGTCATGTAATTAAGACTTGGATTAAACGGGTGGGTTGCGGCATTGAACAGTACAAGTGCATTGAGATATACTGTGAAATTATGTTACTGTGGATTTCCAGTATCCACAGAGATCCTTCTGTTTGTGGCCAGCAATTTGAACACACAGACACCACTTGGGAGTGGGTTTGAGTTTGGGTACTTGTGGCAGAGGAGACCGAGCTTGAGCGGGTGTATGGGCAACCAGGAATGTTCGAAGTGTAAGTTAAGAGTAAGAGCCTTGATGAAAAGATGAGAAGTAATTGAATACTGGGCACAGGATATCACACTGAAGATTGGGATTACACCATTCACTATTTTGTTGAACCTTTCAAATTGTGTAAGATGTGTTGACTGTGAAATGGAGAAAAAATGTATGGCAAAAAGAGGAAAAAGTAATGAGCTAGTGTTCCTGGGTTCAATATCCACTGAGAAATCTGATGGCAGAGGGGAAGATGCTGTTCCTAAAACGTTTAGTGTGGGCCTTCAGGCTCCTGTACCACCTCCTTAATGATGGCAGTCAGTTCCTTTACAGTTGCAGTAAATGTATCAGAAACATTGTATATTTTAAAAAGTAGTACAAGAAGAGCACAAAATAGTAAGGTGGTGTTAATGGACAATTCATAAATCTAATGGCGGAGGGGAAGAGGCTGTTCCTAAAATGTTGAGTATGTGTCTTCAGGAAGCTCTCCAAGTACGCAGAACTGGTCAGCAACTGTCAGCAGGCTGGATGGAGAGCGAGGTGTCTCCCAGTGGAGGTTGGTTGTAGAGGATTCGCAGCCCGTTCTTTAGTTAGAGCCTTCAGCATTTTGGGCATCGAGGGAGAGAGGAAGAGGAAAGCCATCTGCAGTACCACCGATGCGGCAGGGAGGGCCTCAAGATGGCTGTGGCTCAAAAGAGGGGAGCCATGGAGTCATAAGTAGCTAGCCATCTGGACACAAGCTGGGGTCTGATCAGCCCCGGCTGGGTCACCTGGAGGAGGTTGTATGATGTTGAAAGACCCGAAACACCCGATGGTTCCAGCAACATCACTGAAGATGTGTCCAGAAGCATCAATAGATGTATGTACACAGCAGGCTCCCTTATCACCTCCCTGCTGGCAGTAATGAGAAGATGGCATGACTTGGGTGGTGAGGTAGTTAACGATGGATGCTGCCGCCTTGTGACATCTCTTTTTGAAGACATCTTCTCTGGTGGGGAGGCTGGTCCCATGATGGAGCTGGCTGAGTGTACAATCCTCTGCAGATTTTTCCAGTCCCATGTATTCGATCATCACCATGTCGTGGTGGAGAGGCTTGTGAGTTGCTGAGACCCCATGAGTGGTGCTGTCAGGAGTTTAGCCATCTGGCACTTGGCTGGTAGGGTCACCCATGGCAGAGGTCAAAGGGGAGGTTCCAGACAGACTTCAACAGTAGAGCTGGTAGACACATCACAGTGGCAGTGAAGGTGGAGGAAGACTGTGGCAGTGAAGAGTCCCCAGTCATCATGCACTCCATGCCACTGGTCCCTGGCACTGATCTGTCAAGAGCAATGAGAGGGCTGCCTGTGCATCAGCTTCCCCACGTTAAGCAAAGCCACACCCAGGTGATCTCCATCTGTGTGTGTCCTGTCACCACCTGAAGACCCACCAATAGGAGACATGCTTGACTTGTGCGACCATACTGCCGCCAGATGGTGATACAACCAGTCAGAATGCTGTCACGGTTCATCTGTAGAAATTTAATTAAAGTACCATGTTATGCAGTTACTAAAACATATTGTTCACAAATTTGGAGGAAGTGTCAGCTTGAATTGGGAAGTGTTACCAATTGAAAACCAGAAGCCTAAAATTGGAATAAATGGTCTTCTCCAGGTTGAAAGGATTGAAGTCATGGAGTATCCCAGGGATCGGATCAGTTCTGTTCTTGTGACCTTGAGAGGTGACGAAATGCAAGGTGTTCAAGTTGATGACACAAAACTGGCTTAAAGGGCAAATTATAGTGAGCATAGAGTGACTTTATAGTAGATCTAGATGAAGTGGGTGAAAGTGGATTTTGATGTGGGATGTGTCATGCAGTTTGGTAAGAGGAATCAAAAGGCAGATTGCTATCTATATGGAAAAGAATTACAAGTGATTAAAGTGTAAAGGAATCTTGTATGAATCATAAAATAGTGGCAGTTGCAGATGACACGAAGCTGGGCGGCAGTGTTATCTGTGAGGAGGATGCTAAGAGGATGCAGGGTGACTTGGATAGGTTGGGTGAGTGGGCAAATTCATGGCAGATGCAATTTAATGTGGATAAATGTGAAGTTATCCACTTTGGTGGCAAAAATAGGAAAACAGATTATTATCTGAATGGTGGCCGATTAGGAAAAGGGGAGGTGCAACGAGACCTGGGTGTCATTATACACCAGTCATTGAAAGTGGGCATGCAGGTACAGCAGGTGGTGAAAAAGGCGAATGGTATGCTGGCATTTATAGCAAGAGGATTCGAGTACAGGAGCAGGGAGGTACTACTGCAGTTATACAAGGCCTTGGTGAGACCACAGCTGGAGTATTGTGTGCAATTTTGGTCCCCTGATCTGAGGAAAGACATCCTTGCCATAGAGGGAGTACAAAGAAGGTTCACCAGATTGATTCCTGGGATGGCAGGACTTTCATATGAAGAAAGACTGGATGAACTGGGCTTGTACTCGTTGGAATTTAGAAGATTGAGGGGGGATCTGATTGAAATGTATAAAATCCTAAAGGGATTGGACAGGCTAGATGCAGGAAGATTGTTCCTGATGTTGGGGAAGTCCAGAACGAGGGGTCACGGTTTGAGGATAGAGGGGAAGCCTTTTAGGACTGAGATTAGGAAAAACTTCTTCACACAGAGAGTGGTGAGTCTGTGGAATTCTCTGCCACAGGAAACAGTTGAGGCCAGTTCATTGGCTATATTTAAGAGGGAGTTAGATATGGCCCTTGTGGCTAGGGGGATCAGAGGGTATGGAGGGAAGGCTGGTGCAGGGTTCTGAGTTGGATGATCAGCCATGATCATAATAAACGGCGGTGCAAGCTCAAAGGGCCGAATGGCCTACTCCACCTATTTTCTATGTTTTCTATGCAACAATGAGTTAGAAGTGAAGATGATATATTAGCCTTTGTTGAAAAGAAGCTGGAGATTAGAAGTGGGTTTATACAGGTGACGCCACACCTGGAGTATTGTGCACAGTTTTGGTCCCCTTTCTTAAAGGATAGAGTTGCATTGGAGGTAATCCAAAAGAGATTCACTTGGCTAATTTCTAAAATGTGCAGATTTGCGTGTCTAGAGTGGCTAAACAAGTTGGATCATGTTTTTGGAGTTTGGAAGAATGAGGAGTAATCATACAAAACCCTAAGAGTACATGACTGGATACATGCCAGTGTCTTCATGATACTTCTAGTGGGGAGGATATCAAATGAGGGGAGATGGTTACATGATAAGGGATCAATTATTTAAAATCGAGGGATAAGGAAATTTCTTCTTGGATAGTGATGAATCTCTGGAATTCTCTACCCCAATGAGTTTGCAGGCAGAATCATTTAGAGTGGAGGAAAATAAATATTTGGAAGTTTTTATGTAGTCATGCACTTTGGTAGAAGGTATAAAAGCATAGATTATTTTCTAAACGGGTGGAAACTTCAGAAAACAGAGATCTAAATGGACTTGGAAAACCTTGTGCAGAGTTCCCTAAAATTTGAATTATTTGGAGGCTGAATCAGTGGTAAAGAAGGTAAATGCAAAGTTAACCTTTATCTTAAGAGGATTAGAATACAAAACAAGTATGTAATGATAAGGCTTTCAGGCTTTGGTCAGACTGCCCTTTTTCTAAGAAAGGATGTGCTGGAATTGGAGAGGGCCAGAAGATTGATCCTGGGATCTGTAAAGAGTATGAATTTCAGTTTGTATACTATATACATCCTCTGACATTAAACGGCACCATTGATGTATGGGGAGTGTTTGGCTTTGGTGTTTAGAAGAATCGGGGGATCGCATTGAAATATATCAGATATTGAAGGACCTAGTAGTGGATGTGGAGAAGGTGTTTCCTATAGTGGGGGAGTCTAGTACCAGGGGTACAGTCTCAGAATATAAAAATGTCCCTTTAGAACAGAGGTGAGGAGGAATTTATTGCCAGGGGTGATTGTGGAGCTTAAGTCATTGGTATTTAAAGCTGAGGTTGATAGAATCTTGATTAGTAAGGGTGGTGAGAAAGTAGAGAGAATGGAGTTGAGAGGGGACAGTAAATCAGCCATGACGGAATAGTGGAGTGGATTCAATGGACCGAATAGCCTAATTGCACTCCTGTTTCTTGTGGAAAGATCCAGGCATTGAGGGCTATGGGGTCTGGTGTAGACAAATAGTTGAGGTTATATATAATCATTCTGAGGGGCCAGGCAGTCACCTCCTGCTATTTTCTTGTATTCGTATGTATTGTGTGTTGTAGCTGAGTATTCCAGTTATTGTTTATTGCCAGTTTCTAATGATCTATCTTTCTTTTTTTCCTCTAGATAAAGATTACGACAATGCCATTAAGTATTACACCCAGGCCATCGAGTTGAACTCTGAGAATGCCATTTATTATGGGAATCGTAGTTTGGCATACTTACGGACTGAATGTTATGGCTATGCCTTGTCAGATGCCACCAAAGCGGTGGAGCTGGATAAGAAATACATTAAAGGGTATTATAGGCGAGCAACAGCCAACATGGCACTGGGCAAATTTAAGGCTGCACTGAAAGATTATGAAACGGTGAGTGGAAGTTTATTTAGTTATGTCTGTCTGCTTAACGATACAATACAGAACAGGCCCTTCCAACCCAGGAAACCGTGTTACCCAGCAACCCACCTATTTAACCCTAGCCTAATCATAGGAAAATTTTAAATGGCAAATTAACTACTAATCAGCACGTCTTTGGTCTGTGAGAGGGAACCAAAGTGCACTGAAGAAACCTACGCTGTCCCAGGGGGAACATACAAACTCCTTCAACCCAGATAAGTGTGAGGTGGTTCATTTTGGTAGGTCAAATATGGCAGAATATAGTACTAATGGTAAGACTCTTGGCAGTGTGGAGGATCAGAGGGATCTTGGGGTCAGAGTCCATAGGACACGCAAAGCTGCTACGCAGGTTGACTCTGTGGTTAAGGAGGCATACGGTGCATTGGCCTTCATCAATCATGAGATTGAGTTTAAGAGCCGAGAGGTGATGTTGCTGCTATATAGGACCCTGGTCAGACCCCACTTGGAGTACTGTGCTCAATTCAGGTCACCTCACTACAGGAAGGATGTGGAAACCATGGAAAGGGTGCAGAGGAGATTTACAAGGATGTTGCCTGGATTGGGGAGCATGCTTTATGAGAATAGGTTGAATGAGCTCAGCCTTTTCTCCTTGGAGTGGCGGAGTATGAGAGGTGACCTGATAGAGGTGTACAAAATGATGAGAGGCATTGATTGTGAGGATAGACAGGCTTTTTCCCAGGGCTGAAATGGCTACCACGAGAGGGCAGTTCAGGTGCTTGGAAGTAGGTACAGAGGAGATGTGAGGGGTAAGTTTTTTTTACAGAGTAGTGAGTGCGTGGTGGTGGAGGAGGATATGATAGGGTCTTTTAAGAGACACCTGGATAGGTACAAGGAGCTTTTTAAAAAAAAAAAAAAAAAAAAAAAAAAAAAAAAAAAAAATGAAGGGCTCTGGGTAACCCTAGGTAATTTCTAAAGTAAGTACTTGTTCGACACAGCATTGTGGGCCGAAGGGCCTGTATTGCGCTGTAGGTTTTTTGTGTTTCCTTGCATGCAGTGCCAGAATTGAACTCCAAACTCCCAACACCCTGAGCTGTAATTGTATCACTCTAACTGCTATGCTACCATGGTGCCCTGCAATGCCATGAAAATTATCTTTTGAAACATAGGGATCATTTGCATGCAGATTCCTGCATTTTATTGAACACAACAAAACAACCAGACAGACAAAACAACAGCAAACTGCATTTGTGCAGTATGCTAAACATAGGAAAAATATCCCAAGTTTCTACAGAGCGAGGCAAGAAGAGTAGGGCAGATGATCAAAGCTTAGCCCACAGGATTGGGCTTCAGTAATCAAATTAAATCAAGTTTCCTAATCATTCAACCATACTTGGATACGGCTGAACGAGACAGCATTCCTCTGGGGCCAAAGGTGTAAAGCATACACAGCAAATTCAAAATATTGAGGGAGGGAATTTATGGTACAGTTCCCATCAATCCAGCCTGTTATTCCACTGATCAGACTGGCCAGCACCAGTGGGGGAGGCCAGCTGCTAGCCGAGCATGGATGCCATGCGACACTGCCTCCGGCATCTCCTTATCTGGACTGCAGCAGCACGCAAGCCTGCGGCTTGAGACCTAGTCCTAATACATCTTACATTATCAGTGTCCAACAGGGTCTTGCGATCGCAAGAGAAACATCCAAGACAGTCACGGTTACACTCTACACTGCTTTTATGCACCAACTCCGATGCTGTCGAGTAGCAGGCAACAACGTGCTCTGCACCCAGGTCAGCTTCTCCGATCCCAGTCCAGTCTGCCAGCCAGCTGCAAAGAACAACAAGCAGTTCACTGATGCGATAGACCTGTTTTACCCGAAGTTCGTGGAGTCCAGTATGGTCTTGCAATCATTTATATAAAAAAAAACATTTAACAAAGAAAGGAACACTTTTGGTTGGCCCCCCAAGGGGCCGCTGCGTCCGAATGCGCTGCCATCTTACTGGAAGTAAAGGTTGGAGACAATTTGCAAAGGGGAAGGGAATTCCAGAGCTGAAGGCATGCCATTAGTTGTGAAACACACAAGGTGGTGAGGAATTCAGTGGGGCAGGCTGCATCTATGGAGTGAGGTGGAACAGTCAACATGTGGGCCCAGCCTTTCATCAGGGATGGGAATAAAGAGGGCAGAAACCAGAATAAAAGGTTTCTTTTATTTGGAGATGCAGAGTGGAACAGGGGAACAGGCCCTCCTGGGGCAACAATTTGCAAACCCACCTATTTAACACTAGCCTAATCACAGGACAATTTGCCATCTCTACTCTGCAGTGTATGTCTTTGGACTGTGGAAAGGAACTCGTGTTCATGGGGAGAATGTACCAACTCTTTACTGTGCCAGAATTGAACACAAACTGTGGATCTCCTCATGCTGTAATAGCGTTGTGTTAACTGCTATGCTACCATGTTGTGGAGGGAAATAGCATGGGCCATGAGTGATTGGTGAAGTGGAGGGAAGCTGGGAGGTGATGGTGGAAAAGACAAAGGGCTGGAAAAGAAGGAATTTGATGGGAGACAACAGCACATCACTGAATTAAGGGAAGGAGGTTGGGAACAGGGAGAAAGGTGTAGGTGATGGGCAGGCTGCGAAGGTGAGGGAGGGGAATGAGAGGGTGAAGGGATGACAGGAATAAAGGAGGAGGAAGAAAGGGGTAGTTACTGGAAGTTAGAGAAATCAATGTTCATACTGTCAGGCAGACTTCCAAATGGGGTGAGGTTTTCCTTTGCCCTGCACCTGGCCTCAGTCTGGCAGTGGAGGAGCCCATGGGCAGAAGTGTCAGTGTGGGAATACAGCAGACGAGCACAAGTGATTTCTAGCAGTCAGTGTCACGTCTCTCTGATGTAGGCCAGGCTGCACCAGGAGCACCAGATGCAATAAATGACGCTGATGGATGGACATCTAAAGTGCTCCATCACCCAGAAGGACTGAAAAGGGTATACTGAAGGGTGGTGAGTGAGAAGGGGTAAGGCCAGCTACAACACTGCTCTTTTACAGGAGAATCGATGGAGAGGTTGAGAGGACAAGGGAGTTGTGAAGAGAGCAATGACTGTGGAAAGGGGAAGGGGGAGGAAGACATTGAGTAATTTAGAGCGTAGAGCAGTACGTGTCCCTTGACCCACTGTTGTGCCGATCTTTTAACCACCTCCATGATCAATCTATCCTACATAACTCTCCATCTTACTGTTATCCATATGCCTTTTTTGCTCAGCATAACAAAACTGTCAATTTCCAGGTACATTTACATTTCTTCCCCTCACAGATATCAGCTATCAGAACATTTCCATTAAAGTGTAGACATCACCACCACATCCTATACAAAAGCCCTTATTAGTATAGCAGACAGGTTTACATCTACATATTATATACAGGGATAGAGGAGGTTATATGGAATGAGGCTTTGGAGTATGTTAACTCCTGTTCCATCAATGCCAGGCATTGTTTAATGCAATTTAAAATCCTACATAGACTACATTACTCAAAGGTAAGGGTTCATAAAGTATTCCCAGAGGTGTCCCCAGTGTGTGAGAAATGCAAGTCCTCGGAGGCAAATTTGTTATCAAGGACAGACTCAAGGAATTTGAAAAAATCTGGCAACCCATTACCGTTGTATTTAGAAGAGACTGACAGCTGAACTGGGGGTGGGGGCGGGCGGTAGGACCTAAACAGCACATACAGGAGAGGTGAGGGGAGGGTAGGGCTGAAAGGGGGAAGGAGACGGGGAGGTAGGGTTTCCTTTGCTTTTTGCTTGTTTACTATACATACATTCATTTGATTTTCATTATGTTGTAAGAAAGAAAAGAAGCATTGTACTTTAGGACATTGTCGGTTGTGGTTATGCTGATGTTGCTTCACAATAAAAATATTTGAAACAACTACATCTACATATTGTAGAAAAGGTTGCCATGTTTTATGAAAACTATTTGTTTTTGAGTGTACCATACATGTTTAAAAAGTCCAAAGGAATGTATTCCATGATTAATTTATGCCAGCCGGAAAGTCCAGGGGCCTTATCACATATCCAACAAAGTAAAATGTTCTTCCTTGCACACAAAGTCAGGATATTAAAAAGTTTTTTCTGATGTGCATTAATAATACGAGTGCTGGGTAAGCCTAAGAGAAAAGACACTGGGTCCAGTTCAAGCTCCATCTTCAGAATCTTTTCCATTTCACCCAAAATACCACTCCAGTATGCCTGAAGTTTGGAACAAGTCCAAAAACAATGGGTGAGAGTTCCAGTATTTCCTTTATATTTAGAGCACATTGGAGAAACCCCTGTCTTAAATTTCGAGAGACGATCTGGAGTCAGATGAGCTCTATGCAGAATTTTGAGTTGCAATGCTTTAGTTCTATTACAAACTGAAATTTTCTTTGAATTATCACAGATGTCTTCCCATGTTTCAGCTGTAATTTCTACTCCCAGCTCTCCCTCCCAACTGCTCAGCCTCTGCACAAGAACATTCCCTCAGGATGCTGTAAAAAGTACTGATGGAGACTTCACCTTTAGAACAGGACCCTCTTTTCTATGTCAGAACTATAGAAATCAGTTAATGATGCAAACATGAGGAAATCTGCAGATGCTGGAAGTTCAAGCAACACATAAAAAATGCTGGTGAACGCAGCAGGCCAGGCAACATCTATAGGTAGAGGTACAATTGATGTTTCGGGCTGAGACCCTTTGTCAGGACGTTTGTTTTTTTCTGTATATAATCTCTACTCTGAAAGAAACGAAAAAGGTCCTTGCTGGGTATGTTGAATTTCTGAATTATTTGACTAAAAGACATCATCGTTCCTTCATCAAATAAGTCTCCTAGATGGAAAATACTCTTAGAAACCCAAAGTGTAAATCCAGGATCCAGTATGCCAGGCTGAAAATCTGGACTGTCGGTTATTGGAGTGAAGGGTGATATTTTTGGTAGCGCAGCAAAAATATCACCCATATGTCTGTCTAATGTATCAGCCTCTACCACCATCTGTAGAACGGCCTTCCTTGCATCCACCACCTCCCAGTACTTTTGACTAATCACCTTAAAACTTAAAACTTAAAACCTGGCCTGCTGCATTCACCAGCAACTTTGATGTGTGTACCTTAAAACTATGCTCTTTTAATAGCCATTTTCACTGGGAAAAGTCTCTTGTACATCTCTTTCAAGTCACCTCTCATCCTCCTTTGCTTCAAAGAGAAAAGCCCTAGCTCGCTTATCCTCTCTTCATAGGACATGCTGTCTAATCCAGGTAACATCCTGGTAAATCTCCTCACTTTTGATTTGGATTATTGCGTAGGCTGAACTGACGATGCACATCTTTGGGTGTTGTGAGACCACATCTGGAATATTGTGTACAGTTTTGGTCTCCAAATTTGAGGAAGGACTTTCTAGCTATTGAGGGAGTGCAGCGTAGGTTCACGAGGTTAATTCCTGGGATGGCGGGACTGTCATATGTTGAAAGATTGGAGCGACTGGGGTTGTATGCACTGGAATTTAGAAGGATGAGAGGGGATCTGATTAAAACATATAAGATTATTAGGGGATTGGACAAGCTAGAGGCAGGAAACTTAAGGCCACAGTTTAAGAATAAGGGGTAGACAATTCAGAACAGAGTTAAAGAAAAGCTTTTTCACATGCTCTCATGAAGAAGATCTCCCTCATGTTCCCCTTAAGCATTTCACCTTTCACCTTTAATCTATGACTTCTAGTTTTAGTCCCACCCAACCTCACTGGAAAAATGCAGTTACCATCTCTATGACCCTCATAATTTTGTATACCTCTATCAAATATCACTCAGTCTCCTATGCTCCAAGGTATATACCCCTATTCTTTCTTTCCCTACAACTTGTGTCCTTGAGTCTTGGCTACAGCCTTGTAAATTCTCTCTATCTTTCTTGTAGGTAAGTGCAGGAACTGTACACAATACTCTACATTTGGTATAGAACAGTTTTTTGCCCTGTTAACTTTACTATGTTTCTTTACCAGAAATCAACCAATCTTACATTTAAAATTATGCGTACGTAATCTCAGAAAAAGCTTCATCCAGATGTGTTGTGATGCTCATTTTCGCAGTGTTGGCTGCTGTGGGATGGGGAAACCAGTCATTTTAGAGTCTAGTAGAGTTGCTATGTAAGCTCATTTTCACTGCAAATTGCTTGTTTCACTAACACTATCAGTGATGTGCAAAAGTATTTTATACTGTTCCTAAAATCGGACATTATTCATGGTATGGAAATTTTGTAGAGTGTGATCTCTCAAAATTGGTGACAATGCAGCAACAATAATCTCCAGCTAAGAATCTCCACCAAGCAACACAAGGATCTGTTAGAACAGCTTTGGTTCTTGGTTCTGCAGAGTAATTACATAATGTGCAGTTACTCTGCAAAATAATTGAGTTTCCACCACTCTCTGTAAAAAGTAGGAATCTGGATTCTGTCATTTTAAAGATTAGCAACACCCATCATAGTTGCTGGTGAGCGCAGCAGGCCAGGCAGCATCTCTAGGAAGAGGTACAGTTGACGTTTCGGGCCGAGACCCTTCGTCAGGACTAACTGAAGGAAGAGCTAGTAAGAGATTTGAAAGTGGGAGGGGGAGATCCAAAATGATAGGAGAAGACAGGAGGGGGAGGGATGGAGCCAAGAGCTGGACAGGTGATTGGCAAAAGGGATATGAGAGGATCACGGGACAGGAGGCCCAGGGAGAAGGAAAAGGGGGAGGGGGGGAAAAACCCAGAGGATGGGCAAGGGATATAGTTAGAGGGAGAAAAAGGAGAGAGAGAAAGTGTGTGTGTGTATACAAATAAATAACGGATGGGGTACAAGTGGGAGGTGGGGCATTAGCAGAAGTTAGAGAAGTCAGTGTTCATGCCATCAGGTTGGAGGCTACCCAGACGGAATATAAGGTGTTGTTCCTCCAACCTGAGTGTGGCTTCATCTTTACAGTAGAGGAGGCGGTGGATAGACATGTCAGAATGGGAATGGAATTAAAATGTGTGGCCACTGGGAGATCCTGCTTTCTCTGGCGGACAGAGCGTAGGTGTTCAGCAAAGCGATCTCCCAGTCTGCGTCGGGTCTCGCCAATATATAGAAGGCCACATCGGGAGCACCGGACGCAGTATGTCACCCCAGCCGACTCACAGGTGAAGTGTCGCCTCATCTGGAAGGACTGTCTGGGGCCCTGAATGATGGTAAGGGAGGAAGTGTAAGGGTATGTGTAGCACTTGTTCCGCTTACAAGGATAAGTGCCAGGAGGGAGATCAGTGGGGAGGGATGGGGGGGACGAATGGACAAGGGAGTTGCGTAGGGAGCGATCCCTGCGGAAAGCGGGGGTGGGGGGAGTTACGGAGAATAATATGTTGGACATATTATTGGACCCCCCCCCCCCCCACTTTCAAATCTCTTACTAGCTCTTCAGTTAGTCCTGATGAAGGGTCTCGGCCCGAAACGTCAACTGTACCTCTTCCTAGAGATGCTGCCTGGCCTGCTGCGCTCACCAGCAACTTTGATGTATGTTGCTTGAATTTCCAGCATCTGCAGAATTCCTCGTGTTTACGATTTTAAAAATTTAGCTTTATTTGTCAAACACACATTGAAACTTGCAGTGAAGGACGTAATTTTCATCAGCGACTAACACAGTCTGAGGAAGTGCTGGAGTAGCATGCAAGCGTCGCCATGCTGTTAATGCCAACACAGCGTGCCCACAACTTACTGATCCTAACCCAGACACTTTTGGAATGTGGGAGGAAACTGCAGCACCCAGAGGAATTCCACGCAGTCGTGGGAAAAACATACGAACTCCTAACAGATCACGGGAATTGAATTCTGTTCACTGTGAAGTATTGCACTAACCTCTAGGCTATCATGGTATTCTAAATTCTACTGTTTCCTTGAAATCATTTTACTTTCTGCAATCAATTGTGTGTTTTCAGAGGTTTGTTTCAACTTCAAAACTTTTTTTTCCAAGATGAGTTTTTTTTTTCTCTTGTGTATGCAATTAGCCATAAATACTCCCTACCAGGAGTTCTGCCATTAGTATTTAAACATGGCTCCTTGTGAGGTCAGATTATAAATTTGTGAAATTCAGAGAGAGGGAGTTAATAATTTGGCAAAGAGTTGCTTTGATGGGGAGGGGTGATTGTTCATCAGAACAGAGCAAAACATTAAAAAATATATATTAAAAATTACTATTAAAATGTATGTATAAAAAATTAAATGAATAAGTAGTGCAGAAAGAAAGTTGGTTTGCTTCAGTCAAAGATAATTGGCAGGTCGGCTTTTTTGAACTACGCTCCTAAACTGGAACTTAATACCTGAAGCAATAAGAAATGCAGACTCTGACACTTTTAAACACCAGCTCAAAACCTTGATTTAGCTTGCTTTTAAGTAGCACTTTAGTCTTTTGTTTTTAATTATAGTTTATTTTATTTTCATGTTTGCACGTTATCCCATTGTAAATCACATTGAACTACATTGTATGAAGAATGCTCTATAAATAAGTTATTTTTGTTTCTCAGCTCAGGCTGGTAAAACCTGAGGTACAGGCATAGCTAAGTGCACTTATTTTTCAATTGCTAGGAACTTTCAGACTATTCTTGTGGCCTTCTGGAGATTTGGATAAATATTGCTGTTGGTGTAATTGGTTTAATACTATTGTGTAGTGACTTTGGGATGATACTAGTTGTAGATTTTACCATTGGGACAATGTATACCCTGTTCATGTTCCATAGTCTCAATTTCCTCTCCTAATTCAACATATTTCTGGTGTTTTTCACAATTTGATTTCAGTATGTGCTATATCTATTAAATAAGTTGTTCTTGTTTCTTTATCCTGTAATATTATATCCAGATGGTTATTATGGATTATCCTATCTGTAATAATGGATTGGTTGTAATATAATTTGCAGGACTATGACTCTAAAACTGGATCAGGCTTATATTTATGGTAAGGTATGGTTTATTTTGTGAGTTTGTATTTTAAAGCAAGATTTTGGTGAAAGATGTTTGCTTCTTGATTGTGCCTGTGTTAGTAATCAGATTGAGTTAAACTGCTGTAGGACCCTGAAATGTGCTGTATTTTTTTCTGGTTTCTCTTGGTATTTTCTGCAGTTACTATCCTGAATTTCTTGGTCCTTGAATGTAATTTTGTTTTTTTTAACCTCTTGGTCCTGTATTGCTGCAAGGAGCCCCTCTGTTTCTGGGAAGAGGTATCCAGCTCTGAGCCAGGCATTCGATGCTTCCTTGTCCACATCTACTCTGCTCAGATCATGGGGATGTCTCCCATGGAGGGTCATGCTCTTCCATTGGTTAACTTTTTCTTCTGTAATGATTAAATTCTTCTTTTCTCTATGTTCTATCATTTAGGTTTTGTGGTGTGTACTTATCAGAATTGCATATAGTTACATCCCATGCTGATTCCTGTTTTTGTTGATGAAAGTATATCCTCCCTCAAGTTTTATCTGATTTGTGTAAATTATTTTTTTTCTCTGTTATTCCTTTTCCTTCTGTCCTAGGTAATGTAAATCTAAGTGAGTTTGAGTGTACATAGTGTTTTCTAAAATTTGTCATTTCAGTTCTTGTTTTTCTTTGCAAATTTTCCAGATTGGTTTTGGACCAAGATATTATTCCTAAGGAGTACATTAATATGGGTACATCAGAAGTGTTTATTGCCTTTGTTATATTTTTACTATTGTGCTCTGTTGGATATTCTTAAGCCTTGAAGTAAATTCTGTCAAAAGTTTTCCCTTTATCGCAGTATGATCTATTTTCTTTGCTTGTTGATATCCCAGATATTTAAATATTTCATATGTATCCATCAGTTATATTGTGTTCTGCCAAACTCACTTATATTCTACTAGCTCTGTTGTACCTTTCCTTGTGTTTAATGTTCTGCACTTATCTAGTCCAAAGTTCATGTTTGTTTTTTTAGAAAATAGTTCTACTATTGGGTAAGAGTGACCATAATATGGTGGAATTCTTCATTAAGATGGAGAGTGACATAGTTAATTCAGAAACAAAGGTTCTGAACTTAAAGAGGGGTAACTTTGAAGGTATGAGACGTGAATTAGCTAAGATAGACTGGCAAATGACACTTAAAGGATTGATGGTGGCTATGCAATGGCGAGCATTTAAAGGTTGCATGGATGAACTACAACAATTGTTCATCCCAGTTTGGCAAAAGAATAAATCAAGGAAGGTAGTGCACCCGTGGCTGACAAGAGAAATTAGGGATAGTATCAATTCCAAAGAAGCAGCATACAAATTAGCCAGAGAAAGTGGCTCACCTGAGGACTGGGAGAAATTCAGAGTTCAGCAGAGGAGGACAAAGGGCTTAATTAGGAAGGGGAAAAAAGATTATGAGAGAAAACTGGCAGGCAACATAAAAACGGACTGTAAAAGCTTTTATAGGTATGTAAAAAGGAAAAGACTGGTAAAGGCAAATGTAGGTCCCCTACAGACAGAAACAGGTGAACTGATTATGGGGAGCAAGGACATGGCAGACCAATTGAATAATTACTTTGGTTCTGTCTTCACTAAGGAGGACATAAATAATCTTCCAGAAATAGTAGGGGATAGAGGGTCCAGTGAGATGGAGGAACTGAGCGAAATACTTGTTAGTAGGGAAGTGGTGTTAGGTAAATTGAAGGGATTGAAGGCAGATAAATCCCCAGGGCCAGATGGTCTGCATCCTAGAGTGCTTAAGGAAGTAGCCCAAGAAATAGTGGATGCATTAGTGATAATTTTTCAAAACTTGTTAGATTCTGGACTAGTTCCTGAGGATTGGAGGGTGGCTAATGTAACCCCACTTTTTAAAAAAGGAGGGAGAGAGAAACCGGGGAACTATAGACCGATTATCCTAACGTCGGTGGTAGGGAAACTGCTGGAGTCAGTTATCAAAGATGTGATAACAGCACATTTGGAAAGCGGTGAAATCATTGGACAAAGTCAACATGGATTTGTGAAGGGAAAGTCATGTCTGACGAATCTCATTGAATTTTTTGAGAATGTAACTAGTAGAGTGGATAGGGGAGAACCAGTGGATGTGGTATATTTGGATTTTCAAAAGGCTTTTGACAAGGTCCCACACAGGAGATTAGTGTGCAAACTTAAAGCACATGGTATTGGGGGTAAGGTATTGATGTGGATGGAGAATTGGTTAGCAGACAGGAAACAAAGAGTGGGAATAAACGGGACCTTTTCAGAATGGCAGGCGGTGACTAGTGGGGTACCGCAAGGCTCAGTGCTGAGACCCCAGTTGTTTACAATATATATTAATGACTTGGATGAGGGAATTAAATGCAGCATCTCCAAGTTTGCGGATGAGACGCAGCTGGGTGGCAGTGTTAGCTGTGAGGAGGATGCTAAGAGGATGCAAAGTGACTTGGATAGGTTGGGTGAGTGGGCAAATTCATGGCAGATGCAATTTAATGTGGATAAATGTGAAGTTATCCACTTTGGTAGCAAAAATAGGAAAACAGATTATTATCTGAATGGTGGCCGATTAGGAAAAGGGGAGGTGCAACGAGACCTGAGTGTCATTATACACCAGTCATTGAAAGTGGGCATGCAGGTACAGCAGGCGGTGAAAAAGGTGAATGGTATGCTGGCATTTATAGCGAGAGGATTTGAGTACAGGAGCAGGGAGGTACTACTGCAGTTGTACAAGGCCTTGGTGAGACCACAGCTGGAGTATTGTGTGCAGTTTTGGTCCCCTAATCTGAGGAAAGACATCCTTGCCATAGAGGGAGTACAAAGAGGGTTCACCAGATTGATTCCTGGGATAGCAGGACTTTCATATGAAGAAAGACTGGATGAACTGGGCTTGTACTCGTTGGAGTTTGGAAGATTGAGGGGGGATCTGATTGAAACGTATAAAATCCTAAAGGGATTGGACAGGCTAGATGCAGGAAGATTGTTCCCGATGTTGGGGAAGTCCAGAACAAGGGGTCACAGTTTGAGGATAAAGGGGAAGCCTTTTAGGACCAAGATTAGGAAAAACTTCTTCACTCAGAGAGTGGTGAATCTGTGGAATTCTTTGCCACAGGAAGCAGTTGAGGCCAGTACATTGGCTATATTTAAGAGGGAGTTAGATATGGTCCTTGTGGCTACGGGGATCAGGGGGTATGGAGGGAAGGCTGGGGCGGGGTTCTGAGTTGGATGATCAGCCATGATCATAATAAATGGCGGTGCAGGCTCGAAGGGCCGAATGGCCTACTCCTGCACCTATTTTCTATGTTTCTATTTGAATTAATTGCTTTAGCTTTACCGATGGAGTGTACAATATCAAATCATCCATACTTAGGTGTGCCAAAGTATAATTTGTTTATCTCTGATTTGATACCCTATTTTCATCTTGCACAATAAATCAGAGCGGGTTTAAAGCTAGACGAAACCATAATGGGTTCAGAGTCACCCTGGGAAATGCTTTGTTTTATTTTGATAACAATGATTCTTTTTTGGTTGGTGTGTACCTAATTTGATTAGGGAGCTTAAGGTAAAGGAATCCTTACGAGGCAGTTATCATATGATGGAATTCACCCTGCACTTTGAAAGGGAGAAGATAAAGTCTGATGTATCCATATTACAGTGAAGTAAAAGGAATTACTGAGCCATGAGAGAGGAGCTGGCCGAAGCTGATTGGAAGGGGTCACTATCAGGGATGATGGCAGAACAGCAGTGACTGGTGTTTCTGGGAGCAACTTGGAAGGCACAGAATATATATATACCAAATATGAAGGCTTATTTTAAAGGGAGGATGAAGCAACCGTGACTGGGAAGGGAAGTCAGAAAAGCATAAAAGCAAAAGAGGGGGCATATAATGTAGCAAAAATTAGTGGGAAGTTAGAATAATTGGGTAGCTTTTAAAAAGCAGCAGAAGGCAGTTAAAAAGTATAAAGTATAAAAAGCCATAAGGAGTGAAAAGATGAAATATGAAGGAAAGTAAGCCAAATAAATAAAATGATAGTAAAAGTTTTTTTAAAGATATTTAAAGAATAAAAGATGCAAGAATGGATATTGGTCTACTGGAAAATGATGCTGGAAGTTTAGTACTGGGGGACAAAAATTGCGGATGAACTTGAGTATTTTAGTATTTTGTGTCAGTCTTCACTATGGAAGACGCTAACAGAAACTTGAGAGTGTGAAATGGCAAATGTGACTGTAGTTGCTATTACCAATGAGAAGCTAAAATTTCTGAAGGTAGATAAGTCACCTGGATGAGATTGCCTACACACGAGGGTTCTGAAGAAGGTAGCTGAAGAGATTGTGGAGGCATTAGTAATGATCATTAAAGAATTGCTGGATTATGGAATGGTTCTGCAGGACTGAAAAATTGCAAATATCACTCCACTCTTCAAGAAGGGAGAGAGGCAGAAGAGAGGAAATTATAAGCCAGTTAGTCTGACTTCAGTGATTGGGAAAAGATGTTGGAGTTCATTATTAAGGATGAGGTTTCAGAGTAGTTGGAGGCATATGATAAAATAAGCCAAAGTCAGCATGGTTTCCTTAAGGGAAAATCTTGCCTGACAAATCTGTTTGTTGGAATTCTTTGTGGAAATAACAGGCAGGATAGACAAAGGAGTCAGTGGATATTGCTTATTTGTTTTTTTTTCAGAAGACCTTTGACAAGGTGCTGCGTATAAGGCTGCTTAACAAGATAAGAACCCATGGTATAACAGGAAAGATACTCCACGGATAGAGCGTTGGCTGATTGGCAGGAGGCAGAGTGGGAATAAAGGGAGTCTTATTGTGTGCCGGTAACTAGTGGTGTTCCACAGTCAAGTCAAGTCAAATTTATTTGTATAGCACATTTTAAAAACAACCCACATTGACCAAAGTGCTGTACAGATCAGAGTAGATACCTAAAATCATAAATACAAGAAACACAGACATAACCAACAAGGCAAACAGCTTACAGGCACAAAAGAAACAACACAAGGGCCTAAGCACAAGCCAAAAATCAGCCACATCAGGAGGATTCAACCGCTAGTGAATAAAGGTAAGTTTTGAGCCTGGATTTAAAAGAGTCGATGGAATGGGGGCAGATCTGATAGGGAGGGGAATGCTGTTCCACAGTCTAGGGGCTACAATAGCAAAGGCACGGTCACCCCTGAGCTTAAATTTAGATCGCGGGGCAGCCAGGAGCCCCAAGTCAGCTGACCTGAGGGACTTGGAAGTAGAATAAGGGGTTAGAAGATCTGTGATATGGGGCGGGGGGGCAGCCCATTTAGGGCTTTATAAACGAACAGCAGAATCTTAAAATCAATTCTGAACCGTACTTGCAGCCAGCGGAGGGAGGCCAGAATAGGAGTATATGATCCCTCTTCTGGGCACCTGTCAGGAGCCTGGTTGCGGCGTTCTGGACCAGTTGCAGGTGGGACAGGGACTAATCCCAGTATACAGGGAGTTGCAGTAGTCCAAGCGGGAGGATATAAGGGCGTGGATGACTTTCTCAAGATCTTTGAAAGAGAGAAACGGCTTGATTTGGGCAATAGTACAAAGCTGGAAAAACTGGCTTTTACTACTGCATTAACTTGTCAAACTTAAAGGTGGAATCAAATATCACACCAAGGATTTAACATGGGGTTTGACAAGGGTGGACAAGTTACCAAAACTGTTGATAATCACCTTGATGGAGTCAGGGGGCCAAATAGGACAACTTCAGACTTGCCTTCATTCAGCTGCAAGAAGTTTTGTGCCATCCAACACTTTATGTCCTCAGGGCAGTTCATGAGGCTGGTTAGTTTTGACTGGTCATTTGGTTTCAATGGGGATGAAGCTGTGTCTCGTGAGCATAACAGTGGAAAGAAATGTTGTATTTTTGAATGATTGGGGTTGGTGTTGGGACCTTTTTACATTGTATGTCAATGATTTGGGTAACAGAATTGATGGCTGTGGCAATGGCCAAGTTTGTGGACGATATTAAAATAAGTGGAAGGGCAGGTAGTAGTGAGGAAGCAGAGGAGCTTCAGAAGGACTTTGATTAGGAGAAGTGGCAGATGGAATACAGTATTGGGAAGTGTATTGTCATACACTTTGGTAGAAGGAGTAAAAGCATAGACAATTTTCTAACTGGAGAAAAATTCAAGTACCTGAGGTGCAAAGGACTTGGAGTGCTTGTATAGGATCCCTGAAAGGTTAACTTGCAGGTTGAGTTGATTATAAGGAAGGCAAATGCAATGTTAGCATTCATTTTGAGAGGACTAGAATATTAAGAGCAAGGATTTAATGCTGAAGCTTTATAAGGCATTGGCCAGAGCACACTTGGAGTATTGTGAACAATTTTAAGCCCATTATCTTTGAACAAATGTGCTGACCTTGCTGAGAGTTCAAAGGAGGTGCACGAGAATGATTCCGGGAATAAGAGTTAACATATGTAGAGCATTTGATGATTCGAGGCCTTGTTACGTACCCCGTAACTGGGTTGCCAACCCAGCTGAAATAGACCACGTGTTGGAGTCTGGATTACTGGAAGCTAATAAAGTTTTATTAAAGAAATAAGTAACATAGTACTCTAATCGTAAGGATATAAATGCAACAGGTTAGCAATGATAAAAGACACACGTACACAGAACTAGGGTAATAGGAATCAACCAAGCTCTATTGCAGCCTAGGGGTAAAATGATCAGTCTCAAGTGATGCAGAGTTCAGTTCAGTTTAGTACAGTTCGCAGTAATTGCTGTTGTGCCATTGGGGAAAGAGAGAGAATGCAAATTTGATTCAGCAGACCTTTGATGTTCACAGGTGGTTTCGGGCGGACCCTTTTATGTCTTCTGTGGTCGCCGACTGTGATCCCTCCGTTCTGGATACGACCGTTCTTCCGCAGTGAACCTGGCACCCAGGCAAGGGCGGACACACACACCAGGTTCCCACCGATGGTACCCTTTTCACCCTGTGCATCTATGGTCGGTTCCCGTGATCAGACCTCCAAATGCCCACCAACTTGTGGGGGCACACTGCTCTTCCAGGGTCTCGTTATCTCGTGATCTCATGGTGTGTGTCGTGCCTTAGCGAACCTGTTCTTTTTATCCCCCTGCTGGGCTATCGCCTTTTGAATGTTTCTCCATTGTCTCACTTATCTCTCCTTCATTAGCATGAATCTTCTGATAACCTGGTTTTTCGTCACAGCCTGTACTCGCAGGGATTTAAGAGTGAGGGGGATCTCATTGAAACCTACTGAATATGAAAGGCTGAGGTGGAGTGGTTGTGGATACGATGTTTCCTATAGTGAGCGAGTCTAGGACTCGAGGGCACAGCCTCAGAATAGAAGGGCATCCATTTAGAACAGAGATGAGGAAGTTCTGTAGCCAGCGGCTGGTGAGTCTAAGGAATTGATTGTCACAGGCAGCCATGGAAGTCATCATTGAGTATATTAAAGTATAGGTTGATAGGTTCCTGAGTAGTCAGGTCATCCCAAAGTTACAGAGCTAATGGAATTGAGGAGGATAATACATTAGCCATGATGGAATTACGGAGCAGGCTGAATGGACCAAATGGCCCAGTTCTGCTCCTGTGTCTGATGGGGTCCTGTTAGTTTAGTGTAGGAATGCTATTCAACTGGGGGCACTATCACAGCCAAGCTCACCTCCCTCACCCTTACACCCTTTTTCAGAGTTCCAGCAGCCCAGGGTAATTATTTCCAGGCTAGTTGTGCACCATGACGGACAACTGAATCATTGCAGGGACCTGATTAGTTAACAAGAAAAATGCTTGGCACTTGAATTACTGAACACAAACATAGGGTAGAGGGAGGGAGAGAAGTGATTTGTAGGATAGGCTATGGTTGGTATTTAAAAAGTGCTGTGACATAAAGTCACAGTGTCCAAAGAAGATGTCTTCTCGTCTGTACACACAGACCTCTCTCCTTCGAAGCACAGGAGGCCTAGCAGTAAGACAGTCCTGTTATCGCACTGTGAGTCAATTGAATGAGAAAAGGAATATGCAAGTACAGACAATTTAATTTTGACTGATGGTTGTCTGAGGTTCTTGTAGCTTGTTTTGTGTTTGGTGTGATGCCTTTCAACAACAAATTCTACAAACGCTGGCTGAAGTTTTGACATTTTTCGCCGCTTATTGTCAGGTGCTTAGACAGAAATGTCAGGGTATTTATAGCAGGCTTGCAATAGTGATGAGGTTCCCGTGGAAGCTTAATAGAATCATTTCCACACACAGTCAGTTGTTAAAAATACAATTTGGGTTTACGTATGTTTTATTTTGGTGGCTGTTGTAGACTCAGTCGGCTCCATCACGGATTCTAGCCTCCTCACCATGGAGGATGTCTTCAAAAGGTGGCGTCCATCACGAAGAGCCCCCACCATCCCTCATTACTACCATCAGAGAGGAGGTACAGGAGCCTGAAGAAACATTCAGCATTTTTTGTCAGCTCCACCAATGGATTTCTGAACAATCTACCCATTAATTTGTGCTGTTTTTTTCCCCCACTACTTTATATTTCTATATATTTCTTATTGCAATTTATATTGTATGTTTTGCACTGTGTTGCTACCACAAAACACGCAAATTTCACAGCATGTGTCAATGATGTTCAATCTGATGGTGTTCAACCTGGTACTTTCCCTAACCACTTCAACTTTATAGGGTCATAGAGAGACACAGTGGAGCAATAGGCCCTTTGTCACACCAAATCTGTGCCAACCATCAAACCTACTTTAATTCCATGTTGTTATTGATGGGTCTTGAGGGTCCTTAATGATGGATGCTTATTTTTGAAGATCCAGAGGAGGTTTAGGAGAATGATTTTGGGGATGAAAGGTCAATGTATGAGGAGCATTAGATGTCTTTGGGCCTGAACTCACTGGAGTTTAGAAGCATGAGGGGCGATCTTGTTGAAACCATCATATATTGAAAGGCTTCGTTCAAGTGGTTGTGGAGAGTATATTTCCTATAGTGTCCGGGACCAGGGGGTACAGCCTCAGAAAAGAACATAGTATACCCACAACTCATTAACCCTTATCTCTACATCTGGAATGTGTGAGGAAAGCAAGCACTAAGAGAAAATCCTTGTGGTCACATTGAGAACATACCAACTTCTTGCAGGTGGGGGGGAGGGGAGTGAACGTCGACTCAGACCTTAAGAGGCCTGCTTCAGGCATTTTCATGCCTTACAAGGTGCAGATTGGAAGTCTGTGTGGGGCGCCACTCCTCACACAGACACTAGAGCAATGTGTGGTTGAGTGCCTTGCTGAAGGACACAAACATGCTGCCACAGCTGAGGTTTGAACTTGCGATCTTCAGATCACTAGACGAATGCCTTAACCACTTGGCCACGTGCCCAACACAAATGTCAGGTAGAAGCAGACTAATATAATTGTTATAGGGGATAATTGAGGGAACAGACTCTCTTCTCTACAGCAGAGATGGTCTCAAGGCCTGTATGGTGTCAGTGTTGAAGACTTTTCTGGGTTGGAAAGGAGCTTTGAGTGGGAGGGAATGGGGTCCTGTTATCATGGTCCATGTTGACACTAACACAAAAGACTTTGCCAAGTGATTATGGGCAGGATTGAAAAGCAGAGCCACAAAAGTGATAATCTCCAAAGTAGTACTCGAACCATGATTTACAGCTGTTAAATAAGATTAGATAAAGTGAGGTTTAAAGTTTGCTATGGGAGGAAGGAGTTTCAGTTCATGGGGCTCTGATACCAGCACTGGGGGAAAGAGAGAGCTGTTCTCTTCAGGTGGACTTCATCATGTTGAGGCTTGTGTCCTGGCCAATTGCACACGTTTGGGTATAGGTGGTGCTTTATTTTTATTGAGATACAGCCCAGAATTAGCCCTTCGGCCTTCAACTTGCACTGCCCAGCAATCCCCCGATTCAACCCCAGCTAAATGACATGACAATTTACAGTGACCAATTAACCTACCAACCAGTGCGTCTTTGGACTGGGAGAAAGGAGCACCTCGAGGAAACCCACACGGTCACATGCAGTGATGGGAATCGAACCCGGGTCGCCTGTATTGTAAAGTTTTGTGCTAACTACTATGCTACCATACTGCCCTTTAGACAAATTAGAGGTGTGGCTCAAATGATGGGAAATGAGACTGGTGTCACAAATGGGGTAGAGGTGAATGGGCAAAGGTAGTGTAATGTTATTACAGCATCAGGGTTTAATTCTACCACTGTCTGTAGGGAGTTTATGCATTCTCCCAGTGACTGTATGGGTTTCCT
Source organism: Mobula birostris (assembly GCF_030028105.1). Classification (NCBI taxonomy): domain Eukaryota; kingdom Metazoa; phylum Chordata; class Chondrichthyes; order Myliobatiformes; family Myliobatidae; genus Mobula; species Mobula birostris. Next base: position 34,279,451 of record NC_092379.1, read on the forward strand.
TTAGGTATTCTGGTTTTCTTCAACATTACGAAGATGTACAGTTAGCAGGTTAATTGGTCACGGTGGGGGTTATTGGGCTCTGTGGGCTCTTTGGGCCAGAAGGACTTGGTGCTGTGCTGTACCTCTAAGTAAAAAAGAGAACATGGGACCTTGAAGTCCAGTGCAGGGACTGCCTGTGACACTGCGGCTGAGTTTCTGATCTTGTTTCAGTCAGTATGAACCTCCAAATTAATTCAAGTTCAATCAAATTAAATTCCACTGTGACAGGATGGAGTAGGATACACAGGAAAAAGAATCTCAGGGTGTGTGGTAACATGCATGTACTTTGATAATTTTATTTTGAACTTTGGAGAAGAAAATATAAGCAAAATTATACAAGTTAACATTGTAAAAGTTAAAGCTCCTTGCCTCAATATTTGAAGCTAGATATTTTGGCATAAATAGAAATAAATATGTTTGATTTAATAGGTATTGTACATCTGTAATGCAGAATTATCTAGCACTTGAAACTCAATATTCCAGGTTAGACCATAAGACGGGCAGGCCATTCAGCCCATCAAGCATGCTCTGCCATTCTATCTTGGCTGACTTATTTTTCCTCTCACCCCCATTCTCCTGCCTTCACCCTGTAACCTTTGACGTCCTGAGCTTCAAATTCAACCTTAGCTTCAAATTCCACAGATTCCCATCCTCTCGCTAAAGAAATTGCTCCTCATCTCTGTTCCAAATGGACATCCCTCTATTCTGAGGCTGTGCCCTCTGGTTCTAGACTTTCCCACCATTGGAAACATCTCCTCTGCATCCACAATATCTAGACCTTTCAATATTCAAGCAACACACACAAAGCTGGAGGAACTCAGCAGGCTAGGCAGCATCTATGGAATTGAGTACAGTCTGATGAGGGTCTCAGCCTGAAACCTCACCTGTACTCTTTTCCATAGGTGCTGCTTGACCTGCTGAGCTTCTCCAGTATTTTGTGTGGTTGCTCGGATTTCCAGCATCTGCAGATTTTCTCTTGTTTGTGATTGATGACCAAACTCTCTGCTGCCCTATTCCTACCATCCTGGTAGTACGTACTTCCTCAACAGCTGCTCGCACCTCTTCCTGGACCAGTTTGCTTCTGTCCCTGCCCTGAGCCCTGTCGAAGCAAGTTGAAGGGAAGCTGCCCAGTCCTCCTGACCAGATCCCTATGCCTCAGGCGTGACTCAGCCATCTCCACTGCACCCTTGACCTTCCACTTCCTACTTGTCCGCACCTTAGTGCCTTCTGACAGGACTTTGGGGTCACAGGAGTCTCTGTACAGCAGCAACTCTCTTGTATGGGAAACAAGGAACTCCTCGTTCAGAGTGCTGCAGGAAAACTGTAATTTATTTCTCTTCCCCTATAGGGCAGTGCTGCTCAGGCTATGTGGGAGACCCAGCCATCTTTGAAGGTAGCCATTGGTCTTTCTTTTAATAGCCTCAACTGTTGACACGGCTACCTCATATACCAGCATGGGCCAGGGGATTCTGGAGAGGATACCATGCTGATAGATCCAGGCCTTAAACTTGCCAGGTAGGCTTGACGTCCACATTGGTCAACCAGGCTTCTTACTCCTTGGTGGTCTTCAGGATGGCAGCCGCATCGCGGCTGCAGTCAAAGACCTTCCCCAGAGTCTTGACTGGTTTCTCAGAAATGGATGGGATAGCAATACCGTCCAAGAAGTGGAATTTGTCTATGAGTCTGCCTTTTTTAAACACCAGAGACCTGGATTTCTCTGGCTTATGGCATGTTCGTGGTCAGAGAGAAGAGGATCACTGAGATTGTAGCTCTGGATGTAATATCCTCCTTCAGCCAGTGCCAGATGTTGTGGTCGTTGCTGAGGAGACTCTCAAACTGAAGTTCCCATAGTAGTCCAGGATGGGGTCTTTTATCAGAACATGATGTCAGTTCAGCACGATCTGCCCAAACCTATGTGGTAAGCAGTTTCGGACCCCTTGTTTAAAAAAGGAAATGCTGACATTGGAGAAGGTTCAGAGGAGATTCATGAGGATGATTGCAGGAATGAAATGGTTATCGTATGAGGAGCAACGGATGGCTCTGGGTCTTTGCTTGCTGGAATTTAGAAGAATGAGTGGCTATCTCAATGAAACCCATCGTATGATGAATAGAGTAGATGTCAAGAGGATGTTCCTCAAAATAGAGGGATGTTCATTTAGGACAGAGATGAGGAAGAATTTCTTTAGATGGGGGTGGTGAATCTGTGGAATTTATTGCCACAGGTGGTTATGGAGGCCAGGTTATTGAGTGTATTTAAGGTGGAGGTTGATAGGTTCCTGATTAGTCAAGGTGTGCAAGGTTATGAGGAGATGGCAGGAGAATGGGGTTGAGGGGGAAATGGATCAGCCATGATGGAATGGTGGAGCAGACTCAATGGGCCAAATGGCTTAATTCTGTTCCAATGTCTTATGGATGGTGTGGGCTTGTGGGCTGTCAGGACCTGTTACCCTGCTGTATCTTTAAGTAAAATGAATTTTAAAAATGTGTGATGGTGTGGGATTGATAAGGATTTGGTATATTTGAATCTAGGGAGTAATCATCACAGCCTGGTATAATTCCAAAACCGGTGTCCTGAACTTAAATGAGGGCAATTGCCAAAGTACAAAGGAAGCATTATTTAGGTTGGTTGGATTGGGAAAATAGACCAATGGAAATGTAACTAAGCATAGATTGTCACCAAGGCTTGATGGCCTGCATCCAAGAGTCTGAGGAAGTAGCTGCAGAAATAAGAAATAAGCTGAAGTTTTTCAGAATGTCGTTCTTGGGTTGGAAACACAAGAATGTGGTGCTCTCTCCTCACAAAGGGAAGCATACAAAAATCAAGAAACTATTGGCCAGTTAGCTTAACCTCCATTGTTGAAGTCCATAATAGCACTATATTCTGCACCATATTACTGATTTTCCTTTGTACTATATCAGTGTATGGTACTGTGCAAAAGTCTTAGGCACACGTATAGCTAGGGAGTCTAAGTCTTCCGCACAGTACTGTATTTATGTTTTTAAAATGGCATGCAAAACAATTTTTTTCTGTACCTTGATACACATGACAATAATTAACCAAACGTAGTAATTATTACATATGAACAAGTTGAGTCAGCTCCTGGTCTTCACGTGTGGCTTAGCTACTAAGCCCAGTGGAACTGTTTCTACTGACAGGAGAAGGGGCGAAGGCGGGCTACTGGCACCGAAAGACCAGTCGCTTTGGGCAGATGGGGTTCATCAGCTGTCGTTGGCATTTCATGTAGGAGAAGGAAAACTCTGATCTCAAACCTCCTGCCTTGCAGCTATACGCACTCATTGAGGGTAAACTCTGAGGGAAAAATTCAGAGCTGCAGTCTCTCTGGCAGCCCTACATTGTGTTCAACACTGACAGGCAACTCCTGTGATGCTCCTGTGTCAGTCTCTGTCATTCCATTGGGTTCATCAGATGCGTGGAGAGTGGGATTTTGGTACGTGGACAACAGCTTGCTCTCCATATTGTACTGCCCTGGCCTGTGTATCTAGACAGCTAGGACGCAACCCTGACTGACAGAGGCCTCCAGATCAATAATTTGAGGTGGGGGGGTCAGAGCGTAAGGTGTTCCACGGTTCCTCATTGATGTGAGAATTGTTGAAAGGGCATGCAACATTGAAGATATTTGAATTTGCAAGAGGATTGGGTAAACCTGACATTTAATGTAGAAGTGTCTGATGTCCTGCAGTTTGGTAAGAGAAAATAAAAAGCAGGCAGTTGTTTAAATGAAGAGAAACTGCAAAATAGTGGATTACAAAGAGATCTAAGTGTTACACAAAAATATGAAGTAGTAATTGTGGCTGCAGCAAGTAATGTAGAAGGCAGTTGGCATATTGGTCTTCATAGTTAGGAGGTTGGAGCTTACATATAGAGCTATGTTGGTGAAGCTGTAATTTGGAGTACTCTGTATGGTTTTGGTCGTCCTATTTAAGAAAGGATATACTAGCATTGGCAACATCCCAGGAATTGGTCCTGAAAAGATTCACTAGTCATTCTGTAAGTTAGATATGCAGGAAGATGTATATCAACTTAATCTTGTATATCTATAAGAAGGTGTGTGTGTGTGTGTATGTGTATATATATATATATATATATATATATATATATTTTTTTTTTTTTTTTAATTGAAGGGAAGGAGCTGTTTTTGAAACTCGTGGGGCTTCAGGCTTTGGTACCTCCTACTTCCTACCTCCTAACCTCCCAACAGGAGCCATGAGAAGGTGTATATATGAATGATTGAAGGGAAGGAGCTGTTTCTGAAACTTGTGGGGCTTCAGGCTTTGGTACCTCCTACTTCCTAACCAATAGGAGCTGTGAGAAGATGCATTGCTCAGTGAATGCAGCAAAGAGTCTGACTTAATGTAAGTGAGAATCAGGCTGTCTACCAGAGGTTCAGAGGGGAAATTTAAAATAAATGGAGAGAGAGAATCAGGCTGTCTACTAGAGGTTCAGAGGGGAAGTTAAAAATAAATGAAGAGAGAGAATCAGGCTGTCTACCAAAGGTTCAGAGGGGAAGTTTAAAAGAAATGAATAGAGAGAGAGCAAGGTTGGTAGGAAAAAGAACTCTAGAAATTCTCCAAGGGCAGAAGTGTAGTTGGAAAAGTCTAAAAAGGAAGTTACCTAATTACTAAGTACTTTACATGGGTAGGATTCTGGTGGGGTCTCAGTGAAAGATGTACGGGCCATCCCCGGGTAATGAGTCGGTTCCATTTTTACTGACAACTAGATGTCAATTTTGTCCATAAGTTGGAAAATATATAAAAATATAAGTTCAAAAGTAATTTATTGTGACAGTGCATATACTACTGAGATTCATTTTCTCGCAGACATTCACAGTGCATACAAGCACAATAGAATCAATGGCAACTACACAGATGGACAAACAGCCAATGTGCATATGAGAGGTATTGGAGTTGATGCACTCCATAGAGCACTGGGGGTGGTGTGGTGTCCATACTAAAGTCAGGTTTGCTCCCTGCCACCTTCCCCCATGTCTGCTTGGCAGAAGACAAGCCATATTGTGTTTTGACTGCAGACTCCTGCAACATTTATGGACTCAGGATCTTGGACAGTATATTTTTTGTGTTACTATTTTATTGTTGCCTTGTATGTGCTTGTTATCTTGTATGTACCTTGTACTGGGTGTGTCTGTTGGTACAGTGTTTAGTACCTTGGCCTCAGTAATGCTGGATGATTGACAAGCTTCTTGGGAAAGAAAGAAAAAAAACAAATTGTGCATTTACAAAAAAAAAGTCATAAATCATAGCAACATAGAAAATAGGTGCAGGAGTAGGCCATTCGGCCCTTCGAGCCTGCACTGCCATTTATTATGATCATGGCTGATCATCCAACTCAGAACCTCGCCCCAGCCCTCCCTCCATACCCCCTGACCCCTGTAGCCACAAGGACCATATCTAACTCCCTCTTAAATATAGCCAATGAACTGGCCTCAACTGCTTCCTGTGGCAGAGAATTCCACAGATTCACCACTCTCTGTGTGAAGAAGTTTTTCCTAATCTCGGTCCTAAAAGGCTTCCCCTCTATCCTCAAACTGTGACCCCTTGTTCTGGACTTCCCCAACATCGGGAACAATCTTCCTGCATCTAGCCTGTCCAATCCCTTTAGGATTTTATACGTTTCAATCAGATCCCCTCTCAATCTTCTAAATTCCAACGAGTACAAGCCCACTTCATCCAGTCTTTCTTCATATGAAAGTCCTGCCATCCCAGGAATCAATCTGGTGAACCTTCTTTGTACTCCCTCTATGGCAAGGATGTCTTTCCTCAGATTAGGGGACCAAAACTGCACACAATACTCCAGGTGTGGTCTCACCAAGGCCTTGTACAACTGCAGTAGTACCTCCCTGCTCCAGTACTCAAATCCTCTCGCTATAAATGCCAGCATACCATTCGCCTTTTTCACCGCCTGCTGTACCTGCATGCGCACTTTCAATGACTGGTGTATAATGACACCCAGGTCTCGTTGCACCTCCCATTTTCCTAATCGGCCACCATTCAGATAATAATCTGTTTTCCTATTTTTGCTACCAAAGTGGATAACTTCACATTTATCCACATTAAATTGCATCTGCCATGAATTTGCCCACTCACCCAACCTATCCAAGTCACTTTGCATCCTGTTAGCATCCTCCTCACAGCTAACACTGCTACCCAGTTTCGTGTCATCCGCAAACTTGGAGATGCTGCATTTAATTCCCTCATCCAAGTCATTAATATATATTGCAAACAACTGGGGTCCCAGCACTGAGCCTTGCGGTACCCCACTAGTCACCGCCTGCCAGTCTGAAAAGGTCCCGTTTATTCCCACTCTTTGCTTCCTGTCTGCTAACCAATTCTCCATCCACATCAATACCTTACCCCCAATACCATGTGCTTTAAGTTTGCACACTAATCTCCTGTGTGGGACCTTGTCAAAAGCCTTGAGAAATATTGAGAATAATTGAAAATAGAGATGGAATTGTCATTGTCATTTTTAGGAAGGTATGTGGCTCTATTGAATTTAATATCATTCTGGAAGCACTTTAGTGTGTTGTGCTGTTTTAGGTCAGATGTTCTTCATCTAGGATGATCTGTAATTGAATTCATGGATGGACTATTAATAAATTAGGAGTGGTGCTTGAAAGGTGACCTGTAATTTGTGGACAAATCACCTAGTCCACATGGGATAGACCCTGCGGGAAGTAAGGAAGGGAACTGCAGAATCTTCAGTGATGAACTTCCAAATATTCAGGTGGTGTTGCCAGAAGACTAGAAAGTTGTATAGATTACACCATGGCATTCCTTGTATTGTATGATCTGTATGTGTGGCACATGGAGCAAATATTTTACTGTACCTCAATAAATGCGGCAATGATAAACAACCTTATTGAAGGGTCTGAGCTCGAAACTTCGACTCGTTATTCCTTAAATGCTGCCTGACTTGCTGAGTTCCTCTAGCATTTTGTGTGTTTAAGGTTTCCAGCAAATCCAGGATCATGTGTCCAGTCTTAGGTGTATCCTTGCTTGTCAATTCTGCATCGCTACCTCTACCAGAATTAGTTTCTTTCTGACTATCCAACCAGTTCCCCCCTGCTATTTTTAAAGCATCTGTCAAATAGATACACACTTTAACCGCGCATTTGTTAGTGAACTCTGGTTACTCTACTCCGGAGTATGCAAGGTAAGCAGACTTCAGCCTCTAGATGGCAGCTGTGTGCTACTTTTGATTCTGGGCAATTGTGGACTAAAACCATAAGCACCACTGACCCAAGTAAAACAATAGATACAACTTTGCAAAGTAAACCTCCAGTCTGTAAAGGCTCATTTTCTGCGTCTCTCTTCATAATGTGTCTCTGTACTGTTGCAGGTGGTCAAAGTAAAACCAAACGACAAGGATGCAAAAATGAAATACCAAGAATGTAATAAAATAGTTAAACAGAAAGCGTTTGAACGTGCAATAGCGAACGATGAGCTGAAGAGATCAGTGGTGGACTCTCTGGATATAGAGAGCATGAGTAAGTATCCAAAAATGGTTGGCCTCAAATATCAAGATTTCCATGTTTAGGACTCTTTTACACTCAGTTCTCGGAACCAGTTAATGCAACATTTGGTCCTTTTCCCTATCCTCCCCGTGACAGTATTTATGAGTGTTTATTAACTCCTTCTAAACATTGCAGTCATATCAACTGCAGGGCTGTTTCTAGGAAAAACAAGTCACAAACTGTTTCACTATTTTTAATCCTGCTGTCTCTGCTTTATTTGTTTCCTGAAGGTGTTGACTCTTGCTAGGTTAGGGTGTGTATATACAAGGGAGGTGTCTCAGCCCAGAACTTCAACTGTTAGCTTCCCTCCACAGATACTGCCTGACCTGCTGAGTTCTCCGGCATTTTGTGTTGCCCCAGCATACAGTCAGCTTTTGTGGCTACAGGAGATAAGGGTGGGAAACATTGAGAGACCATTCCCATTGTCTCACATAACCCAAGTTACTTCCTACACCAGCTCCAGGTAAAAGAAGTGACACGGGGCAAGAATTAAACCCGTGAACTCCTGATTAAAATCAGGAATGAACAGAGATTTCTTTCCTATTGCAGACACTAGCATACTCTGAATAGAAACCTTTCCTTGATGTGTACTTTCATTTTCTAATAGTTATACAGTTCAAATGAATATTTATTTTAGGGGGAACTGGTACAAGGGACAGATGGTGAAGTGGAATTATTGCTCTGTACTCAGTGGCCAGTGTATTAGCTAAACCTGTACGCCTGGCCTTTAATGTAAATGTCAGTCAATTTCTGGTGACCAAACATCTGAGGGAAGCTGCAGTGACCAAGTCTCTGGCATTGAGTCTGGCTCTGTGGCTTAGAAGACAAGTGGGGAGAAGAAGAGTGCAGTAGTGATAGGGTATTCCATAATTAGAGGAGCAGAAAGCAGATTCCATGAATGTGAAAGAGGCCCCTGGGTTGCAAGTTGCCTCCCAGGTGCCAGGGTAAGATGTCTGGGATCATGTCCGCAGCATTCTGAAGGGAGAGGGTGGACAGCTGGAAGTCATGATCTGTATTGGTACCAGCAACAGGTAGGAAAAGGGAGCAGGTCCCAAAGAGAGAATATAGGAATATAGGCAGAAAGCTAAGAAGCAGGACTACCAGGGTGATGATCTTACGATTGCTGCCTGTGATACATTGCAATGAGGGGAAGGATGATTTGGCAGGTGAATGTGTGGCTAATGCAAGGGACAGGGTTTCAGGTTTCTGGATCTTTAGGATCTCTTCTGGGGAAGGTATGACCTGTACAAAAAGGACGTGTCACACCTGTCAGCAACTCAGCGCCAGCAACAGCAGTTCAAATCCATTGCTATCTGTAAGGAGCTTGCGTTTTCTCCTCATGACTGTGGGTTTCCTCCAGGTGCTCCGCTTTCCTTCCAGATTCCAAAGATGTATGCGTTTGTAGTTTAATTGTTAAAAAGTTAAAGTCTGTTCCGAGCCTTGTAGGCTCATCAGGCCAGTACTTTTGCTGGTTTCCGTGGCGTGAAGCGACTAAGAGTATGAGACTCCCCCCCCCCCCCCCCCCCAGATGGGACGCCACTCTATCGCGAGGTTAACCCCCAGCATTTTGCCAGTACCCATTTTCAGCTGGGTGGACTGGAGCATTGTGTGGTTAAGTGCCTTGCTCAAGGACACAGCATGCTGCCTCGGCTGGGGCTGGGACTCACGACCTTCAGATCGCTAGTCCAATGCCTTAACCACTTGGCTACGCGCCCCACGTAGCAAATCAGGCAGCGTCTGTGGAGGAATGTCCAATCCAGTTTAAAAGGCTCCCTGAAACGTCGACTGTCCATTTCCCTCCATATGTGCTGCCCTAGCAGCTGAGCTTCTCTAGCATTTTGTTTGATGAATCCCTTCATGAGGGAGAAGAGCTCAGCCTCATCAATCTTCTCCAATTATTACATCACCTTTATTCTGGCACCTTTCCAATTAGACTGAGCAAGATCACCTCACCCCTTTTCATTCTAGAGAGCTAGTTAGACTGGGAGGGCCTATGCTCTATCATGCTGTATCTCGAAAGAAAATAAAAAGTGCCCCCAGCCTTTTCTTCTTGGTAATCTATTTCAAGGTTTAAACAAAATGAATGAGATGTCTCCCACTATCCTAGTACTGATAGTTTCTCTTTTTCCATGAACTCCCCTCTCCTTCCTCTACCAACACCAACCCACCCCACCCTAAATCCAACATTTGTGTTAACTTGATATGTGTTGCAATCTCTCATTCTCCTAGGTTCTTTTTTTTCTGTTTAGCAATCGAAGGTGATTACACTGGTCCGAAACTTGAAGACGGCAAGGTCACATTACAGTTCATGAAGGACTTAATGCAGTGGTTTAAAGACCAGAAGAAATTGCACAGGAAGTGTGCTTATCAGGTGAGGAACTATTGTCATCCACCCCAATAGGAAACAATACCAAAGACTTGTGCGAGTTTGTTCTGGCATAAATATCTGCAGAAATGCCAAGTTATCCTAAGGTAAACTTGTCATTTTTTTCCCTCGCTGATTTTTTTTTTTCCCCTTGCTTGACATAAACTCTTAGATGTTTCTGGTTTCTATCTATCCCCGTGTAAGTCTCATCTGCAATTTTATCTGTCCTCTCGCTGCCTTGCACGGCTCTGCAATAACCCCACAGGGCATCGACTCCCTAAGGCTACCTCACCATTCTTCCTTGAAGGTTAACAAAATTCAGCAGGTTATGGATGGGAAGAAGCAGTTGATGTTGCGGACCAATGAAGTGTCATGTCTCAAAACGTTCACAGTTCATTCATTTCCATAGATGCTGCCTAATCTGCTGAATCCTGTATTGCTCTGGATTTCCAGCATCTGCAGAATCTTTTGAGTTTATGCATGACTGCATGCTTGCTCCCCAGAATGAAAGTGGGTGAGATGATCTTGCTTGGTCTAACTGGGAAGGTGCCAGAATAAGGAAGGTGTAATAATTGGAGAAGATTGATGACTTCTCTCTTGTGAAGGGGTTTATGGAATCATTAAGGGTTTCATAGGTTGCATATAGAGAAGACATTTCCTAGTCTGCAAATGACTGACAAGGAGCGTGAATGTGTGAGAAGATAAATAAACCCAGTAAGGAATTCTCAAGGAACTCTGTCCAGAGTGAGCTTCCAGAACTTGCTTCCATGAGGAGTAGTTGTGGAGAATAGTGTTCACATATTTGAAGGGAGACTAGATAATTACGAGCGGTGATGAAATGGAAAATTAGCCATGTAGGAAAATTAGATAGAACAGGTTGGGAAGACTAATCTGATTGAAACCTATTGAATATTGAAAGGCCTAGATAGAGTGGACCTGGAGGGATGTTTCCTAGAGTGGAGGAGTCTAGGACTAGAGGGTACAGCCTCAGAATAAAAGGACATCCCTTTAGAACAGGGATGAGGAGACATCTCTTAAGCCAGAGAGTGGTGAGTCTGTGGAATTCATTGCCTCTGATGGCTGTGGAGGGCAAGTCATTGGGAATAACTAATACAGAATTTGATAGGCTCTTGATTAGTAAGGTTGTCAAATATTATGGGGTGAGGGCAGGAGAATGGAGTTGAAAGGGATAATAAATCAGCCATAATGGAATCGATGGATCAAATAGCCTAATTCCTATGTCTTGTGGTGTAATAAAAAGCATAAATAAATACTGCTGAATGTGGTTATCTCTGTCGCCTTGGGTGATGGAGAATATGTTAACCCTGATGTTTGTGAACTCTTCCTGCAAGTCCTTTGCAGAGACTGCTGGGGTGTATTGTAGCAAGGAGCTATCAGCACGGCCAATGCCTAGTTGCCACAAATAACATATTAACTGGAATGGTAATATCATAGAAACATCGTTTCTCTTGCACTGCTATAAAGCACATGAAGTTGTCAAATAGTTTAACCATGTTTTCATGGTTAAACCATTTTTTGTTAGTTTGTTTAAAGCGTGTGTTATTAAATTGATGCAAAAATATAACAGCGAGCTATCTACTAGGATTATTATTGCTCATGTTCAGATTCATTTATTACATGTACGTCAAAACACAGTGAAGTGCATCGTTTGTTTTGATAACCAACACACCCTAAGGATGTGCTGGGGCAGCGCAGGTGTTGCCACACATCTCAGCAGCAACATATCGTGCCCTCATGTTCAGCAGAACAACAAACCCCCTTCTTCTCTCTCCTCACCCCCCCCATTACATGCACATGGTAACAGTGAAATGTATCATTTGTTGTCACAACCAACACAACAGAGCTGGATTGAGGGCAGCCCGCAAATATTGTCACACATTTCAACGCTAGCGTACAGTGGTGCTAGAAAGGTTGTGAACCCTGTAGAATTTTCTCTGTTTTTGCATAAATATGACCTAAAATGTGATCGGATCTTCACACATCCTAAAACTAGATAGAGATTCCAGTTAAGTAGATACAAAAACATTATACTTGTTTATTTATTTATTGAGAAAAATAATCCAATATTACATGTGTTTGAAAAATGTATGTGATCCTTTGTTTTTAGTAACTGGTGTGATCTCCCTTGTACAGCAGTAACTTCAAACATTTCTGATAACGGTTAATCAGTTCTGCACATTGGCTTGGAGGAATTTTAGGCCATTCCTCCTTACAAAACTGCTTCAACTCTGGGATGTTAGTGGGCTTCTTTGCATGAAATTCAGGTACTTCCATGATATTACTATAGGATTAAGGTCAAGACTTTGACTTGGCCAATCCAAAACATGAAATTTCTTCTGCTTTAGCCATTCTTTGGTAGACTGACTTGTGTACTTAGGGTCATTGTCTTGCTGCATGACCCACCTTCTCTGAGCTTCAGTTCACAGATGGATACCCTGACATTTTCCTGTAGAATTTGCTGGTACAACTCAGAATTCATAATTCCATCAAGGATGACAGATCGCCCTGGTCCTGAGGCAGCAAAGCAGGCCCAGACCATGACACTGCCACCACCATATTTCACAGATGGGATGAGGTTCTTCTGCTGGAATGTAATGTTTGTTTTTTGACAAACTTGTGTTCTATTTTGTCCAAAAAAAAGTTCTATTTTGGATTTATCTGTTCACAGAGCATTCTTCCAATAGCCTTCAATGGCAAACTTTAAACAGGCAGCAATATTCTTCTTGGAGAGCAGTGGCTTTCTCCTTGCAATCCTGCCAAGCACGCCATTGTTCAGTGTTTGCCTGATGGTAGACTCATGAACACTGACATTAGCCATTGCAAAAGAGGTCTGTAGCTCCTTAGATTTATTGGAAAAAGTATGTGAACCTCTAGGATTATCAGTTAATTTAAAGGGGAAATTAGGTGTTTCAATCAATGTGATGACAATCAGCTAAATTCTTAGATTTCCCTGGGGTTCTTTGTGACCTGGAATATTACATGCCTTGCTCTTGGAGTGATTTTTGTTAGTCAACCACAAATTTCCTCCATTTGTATGCCATCTGCCTGACTGTGGATTGGTGGAGCCCATTAGAAATGGGTTTGTATCCTTTTCCAGCATGGTGAGCATCAACAACTTTTTATGGGGGGGGGGGGTCCTCAGAAATCTCCTTTGATCGAGGCATGGCACACTTCCAAAAATGTATGTGGTGAAGATCCGACTTTGATGGTGAAGACCTAGGTTTATATTCTTTATAACTCACACCTGATTGTCATCCCATTGATTGAAACACCTAATTTCCCCTTTAAGTGAACTGATAATCCTAGAGGTTCACATACTTTTTCCAACAAATACTTTCATATTGGATCATTTTTCTCAATAAGTAAATGAACAAGTATAATGTTTTTGTGTTACTTATTTAATAGGGTTCTCTTCATCTAGTTTTAGAACTTGCGTAAAGAACTGATCACAGTTTAGGTCATATTTATGCAGAAATGGAGAAAATTCTATAGGGTTCATAAACTTTCTAGCACCACTGTAGCGTACCCACAATACTCAGCAGAGCAACACAAAGCAAAACAAGCCCCTCCCTCCTCCCTCCTACCACCCACCTCCACCCACGCATGCACAAACAGTTCTCGAATCCCGAGACAGGCTGTCTTCAGCCTCTGAGCCTCTAGTAGATTCAGGTTTGTGCACCTTGGGCCTTCGACTTCCCTAGCAGACTTGCAAACCCAAGGTTCCAGTAACTCGGCCCTCCCCTTTCTTCATACTCATTGTTACCAACTCCTTGTTCAACTTGGTGTTTAAAATACTAACCATCACTCAGTGGCAGAAGAGTTTATCCATTTCCAATTTCCTTTTAAAGGTTAGGAGATAGTCTCAACGATTCGGGAGCAACTTCTTCCCCTGTGCCATCAGATTTCTGAATGGACATTGAACCCATGAGCACTACCTCACTACTTATTTAATTTTTTGATATCGATTTACTGTAATTCAGTTTATTATGTATTGTAATGTACTGCCGCATAGCAATGAATCATGTGATGTAAGCCAGTTTTATAAAACATTTTTTCATTCATTGCGTTAGTGTAAGGTTAATTTAATGAAAATATGTAAATTGCCAGGAATGGCAGGATAGCAGTTCCATTGGGCTGTTTTTTGTTGTACCTGAAGGAAACAAACAGTAGAAGCGCATTTGGTTTGCCTTGTATTTGTTCCTGTGTCAGACCTTATTAGCATCTCAGCAACCCTTAATAAGCACCCCTTCCGTATACTGGCACCAAGTCTGAGCCTGCTGCTTGCAGTATTTCATGCCTTTACAAGATAAACATAAGAGAATCTGCAGATGTTGGAAATCCCGAGCAACATGTACAAAAACTGGAGGAACTCATCAGGTCAGGAATAAACAGTTGATATATCAGGCCGAGACCCTTTATCAGGACTGGAAGGAAAGGGGGAGGAAGCCAGAATAAGAATGTGGAGAAGTGAGCTGAAGTACAATTTGCAGGTGATAGGTGAGACCAGGTGAGGGGGAAGGCGGATGGGTGGGGGAGGGGTGATGAAATGAGAAGTTGGGAGGTGATGGGTGAAAAAGTGAGAGGATCTGAAAGGAGAGAAGAGTTGACCATGGGAGAAAGGGAAGAAGGAGGAGCAGCAGGGGGAAGTGAAGGGCAGGTGAACAGAAGAGGAGTAAATGGGAAGCCAGAATGGGGAATGGAGGGAGAGAGAGAGAGAGATTTCCAGAAGTTAAAAAAACTTGTGTTCATGCCTTCAGTTTGGAGGCTACCCAGACGAAATAAGGTGTTGCTCCTTTATCCTGAGAATGGCCTCATTGTGGCAGTAGAGTAGGTTCTGGACTGACATGTCGGAAAGGGAAGTCCACCCAAGAGAGTTCTGTTAAGTGAATTCTGTCCCTTCGTTCCTTCTGCCCCTCGTATTTGATGTGTATTACAACCAGAATCTGGAGATTAAGCATTGCTGTATAAAATCTCTTCAGAACATGGAATAGGCCGAGAAAGGATCTAGTGCTTTTCCGGCATATATAATGAATAAACTGTCTTCCCGGGCTTCAAGCCTGGTACAGGTATCGATTATAACCGACCATCTTTGTCAGGGAAGAAGATAGCAGAGTTTGTCATCAAAGCGTTGGTTATAATTGACGCGTGTACCTGGCTGGAAGCTTATAGAACCGGCCCTTTGTCTCACGATATTGTACCAGTCTATATTTGCCTATTGCATGACCAATCTAACCCATTCCTCTTACACCCCCCACAAGCTTCCAAGTTTACAAGCTCTTGCCTTCAAGAAATTGAATTTGTACTGATGGAAGGAAATATAATTTGCGGTCTGATGCCATTTCCCACTTTTAGCGCTAACTCAACTCCTTTGGATTGTATGGTGGCCCAGCTAGTACAGACATTCTCTCACCAAACCAGAGAATCTAATGTTGGACATTGTCTGTTTAGCGTTCACATAATATCCCTGTGATTATGTATGTGGGTTCCCCCAGGTCCTCTGATTTCCTTCCACATCCCAAAGATATGTGGTTTGGCAGATCAGTTAGCCTCTCCAAATTGTGCACAAGGTGTAGTTGAGTGGTAGAACCTGGTAGGAGTTGGTGGATACATGGGAAGAATAAATTAGGATTAATGGATAATGGCCAGCATCTGTTTAGTGGGCTGAAGAGCCTGTTTCTTTCCATGTCTCCATCAAGGTTCATAGTACCACTTTCCACACAGTTGGGTTAACATTTTGGATTTTCTTTCAGATACTGGTCCAGGTGAAGGAGGTGCTGTCGAAACTGCCCAGTCTGGTTGAGATCACGGTGGGCGAGGTATGTACTGTGATAGCACTGTCATTCAGAGTTAGCAGTGTTTCTGCCAAAGTCATTGTGGGTCTAATTGGACCGTCTTTTCACAGCACAGATAAGAAGAGCTAAATGATGATTTCCTGATCTTTTGGTTTTGAATATTTTGCTTCCCACTCTAATTATTTTAATCTCTAATTATTTTAATAAGAAAAACCTTTTGTACATAAAACCTTGAGCAGACTGTTTTTCCTTTGTCTGTTCCATGTTGTAGGTTTGGTTTTGACAATTGGAGCAGAACTTTATGCACTTAGAAATGCTAGGGTATGTTGATAATATTTCTGCCATAGAGGTGATCAGATTAATTTCCTAGACTTGAGGGCTGCCCCCAGCACATCCTTTATGCAAACAATACATTTCACTATATGTTTCTATAGTACACGTGCCAAATAAAGCTAATCTTATCCTTTGTTATTGTACTTTCTTCAGCCATTTCCTCTGGCAGTGCATTCTACAGACACAGCACCCTTTGTGATTTTAAAAATAAAATACTGGAGCCCCTCATTCAGTCATCTTTCATTCTTGGAAACACCAGTGAATGTGGGCCCCCTGTACTCAGCCTTCCTCCATTACTTGGTGCTCAGGTTACAAAACAACAGGATTAGACCATTCGATCTGTTGAACCTGCTGTTCTTCTACCTCAGCGACATTTTCCTGCATTGCTCCCATATTCCTTTAATATCCAGAATTCTATTTATTTTTGATTTAGAGATACCGCACAGTAACAGGCCCTTCTGCCCAATGAGCTCAAGCTGCCCTATGTGACCAACTAACCTAGTAACCCATAAATCTTTGGAATGTGGGAGGAAACCCTTTCAGTTATGGGAAGAACGTATAGACAGTTGTGGAATTGAACCCGAGCTGTAGTAACATTGTGCTAACTGCTACAATACGTATTAGGGTGAAGCAGTTTTGAAACAAGTCCTTCAGCCTAACTCATCCATTTGGCCCACACCCCTCTAAACCTCTCCTAATCATGTACTCACCAAAACACCTCTTAAATATTAATATTGTGCCTGTCCCAGCCACTTCCTTCGGGGGGCTCGGCATCCTTATTTGTTACACTCATTGCTGCTTTACTGAGAATATAGTATTTGACGTACAGTAGTTACTGCTATCTGTATTTAATCAATTACGTGTTGTTACTTAGCTGTCCATTTGTCTTTCAGAAAGAGTTCATTACCATTTGCGGGGATATTCATGGGCAATACTACGACCTGTTGAATATATTTGAACTCAATGGTTTGCCGTCGGACTCTAATCCTTATGTATCCTACTCTTGAAACCACGCTTTGAAGTGTAGCCCATGCAAAAAATATCAGCTAAGTTGCAAGATCTCACAGATGGGCATTAAGTGGTTCATCAATTAGACTATATTTTGGACGTAAAATTGGTTGGAACGGTGGAAGACTTCCCTACTCCTCTTCACCAATGTCATAGGATCATGGAAACCCATCCAAAAGGACAGGTGTTGTTCGATCTAATCACATAGGAGCACCTAGTAACAGCAGCAATAACCACCTGAAACCTCCCAAGGCACTTTATGGAAGTATCATCAAACAAAAATTCAACACTGTCTTGCAGTGATGGAGATCAGGAATGGGTTTGGTCAGAGGCATGTTCTAAGGAAAATCATCGAGCAAGAGAGATGTTGCTATGGATTTCTTACTGACACCAGTGGAAAGCTTTCCCATCCAGACAGATTCCTTTACATATGTATGTCAGGGTAGCAAAAGAAAATCAGAATGTAGAATTGTAGAATCAGAGTCATATTGTCCATGCCAGCTTGGTCTCCTGTCTAATCCCATCTACCAGTGCCTGCTGTCCAAAGCCTCATCTGGCAGTTCGTTCCACACTCACACCACCTTTTTGAACGAAGAAGATCCCCCACGGATTCCTCTTAAATATTTCACCTTTTACCCATAACCTGTCAGCTCTAGTTCTTGTATCACTCAGCCAGATGGGGGAAAAAGCCTGCAAGCACTCATCCCATCTTATCCCTCATAATTTTGTATACCTCTAAGATCTATCCTTCATCCAGGGAATAAAGTTCAAGTTTAGTATCGTTCAATTGTACACATGCATATAGCTAAGCAGAGCAAAGTTCCTCTAGGACCAAGATGCAATGCACAGTACGTACGTCACATACAGCACAAAATAATAATGCAATATTAACAGATTTAAGGTAACTCCTAACCTGTTCAATCTTTCCCTATAACTCAATTAACAGAATATCAGAGCAAGCAGAGGCTGCCACTTTAAGCTTATCCAAGTGATAGCAACACCAGCACATGTCTGTCTCAAGTGTGATTTGAGCCCAAAAGATGTCAGGGATTGCGAATGCACCCACCAGGTGCAGATTTATGAAAGGATTTTTGTGTTCCCCATTGTTGTTGCTGTGTGTATGCTTCGAACTTGCAGTACCAATGCCCAGGAAATTGCTCCCTATCGTACCATGGCTTGCTCTTCCATCAACGTTGTCTGCTGTTATACTGGGAAACATTTCAAGGATACTGATCCGGATTAGCAAGTAGGTGGATTAACATCAGCACAATCACATGAGTTTATGCGCACAGCCCGAGCAACATGAATCTCCACATGCACAAAATGCTGGAGGACCTCAGCGAGTCAGACAACATCTATGGAGGAGAATAAACACTTGACCGTGACTAATCTCGGTGACTGACACTCCCCTCAGTCTAGAAGCAAAGGTCTCTGTGCAGCCCTTCAGATTGTATCGGTGAGGGTAGGATAGGGCAGAGATTGATGGTGGGTGGGAGAGGTGGGGATAAATTGTGATAGCACAGACTAAGCGTTTATCAAACTAAGCAGTGGTATTCACAACCGCTTGCAGTGCTACATGGGAGGCCAGATGTGGTAATGATAGTTTTTGTTCCTCATTGCTATTCCACTGCAAAATCCTTAACTCACAGCTGCAGTTATTTAATGGTGATTTTGTAGACAGAGGCTCTTTCTCGGTGGAGGTTATATTAGTCCTCTTTGGATTCAAGTTGCTCTATCCAAACCACTTCCATGTTCTCCGAGGTAAGATTTGATTTCTTGTCCTGTGCTTTATTTGAAAGAATAATTTGGCCTTGATTTGCACAAGAGATTCTGCAGATGCTGGGAATCCAGAAAAGCTAGCCAACGGCTGGAGGAGCTCAGCAGGTCAGGCAGTTCAAGTCCTAATGAACAGTCTCGGTCTGAAATGTCAACTCTTTATACCTTTCCATATGTACTGCCTGACTTACTGAGCTCCCCCAGCATTTTGTGGGGATCTATTTACTGCCTTTCACGACCTCAAAAATGTTCTGCTGCCACTGATGGTTACGGTTACAATTAAGGAATGCAGCAATTAGCATTCACAAAGCTAGTTTCCATGCGCCATGATAAAATGAGGAGCCAAATGGCCTTTTTCTTTTTGAGTATAAACTTTAATGACTGCCCCCTTTGTTCCCGGGGTAGAGGTCCATACCAATCCAATCAGTTTTTCAGAATCGGTTGCATTATCACTGACGTAGGTCATGAAATTTATTGTTTCGTGGTGGTGGTGCAGTACATAAAATCTGTTGGGTTATAATAAGAAATTTGTGTTTTTTTAAAAATTAAATATGCAGTGCAAAACTACTGGGGTAGTGTGGAAGTTGCAGTAAGGGAAAGATTGCCTGGGGCAGTTCTAGTCAAGTGAGACTGCTGGAGACATTCCTGCTGAGGCAGTGTGTCCTCAATGAAATGAGACTTCCAAAGCAACACACACACAATGCTGAAGCAACTTAGCAGGTCGGGTCAGGCAGGAAAAGATTGAACAGTTGACAATTTGGGCTCAGAGCCTTCTCAGGACTAAACAAAGCATCCCTTCGTATAATAGAGTGTGTTGGAGACAGATGGAACCATACTCAACAAGTAAGGCTTTATTGAAATAGAATCAGATGCTTTTTAGGCGTATATGATGAATAACCTCTTTTCAGGCTTCCAGCCAGGTATAGGTATTGATTTCAATGATAAATTACCATCTTCATCAGGAATGATGCCTGGGCATGTCTAGTCCGGTAGTATTTTATACCCCCGTAGTCCATCCCTCCTAATTAGTTAGTTCTCATCCAATTGGGTTTCTGCTCTCCCACCTTGTTTACAAGGCTTTATTGATTTTGACTAACTTCAAAAGTGTCATCGGCTTTCTGCTTGAAGTTTCAATGACTTTAACAGTTCTATTATCAATGGCAATTGACCTTGAGAGTAAGGGGTTCAAACACTACAATTTACAGTAAACAATATCCTTAACTAATATGCCAATTCTGTACAAAAATAGCAGTTTTCTGTTCAGATTGGAGAACAGCAAGGGTGACGGGCCCATGTTGTTCTCCTTGTGCACATGTAAAATAAAAGGAATACTTGAGTTGTAAGAATACATGCGTTCTGGCTCCAGCTATTACCGGCAACAGCAGTTATTTTGACCATGTTCATGGGTTGGTTCATGGTTTCTTGTCCTTTCGGAAATCTATTGACATCCCAGCTAGCTCCAACCAGTGGAATGATCTGGTTTAAGCACTGCAGAGAACGGGTTAATTCCATAGGGATCTGTAGTACATTGTCTGTTGCAGGAGATATGGGGATAGTTCTGTTCCCCTGTTGGCATCTGGGGAATTTGAATTCAGTGAGTAAGCCTGGAATGGAATATCATGGTGGCTATGAATTTGCTGTGTTTCTGTCTTGAAGCAAGGAAATCTGCTGCCTTAAGCAATCAAGCCATGTGTCTCCAGATCTGCAGCACAGCGGATGATGTTTCTGGGGTGTCCGAAATGGCCCTTCATTTTCAGAGCAGTTATGTCAAATCAATGCAACCATGAATGAAAATAGGTGGGACCAATCAGCCAATGGTACGTTTTTTATCTTTTAAAAAAAGAGCATAACAATAGATAACACCGGAGGAAATGGTTCACGAGTGAGCTGCATTACATGAAAGCGACCTCTGCTGTCCTGCAGAGCTGCAGAGGCGAAAGGAGACATTGAACAACCAAATCACTTACTCGTGCCCACACTGCACTAGAACACGTGGATCGCAGATCAACCACTAAGCCACCTGAGGGCCCACCAGTAAACAGCACTTCAGGAGAGCATCATACTTAAAGTGAGCGCATTATTACTGGAGATCAAAAAGAAACAGCACAGTAGTGCAGAGGTTAGCATAATGCTGTTACAGTGCGACGGAGCTGAGTTCAGTTCCCATTCCTGTATGTAAGGAGTTTCTATGTTTTCCCCATCACCTGTAGGTTTCCTGTCACATTCCAAAGATGTATAGGTTAACAGGTTAAATGGGTGGAACTGGAACTGGGCTTGTGGACTGGAATGGCCTGTTTCTGTGCTGTATCTCTAAATTTTTAGAATCATCAGAACATCTGCAATAGGTGTGTTTGATGTGGAATGGAACAGATCACCCGCTGTCTCGAGTTTATCCGTTATCTCTGCCCTGGGCCATGGTTTGTTGATAGTACAGTCTCCACTCGTTAAGGAACTAGCAGCAGTGATAAGAACAACAATGACATGCGCCCACTATCAGACCTGTTTAATTGAATATCACTTAGGGTACGTCCACACTACGCTGGATAATTTTGAAAACGAAGCTTTTTCTCTTCATTTTGCCCTCCCGTCCACACTGAGCCGGTGTTTTCAGCCCCCGAAAACGGAGATTTTCGAAAACACTCTCCAGAGTGAATGAATCTGAAAACGCTTAATATCCGGCGTAGTGTGTACGGGGTAACCGGAGAGATTTTAAAATGCTGTGATGACAACACCACAACAACAATGCTTTTTTCTGCTTCTGCTTGGTACTGCGCAAGCACTGCCGTACGGCTGTTATAACGCGCAGTCAGTGTGAACGGCGTGAGAGGTAAATTGTAAAGTGAGCTTTTTTGACTATTTGAAAGCGCTGTCATGACGTGCCGGAACAAATGTTCGTTGTTTTCTTGAATGCCACCACCTAACAATTTCAGAACAGACGGACGAGACTGAAGCCAGTTGACCCATAGCTTACTGAATAAATAAGTATACTCACTTCGCCCTGTTTTCTGTCCTTGCTTGTATGAAGGTGGTTTACCTATTTATGCAAGTATTTCTCTGACAATAGATGTGTAACAGCCTAATGTAACATTGTATGGAAATACAAGATAACGCTGATGCAGACGTTTTATACATTTAACAAGGTGCTTTATTAATGTAACAGAGTTAGTCAGTTTTTCAGTGTTCGTCGTCAGCTGGGTTATACTGTCCGTGAACTCCCTGTCGGTTGCCTCCATACGCTCCAGTATTTGTTTTTTTGAAGCTTTAAGTCTTTCTGTGCGAAAGCCAAGAGCAATTCCTTTAAAGTTTTTCTACTCTGTAACTGGACAAATGCGCATGAAGTATATCATTTCCTCTTCGCTTGTTTTCTGTGTGTGTCCTGCGCGTGCCCAGTAGGAGGAGATTCGCCCAAATATCCGTCTAATGTGGACAGAGATATTTTGAAAAATGCTTAGTGTGAACGCCTGTCGTTTTTTTTGAAACCGGCGTTTTCAAAATTATCCGGCGTAGTGTGGACGTAGTCTAAGTCATAGAGCACAGAAACAGGCCTTTTGGCCCATCTAGTATTATGCTTCCTACTCCCATCACCCTTAACCTGGAATGTAGCTCTTCATACCCCTCCCATCCATGTGTATATCTAAATTTCTCAGAAGTGTTGGCATCTAACCTGTATCCACCACTTTCACATTCTCACCACCCTCTGAGTGAGAAAGTTTTCCTTTATGTTCCCCTTAAGCACTTCACCTTTCATTCTTGACCCATGAGCTCTTGTAGTCCCACCCAACCTCAGAGGGTAATTGCAAGCACGCTTTATCCCATCTATACCCCTCATAATATTGTATACCTCCATAAAATCTGTCATCCTTCTGTGCTCCAAGGAACACTTGTAAGCTGTGGAAAATTTGTAATGTTAAAATGAAAATTGTATTTCTAAAATTAGGAGTGAACATGCACATCAACTCTCAAACATCACCATGTTGAAGTATTTTAATGAAATGGACCCACTGTATTTGCCCTGTTTTAACACCACTTGTATTCAGTAGCTGGATTTGCCAGGTTGAGAGATGTCAAAGGGGCTCTTGCAGATCCAAACATTTTTACTTGGAAATTGAACCCATTGTGGATTCATTTCTTGCATGGCCAGGGAAAGGGCATCAGCAATAGTTGAGTGAAAACAGAAAACTACAAAAGATAGACAGGTGCAGCTAAAGTTGAGAGTTGGAGATTAAGATGAGTTTTATTTATCAAATGTATCTAGAAACAGTAAGATGCATTGCTTGCATTGAGGATGTGCTGGGGGCAGCCTGCAAGTGTCACCATACTTCATACATAGTGTGTGCACAAATTGCTAACGCTCAGCTGTACATCTTTCAGAATTTGGGAGGAAACTGAAGGTAAACCAGGCGATCACAGGGACAAAGTACAAACTCCTTACAGACAGCAACTGGCATTGATCCCTGATTGGTAATTACTGATGTTCTAAAGTGATGGACTAACTGATACACTGTTTTGCAGTAGGATGACGTAGTTCTGTTATTGAACAAATATGAGAATTTATACTTTTCACCACAAACAAAATCAAGTAAGGAGATTTTTTAATGACTGGGTGACTAAAACTTTGATCAAAGAACCATACTTTTAGACAACCTTGAAGGAGGAGGGAGAGGAGTTATCAGGTGAGAGTTTCAGATCTTGTTTCCTTGGCACTGGTAGTGATTGAAATTCCAAGGATGAACAGAGGAGCAAAATTGAAGATCTGCAGATTGCGTGAAGCTCAATTAAACTTGTAGGACATGAAAGGATTTGTTGGCGTGAATGATAAGTAAAAAACATGAACCAATATATCTCAGCAAGTGTTGGCATGATGAGTTAATCAGTTGGCACAAGTTAGAAGAATTAATGAGCTTCATTTCCATTATTTTTGTTTCTGTGTTCCAGCCCCCAAGCTGTTTTTTTTTTGAGAGAGAGTGAGTGTGGGAAATAAGCAAAGGGAAGATGAGATAACTAGTGACAGAGAGGAACCTGTCAACCAACATGTGGCATATTTGCTGCTTTCCATATTGCCTTGGGTGGAATGTTAAGCTAAGTAATCTTTGTTCATGTCTTAACTCATCCCCGTGAATAATAACATATCTGTATAAAGAATGGGTGGCTCTCCATGGCCTTACAACACCCTAAATTTTCTTGCTACAACTGTGCACTTGTGTTTCATGTCAGGGATTAAAGCCAACAGTCAGTTTGCAACCCACTGATGGTGATAAGTAACCCTGAGTGCAAGTGTCTTACTAGGTCAGGTCCTGTAGCAGGGGTCCTGTGTTTGTCACAGCCCACTCCTGCCACACCCCTGTCTCCCACAAAAAAACATGACTACAGTCAGGCTAAAAATATTTCTCTTGTCTGCAATCTAACCACAAGATTAATACCAAATAGCTCGGAACACCAGGAGAATTGATGGAACGTCCAGTGACAGTAGATAAATTCTGGTACTATCCCTCTGGACTTTCCTAGTTGAGCAGAGGTTGCCGGTGCTTGTTTTGTATATTTAACCTGTGCTAATGAGGTTTGTACTTTTGTTGCCACAGGTAACCATGAAACAGACAACATGAACCAAATGTATGGCTTTGAAGGTGAGGTGAAGGCCAAGTATACGTCGCAGATGTTTGAGCTCTTCAGTGAGGTGTTCCAGTGGCTCCCTCTGGCACAGTGCATCAACAGTAAAGTTTTGGTGAGTACACAGTGGTCTGCTGCCCAACTTTGTTACTGTCTGACAGCAATTCGAACAAAATGCAGCCTGACCTGCTGAGTTCCTCTAGCATTTTGTGTGTGTTGCTCTAGGTTCCAACCTGTGCAGAATCTCTTGTGTTATTGTCTCAGTGACTTTCTACAGAAACAAAGTGCTGTTGCTGAAAATCTAAATTAATAGCTTGTAATTGCTCAGCAGGCCATTCAGAGTCTATGAAGAGGAAAAACTTAACGAGGTCTTTAACCTGACATATTAAATATGCTTCTCTCACCACAAAAGCTGCCTGATTCGCTGAGCATTTTTTGACACAATTTTCTTGTACTGGTTGTGTGTTCCCAGCTGGATTCACAAGTGCTATTTCTCAGTGACAGATCATAGAAATCCAGCGTTTAGAATCTAAACCACCCCCACTCCCCCCCATTTCTACAGTCTTTTCATATTCGAGTTCAGGGTAAAGTTATTATCCATGTCACAATATGCTACATTGTGATTCAATTTCTTGCAGGGATTCACAGGAAAATAAAGAAATACAATAGAATCAATGAAAAACTCTACGTAACAAAAACATACAAATAACCAATGTGCAAAAGAAGACAAATCGTGCAACTAATAAATAAAATGAAAATGTAAATTTAAAAAAACAGAACAGCAGTTGTCGGGTCCTTGAAAGTGAGTCCACAGTTTGGGAAAGCAGTTCGGTGTTGAGGTGAGTAATTATCCATGTTGGTTCAGCAGCCTGATGGTTGAAGGGTAATTGCCCTTCCTGAACCTGGTGGTGTGGAACTTAAGGTGCCAGTACCTCCTTCCCCATGATAGTAGTGAGACTGCTATTGTTACTGAACCTGGTGATGTGGAACTTCCTGCCAGATAGGAGTTGCACAACCTCCTGAACCTGGTGGTGTGGGACTCAAGGCTCCTGTACTCGGTGGTGTGGGACCCAAGGCTCCTGTACTCGGTGGTGTGGGACCTCCATCCTGGTGTAAGTAGCGAGAGTACTATTCTTCCTGAACCTGGTGGTGTGGGACCTGCTGCCTGATGGTAGTGGTGCAAGTGCTATTGACTTCTACTGTGATACAACAGAAAATCTGTGTACAACAGGCTCCCTCTGGCATTCTCCCACTCTCATACTTTCCTCCAATCATAACCATTTCTGCTTGGGTGGGGGTGGAGAGATGATACTGTCTGTCCACTTGTTCTGTGCAACCTCCCTCTGCAACTGGAGCCTCAACTTCCTAACTAGAGGATCAAAATCTTTGCTGATTAGAAATAACATCTCCACCTCACTGAAAATCAACATTAGAACACCTCAGGGATGTGTGCTTAGCCCACTGCTCTCTATACCCAATAAAGTATGCCTAGTGTTACGTACCCTGTAACTGGGTTGCCAAACCAGCAGAAATGGACCACTTAGTTGGAGTCTGGATTACTAGAACTAAGAAAGTTTTATTAAAGAAATAAGTAACACAGTACTCTAATAGTAAGGATATAAATGCAACAGGTTAGCAATGAATAAATACACATGTACACAGAACTAGGATAATAGGATCAATCAAGCTCTATCGCAGTCTAGGGGTAAAATGATCAGTCACAAGTGACACAGAGTTCAGTTTAGTTCAGTTCGCAGTAATCGACGTTGTGCCGTTGGGAGAGAGAGAGAGAGAGAGAACGAATGAATATGCAAATCGGATTCCAAACAGACCTTCGATATTCCTCGCAGTTAGCTTTCGGGCGAGCCCTTTGTAATGTCTTCTGAGGTCACCGACTGTGACCCCTCCGTTCCAGATACGATCGTTCTTCTGCGGTGAACCCGGCACCCAGGCAAGGGCGGACACACACACCGGATTCCCGCCCGACCGTATCTTTCCACCCTGTGCGTCTATGGCTGGTCCCGCGACCAGACCTCCAAAACTCCCACCAACTTGTGCAGGCACACCGCTTCCAGGGTGTCGTGTGTTGCCTTAGCGAACCTGTTCCTTTTATCCCCCTGCTGGAGTATCACCTGTCCATCAAACTTCAAACAGTTCAAAGCAACCGGTCTCTGACAGTACTCGGAACTGTTTCTCCTTTCGGTAATCTCTCTCGTCTCTCTCTTATTAACATTTTGAATGTTCCCCCATTGTCCTCTTATCGGCATCAATCTTCTGATAACTGGTTCTTTTGTCACACCCCTACCCTTCAAAGGATTTTTACCGGGGTAAAAATCATAGGTATGAATACATTATTAGATACACACAAATATACATGTTCATCAGCTATTTGGCTAATACAGAGAATTTTAAGTTGTCAACACCTGACAGACAGTCAGCAATCACATTTTCCGTTCCTTTTATATGTGTAATTTTTATATCAAATTCCTGTAGCACCAGACTCCAACTTAGCAATCTTTTGTTTTTATCTTTCATAGTGGCCAAAAACACTAATGGGTTGTGGTCAGTGTAAATTACCAGCGGTTTCCGTGCCGGGCAGATATAAACCTCAAAATGTTGTAATGCTAGTATGATGACCAGTAACTTTCTCCACAGTGGAATAATTTCTGTGATGGATATTAAATTTCTTCGAAAAGTAAGTGACTGGGTGCTCAACCCCCTCTTTGTCTGTCTGCAACAGCACTGCCCTGGCAGCTTTGTCGCTAGCATCTGTTGCAAGGGAGAAGGTTTTGAAAAATCAGGCGCACTTAGCACAGGATGGTGACACAGAATCACCTTCAGACTCTCGAAGGCTTGTTGACAAAGGTCGTTCCACACAAACTTCGCATTCTTTGGCAAAAGCTTAGTGAGAGGGAGGGTAATATCCGCAAAGTTTTTGCAAAACTTCCTATATTACCCCAACATCCCCAAGAACCTTCTCAGGGCTCTCTTGTCTGTTGGGGTGGGGACCTCCGAGATAGCTCGCACCTTAGCCTGCATCGGAGCCAGCTGCCCCTGTCGTACCACAAATCCCAGATAAGTGACCTTCGCGTGGCCGAATTCACTTTTTGCAAGGTTCACTGTCAGGTTGGCTTCGGACAGCCATTTAAACAGCTCTTCTACCGCCATAATGTGCTCCTCCCACATGTCACTCCAGACCACTACATCGCCAATATACACTTCTGTGTTCTTTAGCCCGTTTGTCACTGAATTAATCATTCTATAGGGGTGTTGCTCACTAGGCTGACCTGATGTGACAACAACTCCATGTCCCAGCTCTTTGCATCGCCTCGGGACATCTGGACCTACGTGTGCTTGCCATTTAATTAGATCTCTTAGCGGGTCGCTTTGTTCGGGGATTAAGGGAGAGAACTCATCAGCAAAGTTGGTCAACACAATAGAGTTCTCCCATCTGGTCAGCACCACACTTACCTTTTCAAAATGGGTTTTCCCCTTATTAGGTGGCACCCTAGCCTCATTGATTTTCATGATATCACCAGCTAGATTTGTTTTCTGATCGTGGTGAGCTTTTAACATGTTAATATCCTCCAACTGTGTTAACTCATGTCTGCAATAGTCAATAACATCCTTCCTCCTGTGCCGCCAGTAAAACTCTTTTATGATTCCGCCGACTGTTTTTCTCCCCCCAAAATGTCCACCGAGGGGTATCTTGTGGGCCAGGTTAAGAATCTCATCCCCATAAATTTTTGGCACCATCCCCCATTCTTCATCTGCGGGCACGGTACCTGGTCTCCCTTTCTTCCTTAGCACTCCCTCCTCCACACAATAGCCTACTGTCTCCCTTTTTAATTCTGCTTCAGAGAGAGCTGTCTCCGCCAAAACCATTAGCTCCTCGTCTCGCTCCTGTGTCTGTACAAAGTCCTTCCTTGCTAATGCTAAGTCTGCCTCAGCTCCCTCACTTCCTCCTGTTTCACTACGCTCCTTCTTTTCACTTTCTACCTCCCCCAGTACAAGGCTGGTAGAAACGTCTCAGCTAAATTTACTTCGGCAGCCTTTCTGGACACACACCGAGTCACTGCGCAAACGGGATGAACCTGTGAGTCCACGGGCGGGGCCTCAATGCTGGCAGGCTGACTTGTCAACCTCACTGCTGGGTACACCTCCCTGCTGGCGAGGTCATTACCGAGTAAGACTTCCACGCCTTTCATCGGTAGTTCGGGCCTCACCCTGATCGTGACTGGTCCAGAGACCAAGTCGCTTTTTAGGTGTATCTGGTGCAGAGGTACTGCCTCAGTCCCTTTCCCAATGCCTTTTATGACCCTGACTTTCCCAGTCTCGGTCTCTGAACTAAAGTCTAACACACTCTTTAATATCAATGACTGACATGCTCCCGTGTCTCTCCAGATCCGTACCTGGAACTGGGTTTAACCCCTCCTTCACCGACACCAATCCGGCCGAGATAAACCTCTCGCACCCTTCCTGAACTTTGCTAGCCCTCTTCTCTCCTAGCGGTTTGCTTACCAGCTCAATACAGCCAGTCGGAACCGCCGCCTTTCCCTTTCCTGTCTCCTCCTTTGGGGCAAAGCACCTGGACGCAAAGTGTCCAACTTTCCCACAATTATAACAGACGACCCCAGGAGACTTCCTACCAAACTGCTCCCGGTCTACCTTATCCTTCTCACTAGTCCCCGGCTTACTTACTGACTTCCCTGGCGGACTCTCCCCGCCGTCCTGACTACCCTTCTGGTAGCCTTTACTCGGGGCAAACTTCGTTTTATGTGTCAACGCGTACTCATCCGCTAACTTAGCAGTTGCGGCTAAAGTGTCTGCCTCTTTCTCATCTAGGTAGGGTCTCATACTGTCAGGGACACAACCTTTAAACTGCTCAATCAGGATCAGTTGTAGCAGTCTGTCATAAGTACCGATCCACATCGGTATCGTCAAACGGGGGAAGCAGCCTAACTTCCTGGGTCGCCCTGAACCCTCCACCTTGGTTCGGCATGGGCCCCTGCTCTGCCCTTATCTTTAACCTCTCCAGCTCAAATTCCCTTTCCCTCTGTTTCTCTTCTCGCTCCAACTGTTTGTCTCTCTCTCCTCGCTCCAACTGCCTCTCTCTCTCTTGCCGCTCTAACTGTCTCTCTCTCTCTTCTCGTTGTCATTCTAACTGTTTCTCTTCGTTTCTAGCTGCTGTACCCGGAACTCGTGCTCGAGTCTCAATTTTTCAAGCTGCACCTGTACTGCGTCTCCAACAGGTTTTCCAATAGATATCACCTCCAGCTCCCCTTGGGGAAACACACCTTTAGACACATAATGCTCTACGATAGCTCTGTGTATCTCCTCTCTCCTCATTGTCAACTTCCCTTAACAAGATTCAACCGTTTGGCCACAGCTGCCAATTCCGCTTTCCTGGCATCCTCTAATGCCTCCAAGGTCGGCGCCTTTAGAAATTCCTCAATCTCCATTTCTGCTGTTTGCCTTTTCTTTCTTTCGGGAATTTTAACCCAATCAATTTACCCCGTCTCAAATTTAGCATTCAAAATCCCGGACGAGAACGCCACTTATGTTACGTACCCTGTAACTGGGTTGCCAAACCAGCAGAAATGGACCACTTAGCTGGAGTCTGGATTACTGGAACTAAGAAAGTTTTATTAAAGAAATAAGTAACACAGTACTCTAATAGTAAGGATATAAATGCAACAGGTTAGCAATGAATAAACACACATGTACACAGAACTAGGATAATAGGATCAATCAAGCTCTATTGCAGTCTAGGGGTAAAATGATCAGTCACAAGTGACACAGAGTTCAGTTTAGTTCAGTTCGCAGTAATCGCCGTGGTGCCATTGGGGGGAGAGGGAGAGAGAACGAATGAATATGCAAATCGGATTCCAAACAGACCTTCGATATTCCTCGCAGTTAGCTTTCGGGCGAGCCCTTTGTAATGTCTTCTGAGGTCACCGACTGTGACCCCTCCGCTCCAGATACGATTGTTCTTCTGCGGTGAACCCGGTGCCCAGGCAAGGGCGGACACACACACCGGGTTCCCGCCCGACTGCACCTTTCCACCCTGTGCGTCTATGGCTGGTCCCGCGACCAGACCTCCAAAACTCCCACCAACTTGTGCAGGCACACCGCTTCCAGGGTGTCATGTGTTGCCTTAGCGAACCTGTTCCTTTTATCCCCCTGCTGGAGTATCACCTGTCCAGCAAACTTCAAACAGTTCAAAGCAACCCGGTCTCTGACGATACTCGGAACTGTGTCTCCTTTCGGTAATCTCTCTTGTCTCTCTCTTATTAGCATTTTGAATGTTTCCCCCATTGTCCTCTTATCGGCATCAATCTTCTGATAACTGGTTCTTTTGTCACACTAGGCACAGCTCAAATGCTATCTATAAATTTGCTGATGATGCAACCACTGTTGGTAAAATTTCAGATGGTGATGGGAGGGTGTACAGGAGCAAGATATATCAGCTGGTTGAGTAGTGTCGCAGCAACAACCTTGCACTCAGCATCAGTAAGACCAAAGAACCTACTGTGGACTTCAGAAAGGGCAAGATGAGGGAACACAGGCCTGTACTCAGAGAGGGATCCAAAGTAGAAAGACTGTGCAATTTCAAGTTCCTGCATGTCAGTATCTCTGAGGACCTAACCTGGGCCCAACATATCGATACAGCTATACAGAAGGCAAAACAGCGGCTATATTTGTGTTTGAGGAGATTTGGTATGTCCCCAAAAACACTGGAAGATTTCTACAGACGTACCATGGAGAGCATTCTAACTGGCTCCGTCACTGTTTGGGGGGGGGGGGGGGGGATGCTACTGCACAGGATTGAAGTAAGCTGCAGAGAATTGTAAAATTTGTGAGCTCTGTAATGGGCACAAACCTTTGCAATACCCAGCGTGATGCCTCAAAAAAGGTGGCATCCATCATGAAGGGCTCCCATCACTGAGGACATGCCCTCTTCTCATTGCTATCATCAGGAAGGAGGTACAGAAGCCTAAAGGCGCACACTCAGCAATTCGAGAACGGCTTCTTCCTCTCTGTCATCTGATTACTAAATGGACATTGAACCCAGGGATACTACATCACTACTTTCTTTTTTTGCAATGATATAATATAACTATTTCATAGCTTCTCTCTCGCTTGTGTATTGCATTATCTCTCTGGCTATCCATCCCATAGGATGATGGTGATTCCTTTCAGTCAATTAGTGGGGTTGACGCCACTCCTCAGAAAGGAACAGCGTGTGCATGAATGGATTTTAGGTAAATAAGGGATTGCACAGGTCCAGACCCACCCTCTCGACATCCCCTCCCGAATCCAGCGGCATAGTGGGGTCCAAGATGGCTGGGAGAAGTTCTGTTGCAGTGAATGGCCAGACCAAGCTTCGATGCAAGGGATGCCCTTTCCGCGCTTCACGCCACGTGTTTGCTGGATGGCCGTTGACCCTACGAGAGGGTTCATCTGCCCTTTGACAGGTCGTGCTGCAGGATGTCTAGCCACCCTCCTCACCAGGCAAGCCTGGTGGGGGAACTGGTTTAGTTGCCGACCACCCGACCATGCGACAGGTAGTACTGGGTTACATGGTACTAGTAGCACTCAGACGAGTGACCTGACCTGAATTGCATTATACCGCTGCTGCAAAGTTAACAAATTTCACCACGTACACCGGTGGTATTAAACCTGATTCTGATTCTATGCCTCTTATCTTGTACACCTCTATCATTACCTCTCATCATTCTTTACTGCAAAAGGAAAAGCCCAGGCTTGCTCAATCTATCCTCGTAAGACATTTCTTTTGATCAGCTCTTTTTTTTTGTGTATCCACCAACTGCCTCCATCCCCAAATTCTCCTGCTTTTCTCCATACTAGGGACAGTTTTCAGTAGCTGCTTACGCTGTCAGTGCATCTTGGGACATGGGAGAAATCTCGTGTTCCCAAGGGAATCTCCAATTCCTGCGCTCCCTCTGAATGAGGAGAGCATGTCCGATGATGACTGTTGGATACTGCCTGCTTGGGGCACCGCCCCTTGAGGATGTCATGGGATCTTTGCTGAAGAAAGTGGACAGGGCTGTATCATCTTCCAAAAGTAACATCACTGGTGCAAGTCCATTCAGTTTTGCTCTGGGAATGTCAGCTTAGACTTTGCACTGTTGTGGAGTTTCTGGTCATTCTTCTTGATGCCCATCATTTTGGGATCTATTACTTTTGCAGTCTGGGGCCTTGCTGACCCCTAGTCCAAGTGAATTTTCATGGGTGAAGCTGAACTATGAACTTTAACAGGCTTTCCAACAACTGCAGGGAACTGGGGTGGAAGGTCGTGTGTGTTTTAAGGTGGGAGGGGAGTGGAATCAGGGATACTGGAGCTGAGACAAATTGTGTGCATAGGTGTGGTGTGAAAGTTGTAGCAAGCTGAGGATTAAGATAACATGTAGGGCAGGAATAGTTTACAGTCAGTGTGCAGACTAGCCCAGGCGAGAAAGGTCTTTCAAGAGCATAGCTTCCTTTTGCACAGCTAGGGACTGGTGTCATATGCCATGCCAAGACCAGACCATAAGATGTGGGAGCAAAATTAGGCCATTTGGTCCATTGAGTCTGCTCCACCATATCATCATGGCTGATCCATTTTCCCTCCCTCTCAGTCCCACCCTCTTGCTTTCTCTCCATATCCCTTCATAACCTGACTAATCATGAATCTATCAACTTCTGTCTTAAATACAGTGGCATGCAAAAGTTTGGGCCCTTTTCCTTTTTATTTTGAAACTGTAAAAGATGGAAATAAAAAGTAATCTTGCTTAAAATATTAAAGAAATGTGTCATCTTTAACTTTATGCCTTTTGGAAATCAGTTCATCTTTTACTCAGCTAATCACAGTAACAGAAATTTTGACCAGGGTGCCCAAACTTTTGCATCCCACTGTGTACCCAATGACTTGGCCTCCACAGCTGCCTGATTCACCACTAATTCCACAGATTCACCACTCTCTGGCCAAAGAAATTTCTCCTAATTTTCGTTCTAAAAGGACGCTCCTCCATTCCAAGGCTGTGTCTTCATATCTTAGACTCCCTCCCCGCGCCCCCCCCCCCCAACCATAGGAAACATCCTCTCCACATCCACACTATCAAAGCCTTTTAAATGTTCGTTGGGTTTCAATGTGGTCACCCCTCATTCTGAATTCCAGTGAGTCGAGGCCTGGAGCTATCAAACACTCCTCATAAGACAGGCCTTTCAATCCCAGAATCATTTTCCTGAGCCTCCTTTGAATCGTCTCCAATGTCAGCATGTCCTTTCACAGATAAGGGGGCACAAAACTGCGCACACTACTCCAAGTGAGGTTTCACCAGTCTTTTATAAAACCTCAACATTACAGCCTTGCTTTTATATTCTAGTCCTCTCAAAATGAACCTGACCATTGCATTTGCATTCCTCAACACTGACTCAACCTGCACGAGGACTCCCAAGTCTCCACCTCAGGTTTTTAAACTTTCTGTCCGTTTACAAAATAGTGTACCCTTTTACTACTTCTATCATAGTGCATGACCATACACTTCCAGACACTCTATTCTATCTGCTCTTTGTCTATTCTCCTAATAGGTCGGTCCTTCTGTAGCCTCTCTGCTTCCTCAAAACTGTCTGCCTCTTCATCTATCTTTGTATCATCTGCAAACTTGGCCACAAAACCATCAATTCCATCATCTAAGCCTTTGACATATAATGTAAAAAGAATTGGTCCCAACACTCCACTGTGGAACACCACTATTCACCGCCAGTCAACCAGAAAAGGCTCCCTTTATTTCCACTCTGCCTTCTGCCAATCAGTCAATGGGTTTGTCCGCGCTAGTATCTTTCCTGTATTCCATGGACTCTTGACTTGTTAAGCAGCCTCACGTGGCATCTTGTCACATGCCTTCTGAAAAACCAAGTACACAACATCAACTGATTCTTCTTTGTCTATTCTACTTGTTGTTTCTTTAAAAAATTCGAACAGGTTTATTAGGCAAGATTTTCCCTTAAGGAAACTGTGCTGACTACGGACTATTTTATCATGTGCCTCCAAGTACCCCGAAACCACATCTTTATCAATAGATTCCAGTGTCTTCCCAACCACTGAGGTCAGACTAACTGACCTATAATTTCCTTTCTTCTGCCTTTCTCCTTTCTTGAAGAGTGGAGTGATATTTGCAATTTTCCATTCCTCCAGAGCCATGCCAGAATCAATGGATTCTTGAAAGATCATTACTAATACCTCCACAATCTTTTCAGCCATCTCTTTCAGAACCCTGAGGTGTAGACCATCTGAACCAGGTGACTTATCCACCTTCAGACCTTTCAATTTCTCAAGTACCACCTCTCAAGCTTCACACATCTGCCTTCTGACAGTCTTGAACCTCTGGCATGCTGCTCGTGTCTTCAGTGAAGACTAATGCAAATTTCGTATTCGGTTCATCTGCCATTTTCTTGTCCCCATTATTACCTCTCCAGCATAATTTTCCAGCGGTCTGAATATCTACTCTCACCTCTTTTATGATATATACTCTCTCCGAGGAAATATTTGGTATCCTCTTTAATGTTATTGCCTGGCCTACCTTCGTATTCTATCTTTTTTCTTTTTTTTTTTTTTTTTTTGGACTATTTTTAGTTCCAAGAAATTCCAGAAAAGATAAAGATGCAAACGAAGGATTCTAGGGTGACATTTATTATTGGATAATATTTTACTAATTCTGAAGTATGACACTGGACAAGAGTTTGCTTCCTTAATACTTTTGGGTACACCTTGTGGATTTTGGTCTGCTGATTATAATAATCACCATGAAATTTCCCTATCAAGCACTATTTTTTAAAAATCGCCTATATTTGTTATTTCAGTTTGTCAATAAGATTGGGTCGGAACAGTAGTTGGCACAACGCTTTACAGTCCCAGCGAACTGGGTTCAATTCCCGCTGCTACCTGTAAGGAGTTTGTATGTTCTCCCGTGACCCCATGGGTGCTTTGGTTTTCTGCCACAGTCCAAGGATGGGCATACCAATTGATAGGTTAATTGGTCATTGTAAACTGTCCTGTGATTAGGCTAGGGTTAAATGGGATGCTGGGTGGCGCGGCTTGAAGGGTTGACAGGGCAATATCCCAATAATTTAAAACAAAAATGTTGCCCACAGTGTAAGCTGAAGGTTTCAATCTTGTCCAGGCATGCTTAGTCAGGTGGATGCTGCATGGTAGGATAGGTTTCAGAAGGCTATAAATCATCATGCAGTCCCCATTCCACGAACTGCATTTACAGTTATATCGGTTCATGGTCACTTTGATGCGTGTGCTCTACGCACACAGTAAAATATGTGTACTCAGAATAAAGTAATTGTATTTTCAGGAGTATCCGTGACAGCAAACTGTCTGGCCAATGTTGTAACAGCCACAATACTTTGTTATTTTGTGTCGAGTATACACTTCAATCTCAAAGACAGGTCGTGGAGAAATGGTATTAGGGCGGCTGGATACCATCAATGTGTTCTTATATTTTTTAATCCACCTTGAACTCTTCACTCCCACTTCCTCATTCTATGATCTATCCAGCGGGTTTAGTATTGTTTGCAAATATGTTTTTGATTTTAAAAGTTGTGGTGCCAACTCAAGTCCTTCTGATCATTACTCACCTTTCCCAATGTAAGTAGCTGCCCTCTACTACCAAAGTTCAAAGTAAATTCGTTATCAAAGTACATATACTACCTTGAGATCCAAATTCTTGCAGGCATGTACAAAAAAATAAATACAATAGCATTGATGAGAAACGAGAGGGGGACAGACAATGTGATAGAGAGAGAGACTTTATTGATCCACAAGGAAATTACGATGTCACGATAGCATTACAAGTGCACAGATATACAAATATTAGAAGAGAATTAAGAAAGAATAAAAAATTAAGTTACCTTGAACGGGTGGGGGGGGGGGGGTCATCATGAAAGTGCTCCTCTGTTCAACCAAGATGGCATGCAGAGGGTGGGAAACATTGCCCAGAATTGCCAGGATTTTTTTGTAGGGTTCTTTTTTTTTCTACCACAGCCTCCAGTGTGTCCAGTGTGACTCCTGTAACAGATCCGGCCTTTCTAATCAGTTTATTAAGCCGGTTGGCATCACCCATGTTGATGACATTGCTCCAGCATGCCATCCCATAGAAGATTGTACTGGTGACAACAGTCTGGTAGAACATGTGAGGGAGAGACCTGCATACTCCAAAGGACCTCAGTCTCCTGAGGAAGTAGAGGTGACTAGCCCTTCTTGTACACAGTATCTGTTGGTGCTGCGCTCAAGTCTGTCATCCAGGTGCACCCCCAGGTACTTGTAGGTCCTCACCATTAATAGTAACAGGGAGCAGTGCAGGCTTAGTCTTTCTGAAGTCCTTCACCATTTCCTTTGTCTTACTGATGTTGAGCTGCAAATAATTCAGCTTGCATCATTTGACAAAGTCCACCACCAGGGCCCTGTATTCATCCTCCTGTCCTCCATTTATACACCCAACTGTTGCTGATAATTACTGTTCCTGAAGTTGGTGATGTGGTACTTGAAGCTCCTGCCCGATGGCAGTAATGAGAAGAGAGCATGACCTGGTGCCTGTAGCCCAGCTAGCACAGGGTACCATTCACCCTTGTGTCTACTTGTTTATGCGTCTGGTCTGGTCATTTCTAAATTTTGATTTTCTTAAAATTCTTCTTTTGATCCTCTTCTTCAAATTCCTCCATGACCTCATTTACTCCCATCTCTGCCTGCTTTAGATCTCCAAACCTTTGAATTTCTAACCACTTGCACATCACAGTTGTGAAGCACCCTTTCCCACCCTTCAACTGTTTAAACCCCAAAACTTCCTCCAGTTCTGTCTGTTTCCTTGGAGATTATTCCCTCAGCCTTCTCTCCTTAGACTTATCAGACAAACTTTGGCACTGATTGACATAGGGAGAGTTTAGTCCAGGAGACTGCACATTTGACTAAGTGCTACTGGTTTCTGCTACCTTAAATGTATTATGTACATAGTGTGAAATGAAACAGACTGATTCCATGTCAGGTTGGCGAGTTTAGTTTGAGCAGCAGTCATTCCAAGTGCCATCACTCGCAAGACCCACCCATAGCCAAGGCATTCTCCTCTGTTGCTGCAATCGATGACCAAAATGTTGGCATACACCACAGGAGAAAATTTGTATTTCAGCAGCTAGCACAATCCTTGGCTTGGATATTAGATTTGCTAGGTTCTAGGACTGATCGCCCATATTCTCCTTTTTAACAAAGTCAGGGGTTAGCCATCTTGGCGGACCCTCCGTGTAACTGTTGTCAACAATGAACTGAACCCTGAAAACTTACACTCATTTCTCAATCACACCTTAAGGGGAAAAGGCTGGTCCCTGTCACAAAACTGTCCTGAAGTTTGAACAAAAATGTAATTTTTCTGCAGAAATTGATCAATTGGATATTCAAATTGACCAGTTTGCAACCTTGTGGATGCTCAAATTTATTTGCATAATCAATCACCAATTACATATAATACAGGAATTAATAATACACAGAACAGCAATTTTTTAAAGTGCTTGCCTCCTCAGGAATTTTTTATGGTTATGATAGACTGCTTGAGGCTGAACACAAGAACACATTAAACCTGTGGAATAAGAAATTAATGAAAACATTCCATTGGTTAATAGAATAGGGAGGCCATTTAGTAAGTGAGTGATTAACTTCTGAATGCATGAGAGGAATAGAGTTTAGTATCATTAAAAGGTATGCCATAGACTAGTGAGGTCATTCTTATCATTGTAAAACAAAAGGCAAACCAAGCATTGTAATTTATTTCTAGAAGGTTAACACTGAAAAGTAAGGATTTGTCCTAACCTGTATGACATCTGGTTTGACCACACTTGGAAAACCATATGACATGTAGGTCCTCCCAGGCTTTTGACTTAACTACAACCTGTACAGACCAACAAGTGTTTGGGAGACCAGTGGGCAGGATTTGTCAGCTGCTGTGTGGCAAGAGACATCTGCCACATGAGAATCTCTTTGCCATATTTCCAACTTGCATACTTTAAAGATTAGTCAAGTCAAGTCAAGTCAACTCACTTTTTATTGTCATTTCAACCATAACTGCTGGTACAGAACATAGTAAAAATGAGACAACGTTTTCCAGGATCATGGTGCTACATGAAACAATACAAAAACTACACTAGACTACAGACCTATCCAGGACTACATAAAGTGCACAAAACAGTGCAAGCACTACAATAAATAATAAACAAGACAGGCACAGTAGAGGGTATAGTAGGTTGGTGTCAAGCCAAGCTCTGAGTATTGAGGTGTCTAATGGTTTGGGGGAAGAAACTGTTGCACGGTCTGGTCATGAGAGCCCGAATGCTTCGGTGCCTTTTTCTAGATGGTAGGAGGGAGAAGAGTTTGTATGAGGGGTGCATGGGGTCCTTCATAATGCTGTTTGCTTTGCGGATGCAGCGTGTGGTGTAAATATCTGTGATGGTGGGAAGAGAGACCCCGATGATCTTCTCAGCTGACCTCACTATCCGCTACAGGGTCTTGCGATCCAAGATGGTGCAATTTCCGAACCAGGCAGTGATGCAGCTGCTCAGGATGCTGTCCATACAACCTCTGTAGAATGTGGTGAAGATGGGGGTTGGGAGATGGACTTTTCTCAGCCTTCGCAGAAAGTAGAGACGCTGCTGGGCTTTCTTTGCTATGGAGTTGGTGTTGAGGTT
This sequence comes from Mobula birostris, assembly GCF_030028105.1. Taxonomy (NCBI): domain Eukaryota; kingdom Metazoa; phylum Chordata; class Chondrichthyes; order Myliobatiformes; family Myliobatidae; genus Mobula; species Mobula birostris. The sequence continues at coordinate 34,318,684 of NC_092379.1, forward strand.
TATTTATCAGTAGCACATCAAAACATATGGGGAAGTGTGTCATTTGCACCAATACAAATCAGTGAGAATCGTGCTGGAGGCAGCCTACAAGTGTCTCAGGCTACCATTGCACGTCCATAACTTACTAACCCTAACCCTAACTTGTGGGAAGAAACCAGAGTAAACAGGAAACTCTCAGTCATGGGCAGAATGTACAAACTTCTTACAGACAGTGGGAGGAATTGAACGTGGATCTTGCAACCAGCGTTGTAAAGAGTGGAGTGGTTAGCACAATGATAATGTTGCCCCTTCAGTATGGGGACAGTTCTTGGGTGAAACCTTGCCGTAATCGGGGGAGGGCGTCTAAAGAAAACAGTCAGTGGAGAGAGTGCGGTGAAACCTCACAAGAACGGTCCAAAAAAATGTGATAAACAGACTACGTCTCTCATTTCTTGAGGGGAAAAAATGACGGGTGATCTTATAGGAGTTTTTCAAATTATGGAAGGTTTTAGAAGAATAGATACAGAAAGAATTCTTTTGCGGAGAAGAACAGTGACAGAAGCTGTCACCAAGAAATCTAACGAGACTTCAGTAGAAATGGCTTTTACTCGAGAATCTACCACAAGGAATGGTTGCAGCTGCATTTAAGGGAACTGTATGAAGAAGAAAGGAAAAGAAGGCTGCACTGATGAGGAAAGACAGGACCTTGGAATGGAGCGTAAATGCCAGAACAGCTTGAATGGGCCGAATGATCTGAGTCTGCTGTGTATCCTAAATGAGCTCTGGTTAATGCAAGGAGGGTATTGGAAGTAAGACCACCTTTTACAACCTTGCAGTAATATGAATTTCAGTGGCTCTGAAGAAGGGTCTTGGCCCTAAATGTCGACTGTTTATTCCTCACTGTGAATGCTGCCTAACCTGCTGAGTTGCTCCAGCATTTTCTGTATGTTGCTCTGGATTTTCAGCATCTGCAGAATCTCTTGTGTTCATCTTTTTATTTGTTGTTGAGTACTTAGTTTGCAATGTTTTCCTATTGTGATGCTGTGTCAGGAAGGATCAAAGCCTAGTTTAAATAATAGTGTTATCTGAATGATAGCAAGTTCCTGATGGATTCAACATCATCTTCCATATAGATAATGCATGGAGGACTCTTCAGTGAAGATGGTATCACCCTCGAAGATATCAAGAAGATTGATCGAAATCGGCAACCTCCAGATTCAGGTATGACATTCTAACTGGTGCTCTCACTGTGACTGTGATACCTAAAGATGTCTGTAGCATATGCCTTGGCCAAAAGAACAGGGCATTGATTAAAAGATTAGCTTAATTTATCACACATACATTGAAGAGTACACTAAAATACATTGTTTGCATCAAATCGAATCAACGAGGATTGTGCTAAGCAGCCTGCAAGTGTCAAAATAACATGCCCACAACTTGCTAACCCTAGCCCAGATGTGTTTGGAATATGGGATGAAACAGGAGCACCCAGAGAAAACACACACAGTCACAGGGAGAATGTGCAAACTCCTTACAGACAATGGCAGAAATTGAACCCCTATCTTACAGCTGTAAAGCGATACGGCCAATGTGAGGTGAAGTTAATAGGAGGCCTCAATTCCTCTTGAAGTGAATCAGTGAAATAAATATAACTGCTTATGGCATGAAATTAAAGAAAGTGAGGTGTCCCAAGGTGACCTCCATTTCTCTAGTTAAATGTCAGAAAATATTTTCTGAGACCACCATGTAATTAGATACAAGGAGGGATGACTGAGAGGTTAGCTTTAATGATAATTTTAAAGGACGGAAATGCAGTGAGGTTTCAGGAGGAAATTCATCAGCTGAGAATGTCCTTCAAGAACCTCGTCAGTAGGAGGCACTACCATTAGGAAGCATCAAATAGAGTTTAGATCTGATCAAGGTAAGTGCACTTCCTGAGGGAGCTGAGAGAGAGCTGGAGAGTTGAAGCTATGGGGGGGGGTTGGAAATAAAGGTAAAATGTTACTGTTACTGCAGGCGTGATAAAGATCAGCAAACACAGATGTACAACTTGACAGGGAACAAGAATGTTAAAACTTCAGCTGTACTATTCTGAAGAAACTTTAAACCCTATACCAAATGGGCAGAATTTGTAGCTTGAATATCTGTACACCTGCAAATTAAGTAATAGTATGTAATCCATTCCAGTCACTCAGTGAATCTGGCTTTCCATCAGCCACTAAAGAGATGTCTAGATTTCCCTATAAGAGGGATTCTTATTTCTTATTGTGAACCACCAGGTTCAGAAATAGTAATTACCTCTCAACCATCAGGCTCTTGAACCAAAGTGGATACTTCACTCAACTTCACTAACCCCATGATTGACATGTTCCTGCAACCTATGGACTCACTTTTAATGACTCTTAATCTTGCGTTCTTGACATTTATTGCTTATTATTTATTAATTTCCTTTTAGTATTTGCACCATTTGTTGTCTTTTGCATACTGGTTACACACCCTGTTGGTGTGATCTTTCATTGATTCTATTATGGTGATTGGATTTATTGGATATGCTCACAAGCAAAACTAATTTCAGGGTTGTATATGGTGAAATGTATGTACTTTGATAATTTATTTCTAACTTTGACTTTTGAATTTTATTCTTTAAACATGCAAAGAAACATCAACTGATCAGTCTTATTGTTTCTCCCTGCCATATTTAGTACAGTTTTCTCTACCTGTCCAGCCACACCTTCCCTTTCTCAACTCAGATTTCTGTTTCCTTTTTTTTAAACCAGTTCTCATGGTTTAATTTGTTTTGTAACAGGTCCAATGTGTGACTTGCTCTGGTCAGATCCACAGCCTCAGGTAAGGGACCAAAGCCTGTACATGTTGCGCTCAAATCTGAGTAACATCAGTGAGGGGAAATTAGAAATGTCTCCTGTCTCCCATGTAACCGGGACCCTAAATAATTCATGATTGATGTCCGTACAATATCATGATGTGCTTTACTGTTTAGTGGCTTGCATGATGCTGTCACACTCCATGGTTAGATCCAAAATCTAAGCAGTAGTTGAAGGAGACTTGCCACTACTTTCTCAAGGAAAGGGACAATCAAATACCGCTCAATCTGCAAGCCCCACATCACTTCAGTAAATGTATTTTCAAAAAAATACTTCTGAAATGTGTGCAGGTAATGAAATTTAATTTTAAAATTTGTACTTTTAAAATAGTGACTTGTTGCCTGGGTACAGGCCTGCAGTTTAATCAATGGGGATTTCGAACCAAGCCCAGTCCTGATCCAGGCTCCTTGAGTGACCCCTTTAGAACTGGGTATATTAAGAGCTTTTCCCTCCCCAACCCATTCCTTCCATGAAATTCCATGATCCACTGCAGTACCTTCATTTGTATCCAAACAGGGGTCAAATAATGTCACCTGGTCAATGGGACTGAGTTTTGTATTGAGGAATACACCCTTCCAATTGGATGTCTGAGAAACTCCTCCAACGTACTTTTAACACTGCTACTTACTGCCCATTACGCCGCTGGCACTAAGGACCACAATGAAGATCCTCCATCTCTGGCAGCGTTCAGGGCTTCCTTCATCATGCCAGTTGCTTCCTCTTAGTTTTCACTACTGTCAGTGCAAGGTTGAGACTCAGGAATACTGTCACACTCAGATGTAGAAGGATTCTTCATTGTTGTTTCTGTAACAGTTTTGTTTGACCAGTTGGGGTTGTTGGTCCTGAGGTGAACCCCTGAACCCAGAGGACCACTCTTAGTCTGTCCCCTACCCTTTAACCTGTTTGCCATGAGTGACCCTACCAAGAGCTAAAGCATAAAGCCCTGACTCCAGCCAACATAGCTCTCCGGGTCATAAGGCATGCAAGCCTCCAAACCGCGACAAGATGATTACCATGAAATACTATTGGTTCACACACCTCATTGTCACATGTCTAGACTTATGGTCTCCAATCTTGCCTACTCACCAGTGTTAAATTATGAGCTCAGATAGAGATTAGATTTATTTGTCACAATTACATCAAAATGTGAAGTGAAATAATGTTTGCATCCGAGGCAGCCTGAAAGTGTTGCTACACTTCTGGTGCCTACATAGAATATCCACTGCTTGCTAACTCTAACCCTGTAAGTCTTTGGAATGTGGGAGGAAACTGGAGCTTCCAAAGGAAACCCACATCACCGTGGGGAGAATGTACAAACTCCTTACAGTCACAGGAAGTTAACCCTGATTGATGCTGTAAAGTGCAATGTTAATCACTACACTACTGTGCTGCCACAGATCCCAGGAGGTGTGGCCTGTCATATCAAGCAGTTTTCTAATCAGTGTGTCTCCATCTGTTATATGAAAAAGTTGTTCCATGTTCAGACTGAAAATAAGTGACTCCTGTGTATTGTGGTGGATGCTGTCCAATGCCCAGAATGAGTACGTGTATGTTCTTCTTGTCTTTTACCAGAATGGGCGATCGGTCAGCAAGCGTGGTGTCAGCTGCCAGTTTGGGCCAGATGTCACCAAGCGATTCCTGGAGGAGAACAAGCTGGATTACATAATCAGGAGCCACGAGGTGAAGCCAGAGGGTTACGAGGTTACGCATAATGGCAAATGTATCACTGTGTTCTCTGCGCCAAACTATTGGTGAGTGTTCCTGTCTCTTGCATTGATCACCTCCAGGGAGTTTGCAGGAGATGGCCTTCAGTATTTTTAAAAAACAACAAGCATATAGAACAGTCCAAGCCCTTCGGCCCACAATGGTCTGCTGACCTGTAACTTGATCTAAGATCAATCGGACCCTTCCCTCCCACGTAACCCTCCATTTCTTTCATCCATGTGCCTATGTCTAATGTACCTGCCTTTACCACTACTCCTGGCAGTTCAACCCACACACCGACTCTGACATCTGCTCTCACCTCAAAATTGTGTCTCGTTGTATAAGCCATTTCCACCCTATATCTGGATGATGTCCACTCGATCTGTGCCTCTATCAAATCACCTTCAGTCCAAAGAGAAAAGTCCATGTTGCTCAACCTATCCTTATAAAACATGCTGTCTAATCCAGGCAGCATCCTGGTAAATCTCCTCTGCAAACGCTGCCATTGTCAGCATGAAATGTTAATCAATATGGCCTGGTCTGTGGAACAGTTCTTGCATTTTCTGTTTTCACTCAGTGTGATATCCTGTTACCAGTTCTAGCCTTGTGAAATGCAGAACTAATCCAACAGTCCAGTATAATCTCCTATTTTGCCGTACAAATTTCACGAAAAGGAAGGTTTCCTAGTGTGGAATGATTCCATTTTTTTTTTTGGTACTGTAAACAAGATGGGACTGTTTTTACTTGTGGGTCAATAAACTGAAGGCATAGATAAGGAAGAAAGTAGAGGGATAAAAGATCCAGATTGCAGATCAAAGATTAGTTTTACTGTGTGAACTGTCATCAAGTTATACAAGCATATTCAGTCGCAGCTTTCAAAAGGAAATAAACTTAATTGGAGAATGAATGAGAGCTCAGTGGTTAGTGTAATGTTATTACAGCACCAGTGACCCAAGTTCAGTTCCACCCCTGTTTGTAAAGAGTTTGTATGTTCTCCCTGTGACCACGTGGTTTCCTTTGGGTGCTCTGGTTTTCTCCCAAAGATGCAAGTAATTATTAAGTTAATTAGTCATATGCATGTAATTGGGTGGCAGGATCTCACTGGGCTGGGAGGGTGGAGAAAAGGGTCTGCTAACCGTGCTATAAATAATAAATAAACAACATCAAGATGTGTTTTGGGGAACGCGCAGAGTGAAGTATCTGATTGATAACAAACTTAAACTTGAAATATCCAAGGTACATGTATATCGACTTTGCCTCCTGCTCAAGATAGACTGAGCACAGTGGCACATCTCCCTTTCCCAGACCTGCCGTGGTGACGATAGCAGTTTCGTTGCACTCGTTAGGCCATCGGTGCACAGTGTGCGCCACAGCACGCTAGCTGTCTGAACCTGTGTTTGGTATATTGTTTAACAAATGCTCTTTCTGTTCCAGTGATCAAATGGGAAACCAAGGGGCATACATTCACCTCAGGGGCTCGGATCTAAAACCATCCTTTCATCAATTTAAAACTGTGGTGAGTTAAGTCATCCAAAATGAACGGTGGGGTGTTGGGGGGGGTGGAGGGGAAGGGGTGTGAACATGGAGATAAGGAAAGGAATGGTGATGAGGAAGTGTTCAAGGCGGGAGGAAAAGTGGAAGGTATCGTGGAAAGGAGCTGTAAGGCATTGAGACTCAGTGACACCAAGCTTGGGTTTTGATTTACCACGGGATGGAAGGCATTTGGCACACTTCATTTACTATGGAAGTTGGGAGATTATGTTGTACAGTGCAGGAAATTGGTGTTTGTGTTTGGTTTTGTTCACCCACTTGTACAAACTATTTGATTACACTGGAAAAAGTGCAAAGATGCACAAAGATGCTGCCAAGACTTGAGGCTCTGGGTTATAGGGGGGTGGTTAGACAATCTGAATCTTTACTACTTGCAGCATAGAAGAATCGTGGGGCAAAGATAAATTGTCTTGTTTCCAAGGTTGGGCGATCAAAAACTAGAGTACATAAATTTAAGGTTAAAGGTGAAAAGTTTAATGAAAACCTGATTTTACACAGTGGGTGATGGAACCAGCTACCAGAGGAAATAACACACACAAAATCCTGGAGGAACTCAGCAGGTTGGGCAGCATCTATGGAAAATCTAGGGGTGAACAGCCAGAAGTCTTGGTACACGTTGGTACCAATGACATGGGTAGAAAAAAAGGAGGAGGTTCTGAGAAAGAATTAAGGGAGTTGGGTAGGAAGCTGAAAACCGGACAGCAAAAGTAGTAATCTCAGGGTTGCTGCCTGTGCCACGTGCTAACGAGCACAAGAATAATATGATCAGGCATATTAATGCGTGTGTGAGATTCTGGTGCAGGGCTTTAGATTCCTGGATCATTGGGGCCTCTCCTGGGGGAGGTATGACCTGTACGAAAAGGATGGGTTACACCTGAACCCGAAGGGGTTCAATATCCTAGCAGGCAGGTTTAATAGAGCTGTTAGTGGGGATTTAAACTAATTTGGCAGGGGGTTGGGAACCGAAGTGATAGGGCTGAGGAAGAGGAAAACAGAAATAAATCAAAGATAGCGTGTGTAGCCCCCCTGGCCACCCTCAGGGTCGCTCGGCTCGCTGTGGTCTAGGGAAACAACCTCAGCCCCGCCAAACTGGGTAATTCGTTTGTGTGGATGCTGTGTGAGGTACCCCACCCCGCCCAAATAACAGACTTTACACCAGATGCAATTAAATGATTTACAGTTTATAGATATTACTGGAACTATATAATTAAAAGAGAATAAAATATAAAGGAAAATAAAAGGCGCCACACTTATCAAAGTTCAATCTCTTCGTGCACAAAAACTGTTGGAGCTCAAGGACCTTCTTCTTCACCCTGTGACCCCTCGGACCACCTCGACCAGCCGCCTGGGACCAACAACGGTGGTCGACCAGACGCTCCACACGAGTCCGTCTCCGTCTCCTCGCCGAACGTCCCGCTCGGGGTCCGACCCCATTAGCGGACTCACAGCACCTCGTCCATCCTCTGTCTCGCTCTCCCGCCTTCTCCCCCAAAACCCCGCGCATACAGTATCTTCAAATACACCAAAACCATAACAACTATCCCAATTGGTTAATAGCACCCTCTTATCACCCTCTAAACCACAATAAACTGCTAGCGCAAACTTTCTCAGCGTTAAAGCACAACAAAGCCGCATTCCCCAGATTAACAATAACAAAAACGCCATTTTAATTAGCCTCCGCAGTAACATAAAAATCGAAACCCCCTTACACTCTCCCCCCACCAAATAAAGTCATGTCCTCATGACTTCTAAATAACTCGCCACCCAGTCCTACAGACACACAACACACACATACACAGATACACACAGTGACAGTGCTCCCCAAACAGTGGACCTTACTCCCGTCCCACGGGCACTAAATAGGCCAACCTATCTGGGAGCTTCTTAACCCTCTGAGACCTCCGTACCCCCTCACCTAAACCCACAAGGCTCAGACACTACTAGGGATACCTCGGGCCTGCTTGCCAACTCCTCTCTCACTCAGGCCACCACTACAGCTCGGAGCCCCCTGTCCCGTGGCCGGGGCCCCGCCTCTCCATCTTCCTGATCCTGCCGTAACTCAGACTGCCCACAGCTAGCCCTCCCCACTACACCTGACTCAGTGGGAGAAGGGCCAAAGGTCTCTTCCTCAATCACGGGGAAGTTAGCGAAAGGCGGCATGTTCCACATGTGCAGCACATCATCCTTCGAATCCGTATTCTTCCTCATTCCTTCAATCGGTAGCTGCTGTTTGAATTTCTCCAAACTGAAACATTTAGCTGGGGCTACCCCTTCAGCCTCCTGCAGTCGAGACGTCAGCTTCTTCGGGGACTCCTTCAACTCTCGCCACAGCCTCAGCAGTTCTGACTCAGGGTTCCTGGCCATCTCAATCTGGGACGCAGTTACCCCACCAGCTTCTTCCACCCTGACTTGAAAAGCAGCAGTTAAAGGATGTTCAGCCTCCGGTTGTTTCTTCCTGAGGGCGTCTTCCAGGTCAACTTTCAGTTTTTCCACTTCATTTAAACTCGCGATAGTCATCTTCAGGTTGCTTTCAAGCGTCCGCCTCCCTTTTCCGAGATCGGTCCTCCATTTCTTTACCTCCTCGGGAGTGTAGTCAAACTCCCCTCCCTGGGCTCTCGGTTTTCTGTTGACCTTAGTCAGAACACTTCCTTGATCTTCCCCAACTTGTAAATCTTCCAATCTGTTCTGAATGGACGTCTTGAGTTTCTGCTGATGCCTTCGAAGGTGGGTCATTGTTTCTTCTCGCTGGATTAATTCGTCAGTATATGACCGCAGTGCGGTGCAAATCCCCTCTCTTCCCTGTGTCTCATTCAGATTGACGACCTGGGTTTCCATCCCCTGGTCCACCACCGTCTGTCCCAACACCAGGAAGTTCAACTGGTATGTCGGGTCATTTTCCTCACATTGCACCAAACTCCTCCGGCCAAAAACTCCTCCACATTTGACAGTTCGCTTCGGTCGCCCGGGCTCAGCCACTCGTCTCGCCTCATAGTCCCCCAAGGCGAATCCAAGCTCCAGGCGGTCATCCACATACGTCAAAACTCCACACACCTTCACTTCCCCCACGGTTTTCCTCATGCCCCGCGGGAAGGATGCAGGGGCTCCGGATATGCCCTTGGGCATCTTTTCGGATCGGAAGAATCCTAGGGAACTAATAAAGGCCATCTTCGGCTCAACAGCCGCACTCTTCAGGATCTGGCAACATCCACCCCTCAGATGCAGCACATTAAACCATGTCACATCATCCACACACACGCTGCCTTCATCTTCCATGCCGCCAGGGTCCAGTTGCCGCGACCTCTCTCTCACTGAGGTGTCTTCAGCGGTCAACTCCCCTCCCTCGTGGTGGTTCGGAGCATCTACTAAGAGGGTCTCACCCTCAGCTACTTTCCCCAAGCCGTACCACCGCTGGGTCTCGTTTAAATTCGGTACCAGCTCAAGGCTGCTACACACGTTCTCAGAAGCAACTCGACACGCTGGGTGCCCAGAAAATGCCTCCATGAACTCCAGGGTCATTAACCAATCATTGTCTTCTGGATAACTACTACCACTAGTACCCAAAGTCTCCGGTGCCCTTGCGGTTGTCAAGGGTAAATGCTTCAGACACCGGTTGTAAAACGAACTGTCCAACAACTTGATCTGTGCGCCGGGGTGGAGGATAGCATTAGCATCGCTTCTCTCTATCCATAGCGACACCCTGGGGCGTGGCCCCTCCAAGCCTTCAGGAATAGGGTCTTTTCCTTGCGGAAGTTCAGTGGTACATTGCTAGGAACGTGTTTCCCCAGAGACCGCAGGCCGTACCCCCACTGGGCCTCCACTAAGTTTCCCGACACCTCTCTGATCAGCTGAACAACTGATCCCCTGAAATGATCCCCCTGGCACTACAAGCAATTTAGCCGCCCTCCTCGCCAGAGAAGACCCACTGAAAACTTTCCCCCCTCTTTCAAATAACTGACAGCTGTCACTACGGTGTAAGTGAACCTGACAGCTCTCACACCGTCACCAGCCCGCCTACTCAAACTTTCAACCAATCCCTGTCGCTCTCCCTCAACCAAGCACTGCCACTCATCTAACAACTGAGAGATCCGCTCCGCCCACGTCTCGCACGTCTCCGCCCCTCCTGGGGTGGACACTATCCCCAGTGCCAGGCGGAGCCTGCCAGAGCTAGAACATTTATTCGCAGACTCTACCTCCAAATCAGACCACTCTTTCCTCTCTCTCCCAACTGCATGGACAGCCCCGAGTGCCACCTCTAACTCGTCAATGCTAGTCTGAACTCGAACAAAGACCGCACCCACAATGCATACAGCAATCAACAGCAAATAACCCACAGAGACACACATTACAGATTTAATCAGGGCACCCACACAGCATACCAACAGACTCAAGCATCCCGGACAAAGCCCCCACAATGTAGCCCCCCTGGCCACCCTCAGGGTCGCTCGGCTCGCTGTCGTCTAGGGAAACAGCCTCGGCCCCGCCAAACTGGGTAATTCGTTTGTGTGGATGCTGTGTGAGGTACCCCACCCCGCCCAAATAACAGACTTTACACCAGATGCAATTAAATGATTTACAGTTTATAGATATTACTGGAACTATATAATTAAAAGAGAATAAAATATAAAAGGAAAATAAAAGGCGCCACACTTATCAAAATTCAATCTTTTCGTGCACAAAAACCGTTGGAGCTCAAGGACCTTCTTCTTCACCCTGTGACCCCTCGGACCACCTCGACCGGCCGCCTGGGACCAACAACGGTGGTCGACCAGACGCTCCACACGAGTCCGTCTCCGTCTCCTTGCCGAACGTCCCGCTCGGGGTCCGACCCCGTTAGCGGACTCACAGCACCTGGTCCATCCTCTGTCTCGCTCTCCCGCCTTCTCCCCCAAAACCCCGCGCATACAGTATCTTCAAATACACCAAAACCATAACAACTATCCCAATTGGTTAATAGCACCCTCTTAGCACCCTCTAAACCACAATAAGCTGCTAGCGCAAACTTTCTCAGCGTTAAAGCACAACAAAGCCGCACTCCCCAGATTAACAATAACAAAAACGCCATTTTAATTAGCCTCCGCAGTAACATAAAAATCGAAACCCCCTTACACGTGCAACAGAGATGATAGGACAAGCAGGAGATGAGGCATAGTTACAGGGCAATAGAGGTGTGGTGCAGTTAAAACAGAAAGCAACAAATACTGGACTGAAAGTGTTGTATTTGAATAAATCCTTGGACAAGGTACCCTAAAGGTTAACCTCCAGGTTGAGTCGGTGGTGAAGAAGGCAAATGCAATGTTGGCTTTCATTTCTAGAGGTATGGAATATAAGAGCAGAGATGTGATGTTGAGGCTCTATAAGGCGCTTGTGATACCACACTTGGAGTATCGTGTGCAGTTTTGGGCGTTCTCTCCCTTTGTGCTCCTTATAGGATATACTGACATTGGAGAGGGTTCAGAGAAGATTCACGAGAATGATTCCAGGAATGAAAGGGTGACCGTATGAGGAATGTCTGGCAGCTCTTGGGCTGTATTCCCTGCAGTTCAGCAGAATGAGGGCGATCTCATAGAAACATTCCGAATGTTAAAAGGCCTGAACAGATCAGTTATGGCAAAGTTATTTCCCATGGTAAGGGAGTCTAGGACAAGAGGGCACGACTTCAGGATTGAAGGATGTCCTTTTAAAACTGAGATGCGGAGAAATTACTTTAGTCAGAGAGTGGTAAATCTGTGGAATTTGTTGCCACGAGTGGCTGTGGAGGCCAAGCCATTGGGTGCATTTAAGGCAGAGATGAATAGGTTCTTGATTAGCCAGGGCTTCAAAGGGTATGGGGAGAAGCCAGGGGAGTAGGGATGACTGGAGAATTGGATCAGCCCATGATTGAATGATGGAGCAGACGCAATGGGCTGAGTGGCCTACTTCTCCTGTATTTTATGGTCTAAGATAGTAACAGTCGACATTTCGGGCTGAGACCCTTCTTCTGGCCTGCTGAGTTCCTCCAGCATTTTGTGTGTGCTGCTTAGATTTCCAGTATCTGCAGTGCTTCTGGTCTTTGTGCTACCTAGGAAGTAGTTGAGGCAAGTACTGCACATTAGAAGTATGTTGTCAGGTATGTAGATGACAAGAATTTAGAGGGATATGGATCAAGTGGGATTAGCTTGAATGTACACGTCTTGGTAAGCATGGTCACATGAGCAGAAGGGTCTTTTTCCAATTCTATGACCAGAGTTGGGAGGTTCCTTGGTTTCAACCGCTGCAAAAGGCTGGTTGAGTCAAGGACGATGCAGTGTGTCCTGATTACAATAAAGAGTGGCAGTGATTTTTACTGGGTAACGCCCATGTTTTCTTTTGCAGCCTCACCCGAATGTTAAACCGATGGCATATGCAAATTCGCTACTGCAGCTGGGAATGATGTAGCATCGGAGCATCTGGTTTGGACAGTAATCCCTCCCACAGGTGGGGAGGGATGGCATCAGGGTTTAATTTAATCTTCCTCACTAGATCTGCCATCTCTGAACCAAGTCTTCTACCTTTCTAGCACCACAGCCCTTGATGATGTGACCTGCCCCATGCTGTGCTAAGTTATGGAGTGTAAGTCAGCTGTCAGACACATGGCTCATGCACGGCCTGTGTTTAGACATACATCCTTGCCCTTCAGCGTTTGGTTTCAAATCAAATCCTGAATCACTGCACCAGTCAGACTCTGCTGAATAAAACAATTTAATATCCTAGTTGTTGCCAACCACCTTTCATCCACCTCCCTTCTGCCGTACACCTTTCATCTGCCTCCCTTCTGCTCAACCAGCCCAGTGGTTGATCTTGACCTCTGCTTCACTGCCAGAGGAGGAAAGAGGTGTGGCTGGTTCGTCATCTGATTGCCAGCTTTATTTGAACAGTCATGAGGTACTGAATCCCTCCACTATGTTTTCCACTCTATTTCTCAGTTCTGATCTTCACCTTCCCCCAAACTCAACTATCACAAACGTTTCATCAGCAAAATCCAAAAGTATATATATAATTAAAATTGTGATGCTTGGTAGTTTTATAGGCAGGAATATCTAGTTGGCAGTGGTATATGGTTTGCTACTTCAGATTGTAACTCTTGTCTTCAGCCATTTATCTCTGCGCCACTAGACTCCTGCCTGCAAATCCCAGTCAGAACCTTTCAAGCATTGGCTGTTGATGTCTCAACTGCCTTCTGATTCCATGCTCACTTGTTTCATCTGGTTAGGGTTTTTGTCTGGCTGGTGTATTGCAAGCAGGGTTACGCCTGTCACTTCTGAATGATGAATGGATGAATACCAAAGCTCTTAACCTATAATTGGCAACCTGTTTTCTCTAAATTCATGGGAAGTACGTTTTTTGTGCTTGGAGATAAAGCCTGAAATCCACCAATGTGGGAGTATTAGATTACATTAAATCTAATCTAGGTGTTTCATTACCTTTTGATCTTGAGCAAGCAATGAAAGATGGGTCTCAGCATTGTGTTCCCTGGGCTGACAGAACCATCATTGAGAGGGAAGGTTCTGGAAGTAACTTTGACCACTGACTCACCCTTGTAGATTAAGAGCTGTGGTAGCTTCCATGGTGGCAGACCTTTTTAAATAAATAAATCAATCAATCAATCTTGCGCTTCTATAGCAACTTTCACATCCTTGGAGTTATAAAATGCTTCCTAGACAGAAAAGTAAACTGTAACATGGAGTCACAACTTCAGGAAACACACTTGCCTATTTGTGCAGAGCAAGCTCCCACAGAAAGTAACATAATGGTGGCCAGTTAAACTCTGAGTGGTTAGCTTGGGCAGTGTGTTTTTGCAGGAAGGTACCAGGGCAGTGGGAAAATATGTTAGTTACTGAACTGAAAGGACAGATGGGGTGGCTAAGAGTGTTCTTTGGTCATTCATGCTGATGCATCCTTTCTCTGTCTACAGTGGTGGGTCCCTTGTCATTGATGCACGCTGTCCATAGAGATGTGTCCATGTTCTTAATTTGCTTTAGTCTGGTTTTGTGTATCATGTCATTGCTTTGTTTCCATCTCCAATGAAAGAATTTTACTTTGCATACTGCCCACAAGCTCATTAGAGTTTCTCACACATGCCTGAATTAGGAGATTAAATCGATGGGTTCAAATCAAAACCAATGACCAGGGTAGGAAGACAGATACAAATCAGATACTTTTCCTGGCATCTACAACTCCATAACATCTGGTCTGTACAGTCCAGCTTTGCCATTGCGGAGGGAGCCTCTTAACCCCAATCCAACCAGCAGGAAACTCCTTTACTGTTGGGTCCCCCCATTACTTTCTTCCCTGGCTTGAGGAGCTCAGTCAAACATTTCCATTGTAACGACGAGACTCACCTGAAGGAGTAGGTGAGTGTGGTAAGCATGGCTAACCAGAGGGTGAGGGAAGGAGAAATTTACAGAGCAGAGACCAGGGCACTGTATATCATATCCATTCTTCTTCACTCGGCAGTGGTAAAAGGAGCTGCATTTTTCAACACAATCTGCTTCGTGTGGCCTAAAATGTTCCACCTGCTCCATGACTTTAGAATGTACCAACACTGGCCCCAAGTTAGTACTCTCGCCACTCCCACTGATTGTTCTGTTTGGAGTTGTACTAATTGTTCTTATCATGATTAATTCCCCTAGATTGAGAATAACTCAGGTTTTGGTATAGAATTGATAAGTTATAATCGGGAGAAATGTCTGTTCAGATCTCAGTTTTACTCTGTAAGCCTTTCCTTTCCAACGTCATGGTGACACTTATGGTTTGTGTACCACTCTACCTCCAGGTCAGGAAGTTGGAGGTTCAAATCCATCCATCCATTCCCAACAGACAGCCAGCAAACTTCAGCCTGAGATTCCCTGTCTGGCACTGTTGGTGTTGCAGCGTTTTACGAGATGTTAAACAAAGGTCTAGTCTGCACTCTGCCTGTAGGCAATTCCCTGGGCTATAATTTGAGGAGGAACAGAGGAGCTGCCCCCAGTCTCCTGAGCCAACATTTGTCCATCAGCTAATGCCACAAAAAAGCTATAATAAAACCAGAAAAAATGCTGGAAACACTCAACAGGGTTGGGCAGCATCTGCGGAGAAAGAAACAGGGTTAATATGTTAGCTCAAATGATCTGATGAATTGTTCCTTTCTGTGTGGATGTTGAGTGTATCCAATATTTTTTCATTTTATTTCAGATTTTCCAACATCAGTCCTTTTGTTACATTTTCAGACTAAAAAACAAATAGCTTGGTTTTTACAACCACTGTTCCCTCTAAGCTGCGTGAGTGCATAGCCAGGCAGTAACTGAAACGCGCCCGTACATGGCCTTTGTTGCCATGCAGCTCGAACCTTTTATACCGCTTAATGTTTTATTAAAGTGCCACGCCATTTTTCCTGCTCAGAGCAATGGTTGGTCTGCACAGCTGTGAAAAGAATCAGGGGAACATTGGTTACAGTGCTGCTTTTCATAGCTTGCTGCACACAAAGTGGCTAATATGTTTTCCAGTCTCTACACATCAAAGGCTGCGAAAGAAATGTTTCTGCTCCCTTCACTACCCCAAACCGGTTCTCCAACACTGTGAAGATTTCTAGTGTCCACCTACCAACTGGTAGAAAGGATCCTGTCATTAAAATGTAAAGAATGTTTTCAGAGGAGGCTACAGATATGTACTTTGGCTTCTCTATGTTCTGCCTTAGTGTGACCCTGATTAATTTTCTCTTTTGTGATCTGTGGTTAAGCTAGTTTTGGGGGCCACACATATCTCTGAACAAACAGGCTATCCTTACAAAACGCTGGAGGAGCTGAGATCATTCATCAGGACTGGAAAGGATTGGGGAAGGCACCAGAATAAAAAGCTGGGGGGGTGGGGACAGGCTAGAAGTTGATAGGTGAAGCCAGGTGGGAAAGGTAAAGGGCTGGAGAAGAGGAAACAGATAGGAGAGCAGAGTGGTTCGTGAGAGAAGGGGGAGAAGGACGGACAGCAGAGGGATGTAGTAGGCAGGCGAGGAGAATAGGTAAGAGGCCAGAGTGGGGAATAGAAGAAGAGGGAAGGTTGGGGAGGAGGGGGGGGAAGAAATTCAGAAATCATTGTTCATGCCATCACGTTGGAGGATAGCTAGATTGAATGAGGTATTACTCCCCATCCTGAGAGAGGCCTCATCATGGCAAACAAGGGTACCGTGGACCGACATGTTGGAATGAGAATGGGGGATTGGCCTCTTTGGGCAGATAAAGCAGAGGTGCTTGACAAAGCAGTCCCCTAATTTACATTGATTTCTCCTTCCAGTGACCCTTTTTCTTTTTTCCTTTTCCTCTCCTCTTCCCTCTTCCTCTATTCCCCACTCCGGCCTCTTACCTCTTCTCACCTGCCTATCACTTACTCCTGGTGTTTCTCCTTCCCTTTCTCCCATGGTCCACTCTCCTCTCCTATCAGATTCCTTATCCAGCATTTTACCTTTCCCACCTGCCTGGCTTCACCTATCAATTCTACACTGTACTCCTTCCTCTCCCCCTAACCTTTTTTATTCTGGTGTCTTTCCCTTCCTTTCCAGTCCTGAAGAAGGGTCTCTGCCCAAAACGTCAACTGTTTATTCCTTTCCATAGATTGCTGCTTGACCTGCCAAGGTCCTCCAGCATTTTGTGTGTGTTGCTCTGGATTCCCAGCATCTGCAGAATCTCTTGTGCTAAGGCCAGCAATCATTAACTACAATCCCTTTAAAATCCTGCTCCCTAGTTGCAGAGTTAAACCGCCAGCCAGCTGAACATACTGGTTCCCCTAAAGAACTGAGTGTTCTTCCTGGTGTCCTATCCAGTGTTCATCACTTCACCCCCAACAGCCTCTATCCTTTCATGCTGCTTCAGGATCTTGATTCTTGTATTATTCAACAGCTCCTCATTACTTGGACACACCTTGAAGCTTCCCAATGCTGAGAAAGTCATTATTAAAATGAAAATTTCTTAGTGTGCATCTTTCAAGGTTCCTGCAATTTGACAGTTGTTGAGATGCTTGTGTTGCCTGTTTGCTTGGTGATAGACAGTGATGTTCCTCTAGGAAAGAAATGAAGAGTACTGTGACCAGCACAAGAGTTGTTTTGTGATTGCCCCTTCATATGTAGCCTGTTGCTGTTTGTTCAGTGTCATCGACTGGGAGGCTCAGTTCCCACTGGTAACACTGGAGCATGTGGCAAGCTTCACTATCATCTAACTGAGTAGAGGTAGGATTTGTATTCAAAAATGTTAAATCTTGGAAGAAGTGGCAATATGGGATCTCATCTCACTGGAGAACAGTACACTGTCCTGGGTTTTTCTATGGGGAAAAGTCCTAATCTTGTATGGAATGGGATGTACGTCTGTTGAGGGCAAGAGGCCAAGACCTTGAGTGAAAATACCTTCAATTAACATCCAATATTCCCTACTTTTTGTTGCCTCCTAACTCACTTATCACATAAAAACCCTCTAGTTTTTCCTGCCTGCTGTCAATGTTCCTTCTAGACACAGTTGATCTCCCAGGGATAGTGTCCGTGTCTTGTGGACTTCTGTACAAGAGTAAGCTTGTGTGACAATCAAACGGAGCCTCTGGAAAGCCCTGCAAGGTTGCAGGGGGATGGAAAAAGTGACAGGTTTCTTCCCAGACATCTTTTCATTTTCTGTGAAGATTCATCTGTGTGTCACAAGCCCACAGCCATGTTCACCCGTGGGTTCCTCCACAATGGCATGGTGGCATTGAGTTCTTCCTTTGCTGTGGAATCCATTTTGATTTACAGGTAAAAGTACCTTGGGCTTTGGAGATCAAAGGTTTCAACCAGCGAGGATTTTGAAATAGAAGGGAGAGTTGGGCAAAGGGTGGGGGAAGACTTGACGACCTGGTGCTCAGTTTAGGCACAAGAGTTTTATAATTGTATGTGTTTGCCATCATAATGTCACTGTCAAATAAAATTTTATTCAAATGTTAGAATTCTGAATTATATTTAATGACAATGTGCATTGTGGTGTTTCAAGACTTGCAACTACCTAAAGATTGTATTTGCCAACAGGCAACAGTATGTTAAATAAAAAGATTGCAAGGAGCATGTGGCTGGTGAAACCTTTGGTGGGAGGGATGTGGAAGGGAAATGTAGTGGACTGCTGCTGGATCACATTAACTGCTGATGAAGGGTCTTGGTTTGAAGTATCAACTGTTAGTTTGAATCTCTCCATAGATGCTGCCTGACCTGCTGAGTTCCTCCAGCATTTTGAACATTTCTGTGGATTTCCAGCATCTGCAGAATGTTTCATGTTACAGTTATTCACTGCTTCTAGTAGAATGCTTGTTGCCTCATTTCACCAAATGGTTCTGCTGAAAGGGTGTTGAAGAGAGTGTAGAGATTGTGACATGAAGCGGGAGAGAAGTTGTGCTCCACACCAGGAGTCATCAGTTAGTTGCACTTGACTGTGCAAAACATGAACAGCAGAGTGCCACAAGCAGCCCTCCACACTCAACTTCAAGGTCCTATGTTTGGAGCAAACCCTTCCTCCCCTGGTGGTGTACCGACTGCTCCAAGGTCAATATTACATAGGCCTCTGGTTTTCTTTAATCCATATCCCTTATAAGAGTGTCTTGTGTATCTGCCTCTACCACCACCCGTGGCAATGTGTTCCATGCAGCCACTACTGTGTTAAATAAATAAAGTAAAAACTCTGGCATCTCCCTTATTCTTTCTTCCAATCATTTTAAAATTATGCCCTGTTGTATTTGCCACTCCTCCCTGAGAAAAAGTCACTGGTTGTTCGTTATGCCACTTACCATCTTGTACTCCTCCAAGTCACCTATCATCTCTGCTCCAAAGAGAAAAGCCCTAACTCACTCAACCGATCCTCATAAGATGTGCCCTGTAATCGCAGTAGCATGCTGGTAAATCTCTGTACCCTCTCTAAAGCTTGCTCGTCCTTAATGTTATGAGGCGACCAGAAGTGAGAGTAATAACCTAAGCATAGGCTAACTAGGGTTTTATAGAGCTGTGAACCACCCTATCGTAGCATTTAGTGTAATGCCTTACAGCCCAAGAGATCAGAAGATCAAGGGTCAATTCCTACTGCTGTCTCTGAGGTATTTGTGTGTTCACCCTGTGACTGGGTTTCCTCCGGATGCTCTGGGTTCCTCCCATAGTCCAAAGGCGCATAGGTTTGTGTTAGTAAGTTGTGGGCGTGCTTTTTTTGGTGATACTTCCGAGCTGTCCCCGTCCTCCAGCTATGTCAGTTGTTGACGTGGATGGTGCATTTCATTGTATGTTTCAATGTACTTTGAGAATTAAAGCTAATCTTTTTCAACTTTAAAATCAGAACTGTGTCCTTTACAGCCCATCGTGTTCCTGCCAGATCACAGTTACCCAGCTTAAGCCCATCTCCCAGCACTGAGTCCCGGTCCCTGCTTCTACTGCTCTTTTGGACAATAGGTTCCAGATTCCTTCCTTATTCTGCGTGAAAGCTTTTCTGTCTCAAATTGCTTCTACCAATATTTAAATCATATGCTTTGATTAATTTATTTTTTCTATATTGATCATGGATTGCTTTGTACTGCTGCTGCTAATTTAACAAATCTGTCAATGTATCCTGGTGGTATTGAACCTGATTCTGAATCTGTTTTCTAAATGGGGAACAAATTCAGAAATCAAAGTTGCAAAGGACTTGAGGCATCATGTTTGAAGCTAGTACCCATGATGGACCTGGCTGAGTTTACAACCTCTCTCTGATCCTCTGCATTGGTGCACCGATATTAGATGGTGATGCAATCAGTTAGAATGTTGTCCACAGTACATCTTTAGAAATTTGCTAGAGTCTTTGACCGGCCTAATCTCCTCAAGCTCATAATGAAGTACAGCCATGGCATGCTCTCTTTGTAATACCTTCGCTCCAGAATAACGCTGCCTCACTTGGCTGTAACCACGTAAAGTTGAATGATGGTTAAACTTGAATTACATCAATATATTGGGCTCAGGATAAATTGCCCCCTGACGACGGACCCCCAAACTCCAGGCTTGAGCTCTGGCCCCACGAACCCTCATGCTTCTTGCTTGTGAGACATCTGATGCCAAGAATGTTGACACCCATGATATTAAAACTGCTAACAAGAGGAAATCTGCAGATGCTGGAAATCCAATCAACACAAATTGCTGGAGGAACTCAGGCCAGGCATCAATGGGGGGGGGGGGGGTGGAGCACAGTTGACATTTCAGGCCGAAACCCTTCAGCAGGCCTGGAGGAAAAAAAGATGAGGGGTACATTTATAAGGTGGGGGGGGGAGGAAGAGGGGAGGGAGAAACACAAGGTGATAGCTGAAACTGAGGGGGAGGGGTGGTAAGAGTTGGGGTTGATTGCTGAAAAAGATACAGGGCTGGAGAAGGGTGAGTCTGATAGAAGAGGACAGAAGACCATGGAAAAGAAAAAGGGAGAGGCAATGGGCAGGCAAGGAGATAAAGTGAGAGAGGAAAAGGGAGATGGGAAGTGGTGAGGGGGCGGGGTACATTACCAGAAGTTTGAGAAATTGATGTTCATGCCATCAGGTTGGGGGCTACCCAAAAATATATGGTGCTGTTCCTCCAGCATGAGTGTGGCCTCATCATGACAGTGGAGGAGGCCACGGATGGACATATGGGAATGGGAAGTGGAATTAAAATGGGTGGCCACTGGGAGATCCCACTTTTTCTAGTTGACGGGCGTAGGTGCTCAGTGAAATTGTCTTTCAATCTACATTAGGTGTCACTGATATACAGGAGGCCACACTGGGAGCACCAGACACAGTATAGACCCCAACAGACTCAGAAGAAGTGTCCCCTCACCTGGAAGGACTGTTTGGGGCCTGAATATTAGTGAGGAGGAAGTGTAGGGGTAGGTGTAGCACTTGTTCTCCTTGCAAGGATAAGTTCCAGGAGGGAGATCAGTAGGGAGGGACAAATGGACAGGGGTGCCACAGAGGAGGTGATTCCTGTGGAAAGCAGGAAGTTGGGGTGGTGGGGGAAAGATGTTTGGTGGTAGGATCCCGCTGGAGATGGTGGAAGTTGCAGAGAATTGTGTGCTGGATGCAGAGGCTGGTGGGGTGGTAGGTGAGGACAAGAGGACCCCTATCCCTGATAGGGTGGCGGGATGATGGGGTAAGAGCAAATGTGAGTGAAATGGAAGAGATGTGGTTGAGGGTAGCGATGGTAGAGAAAGGGAAGTCCCTTTCTTTGAAAAAGGAGGACATGCCCTTCGTTCTAGAATGAAAAGCCCCATCCTGAGAGCAGATGTGGCAGAGACAGAGGAATTGAGAGAAAGGGGATGGTGTTTTTGCAAGTACTGGGGTGGGAGGAAGTCTAGTCCAGTTAGCTACAAGAGTCCATGGGTTTGTAATAGACCTTACAAACCCATGTGGTCAGAGAGATGAAGAAAGGAGAGGGGAAAGTGCTCACCCTTTCCACTGCTGTCCCCTCAATGAGAACTGGAGTATGTTCTCCTGACTTCCCCTTCCTGAAGTGCACAATCAGTTCCTTGGTCTCACTGAGTCAGGTTTTTGTTTAATCACTCCTCTTTACCTTCTATTAACCCTACGGCAAGCTGGTGGCTTTCTATTCATGTCACTGGTGACGTTAGCATTTGTACCTCAGGCCTAATTAACATTGTGTGAAAGGTGTTGAGCCACATCCTGGATAGTTATGGTGTGGTGAAGACACGCCCCCCCCATGTCGGACAGGGTTGTGGTGTGGTGAAGATGACCCCCCCCCCCCCATGTCGGACAGGGTTGTGGTGTGGTGAAGATGCCCCCCATGTCAGACAGGGTTGTGGTGTGAAGATCCACCTCCCCCCCCCCCCATGTCGGACAGGGTTGTGGTGTGGTGAAGATGCCCCCCATGTCAGACAGGGTTGTGGTGTGAAGATCCACCTCTCCCCGCCCCCCCCCCCATGTTGGACAGGGTTGTGGTATGGTGAAGATTCCCCCCCCCCCCCCCAATGTCGGACAGGGTTGTGGTGTGGTGAAGACCCCCCCCCCATGTCGGACAGGGTTGTGGTGTGGTGAAGACCCCCCCCCCCATGTCGGACAGGGTTGTGGTGTGGTGAAGACCCCCCCCCCCCAATGTCGGACAGGGTTGTGGTATGGTGAAGATTCCCCCCCCCCCCAATGTCGGACAGGGTTGTGGTGTGGTGAAGACCCCCCCCCATGTCGGACAGGGTTCTTTCTTTCGTTAATAATCTTTTTATTGATTTAAAAGGAACATAAATACAAACGAGGAGAATTATCTCAAATATGTGTATCAATAACTGTACAAACAGAGATTAAAATAGACATTATCAAAATCATACATAGTGTTAAGCTGGTGTATAATATATAATAAAAATGAAAACAGCAATTCTCCTCTTATCAGTTCATGAAGAGGAAAGAAAAAAAAACTTTAAATTTTAAATGAGAAGAAAAACCCTACTACACTATACGAAAAAAAAGGGACTGGGCACTCCATTCTGAGGATATGACTAGAAAAGAAAAAGAAAGAATTCCTGATCAAATCTAAAACTTCAAAAAAAATTGGAAGAGTAATAAATCAAATCAAATGAAAATATTGAATAAAAGGTCACAAGATTTGCTCAAATTTAAAGTGTGTATCAAATGTCTGACTTCTTATTTTCTCTAAACTTAAACAGGATATAATGGAGGAGAGCCAATAAAAGACCGTAGGTGGATTAGAATCCTTCCACTTCAGTAAAATGGCTCTCCTAGCCAATAAAGTTGAAAAGGCTATCATACATTGAACAGAAATAGGAATATTTCCTGATTTTGATGGGGTAATCCCAAATATTGCTGTAAGTAAATTAGGTTGTAGGTCCAGATCCAGGACTTTTGATAATATTTTAAAAACATCTCTCCAGACCAGCTTTATACAAGACCAAAACATTCAAGTTAAAGTGGCCACCTCACTATTAGATCTGTCACAAATAGGATGGATATTGGAAAAAATACATGCTAGTTTATCCTTTGACATATGGCCCCGATGCACTACTTTGAACTGTATCAAGGAATGATGGGCACAAATAGATGAGTTATTAACCAAATGAAGAATTTTACTCCATTGATTATTTGAAACTGACTCTTGATCTTCCAGTTCCCAGGCACGTTTAATTTTATCGTTAGATATCATTCGTAGTCAGTGGGCCAGCGAAGGAGTGGAGCCTTGAGGCTTTGACTCAAGAGGCTTCGACGAGGAGAGGCGGAGGACAAGCTAGCTCGCAGTTAGATTTTACAATGTCTCCTGAGATGGTGATGTGCCTCTCATATGAGATGTGGCAGTCTTGGGGGAACGCCCCTCTCCCGCAGAGTCACATCTGCCAGAAGTGCATACGGCTGGGCGATCTGGAAGACCGTGTAAGGAATCTGGAGCAGCAGCTGAATGGCCTTCGACTCATAAGGGAGAATGAGGCAGTCATAGATGAGAGCTACAGGGAGGTAGTCACAGGTAGTCGGAAGCAGGTCGCTGGCTGACAGTCAGAGGGGGGAAAGCGAAGGTGAGCAGACAGGTAGTGCAGAGCACCCCTGTAGCCATTCCCCTGAATAATAAGTTTACCGTCCTGGATACTGTCGGCGGGGACGACCGACCAGGTGTGAGCCACGGTGGCAGGGCCTCCGGCACTGAGTCTGACCCTGTGGTGCAGAAGGGTGGGATGGAGAAGAGGAGAGCTGTCGTCATTGGAGACTGTATAGTCAGGGGAGCAGACAGGAGATTTTGTGGATGTGAGAAGGACACCCACATGGTTTGTTGCCTCCCGGTTGCCAGGGTCCGGGATGTCTCTGACCGGGTGCATGACATCCTGGTACGAGAGGGAAAGCAACCAGAAATCGTGATACATGTTGGGACCAACGACATAGGCAGGAAGAGGGATAAGGTCCTGAAGTGTGAGTTCCGGGAATTAGGCAGGAAGCTGAAGAACAGGACCTCAAGGGTGGCGTTCTCAGGATTGCTGCCAGTGCTACGTGACAGAGATGGAAAGAATTGGAGGAGATGGCAGTTGAATGCGTGGCTGAGGAGTTGGTGCAGGGAGTAGGGATTTAGATTTTGAGATCATTGGGATCTCTTCTGGGGAAGGTGGGACCTGTACAGATTGGATGGGTTGCACCTGAATTCAAGGGGGAGCAATATCCTTGCAGGTAGGTTTGCTAGCATGGTTCAGGAGCGTTTAAACTAATTTGCAAGGGGGATGGGACTCAGAGCGATAGAGCAGTGAAAGAAGTGCATGGAGTAAAGCCAGATCTAACATACAGAGAGACTTTGAGGAAAGAGAAGCAGAATAAACGGTGTAAAGACAGTGAGGTAGAAGGGCTGAAATGTGTGTACCTCAATGCAAGAAGCATCAGGAACAAAGGTGATGAACTGAGAGCTTGGATACATACATGGAATTATGATGTAGTGGCCATTACGGAGACTTGGCTGGCGCCAGGGCAGAAATGGATTCTCAATATTCCTGGATTTCAGTGCTTTAAAAGGGATAGTGAGGGTGGAAAAAGGGGAGGAGGGGTGGCATTACTGGTCAGGGATACTGTTACAGCTACAGAAAGAGTGGGTAATGTAGCAGGATCCTGTTTTGAGTCAATATGGGTGGAAGTCAGGAACAGGAAGGGAGCAGTTACTCTACTCGGGGTATTCTATAGGCCCCCTGGTAGCAACAGAGATACGGAGGAGCAGATTGAGAGGCAGATTTTGGAAAGGTGCAAAAATAACAGGGTTGTTATCATGGGTGACTTTAACTTCCCTAATATTGATTGGCACCTGATTAGTTCCAAGGGTTTAGATGGGGCAGAATTTGTTAAGTGTGTCCAGGATGGATTCCTGTCACAGTATGTGGACAAGCCAACCGGGGGAATGCCATACTAGACCTAGTACTAGGTAATGAACCAGGTCAGGTCACAGATCTCTCAGTGGGTGAGCATCTGGGGGACAGTGACCACGGCTCCCTGGCCTTTATAATTATCATGGAAAAGGATAGAATCAAAGAGGACAGGAAAATTTTTAATTGGGGAAAGGCAAATTATGAGGCTATAAGGCTAGAACTTGCGGGTGTGAATTGGGATGATGTTTTTGCAGGGAAATGTACTATGGACATGTGGTTGATGTTTAGAGATCTCTTGCGGGATGTAAGGGATAAATTTGTCCCGGTGAGGAAGATAAAGAATAGTAGGGTGAAGGAACCATGGGTGACAAGTGAGGTGGAAAATCTAGTCAGGTGGAAGAAGGCAGCATACATGAGGTTTAGGAAGCAAGGATCAGATGGGTCTATTGAGGAATATAGGGAAGCAAGAAAGGAGCTTAAGAAGGGGCTGAGAAGAGCAAGAAGGGGGCATGAGAAGGCCTTGGCAAGTAGGGTAAAGGAAAACTCCAAGGCATTCTTCAATTATGTGAATTAAAAAAGGATGACAGGAGTGAAGGTAGGACCGATTAGAGATAAAGGTGGGAAGATGTGCCTGGAGGCCGTGGAAGTGAGCGAGGTCCTCAATGAATACTTCTCTTCGGTATTCACCAATGAGAGGGAACTTGATGATGGTGAGGACAATATGAATGAGGTTGATGTTCTGGAGCATGTTGATATTAAGGGAGAGGAGGTGTTGGAGTTGTTAAAATACATTAGGACAGATAAGTCCCCGGGGCCTGACAGAATATTCCCCAGGCTGCTCCACGAGGTGAGAGAAGAGATTGCTGAGCCTCTGGCTAGGATCTTTATATCCTCGT
The DNA here is from genome assembly GCF_030028105.1 of Mobula birostris. Taxonomy (NCBI): domain Eukaryota; kingdom Metazoa; phylum Chordata; class Chondrichthyes; order Myliobatiformes; family Myliobatidae; genus Mobula; species Mobula birostris. The sequence continues at coordinate 34,344,517 of NC_092379.1, forward strand.
TGTCTACGGGAATGGTACCGGAGGATTGGAGGGAGGCGAATGTTGTTCCCTTGTTCAAAAAAGGTAGTAGGGATAGTCCGGGTAATTATAGACCAGTGAGCCTTACGTCTGTGGTGGGAAAGCTGTTGGAAAAGATTCGTAGAGATAGGATCTATAGGCATTTAGAGAATCATGGTCTGATCAGCGACAGTCAGCATGGCTTTATGAAGGGCAGATTGTGTCTAACAAGCCTGATAGAGTTCTTTGAGGAGGTGACCAGGCATATAGATGAGGGTAGTGCAGTGGATGTGATCTATATGGATTTTAGTAAGGCATTTGACAAGGTTCCACACGGTAGGCTTATTCAGAAAGTTAGAAGGCATTGGATCCAGGGAAGTTTGGCCAGGTGGATTCAGAATTGGCTTGCCTGCAGAAGGCAGAGGGTGGTGGTGGAGGGATTCAGATTGGAGGATTGTGACTAGTGGTGTCCCACAAGGATCTGTTCTGGGACCTCTACTTTTCGTGATTTTTATTAATGACCTGGATGTGGGGGTAGAAGGGTGGGTTGGCAAGTTTGCAGATGACACAAAGGTTGGTGGTGTTGCAGATAGTGTAGAGGATTGTCAAAGATTGCAGAGAGACATTGATAGGATGCAGAAGTGGGCTGAGAAGTGGCAGATGGAGTTCAACCCGGAGAAGTGTGAGGTGGTACACTTTGGAAGGACAGACTCCAAGGCAGAGTACAAAGTAAATGGCAGGATACTTGGTAGTGTGGAGGAGCAGAGGGATTTCGGGGTACATGTTCACAGATCCCTGAAAGTTGCCTCACAGGTGGATAGGGTAGTTAAGAAAGCTTATGGGGTGTTAGCTTTCATAAGTCGAGGGATAGAGTTTAAGAGTCGTGATGTAATGATGCAGCTCTATAAAACTCTGGTTAGGCCACACTTGGAGTACTGTGTCCAGTTCTGGTCACCTCACTATAGGAAGGATGTGGAAGCATTGGAAAGGGTACAGAGGAGATTTACCAGGATGCTGCCTGGTTTAGAAAGTATGCATTATGATCAGAGATTAAGGGAGCTAGGGCTTTACTCTTTGGAGAGAAGGAGGATGAGAGGAGACATGATAGAGGTGTACAAGATAATAAGAGGAATAGATAGAGTGGATAGCCAGCGCCTCTTCCCCAGGGCACCACTGCTCAATACAAGAGGACATGGCTTTAAGGTAAGGTGTGGGAAGTTCAAGGGGGATATTAGAGGAAGGTTTTTTACTAAGAGAGTGGTTGGTGCATGGAATGCACTGCCTGAGTCAGTGGTGGAGGCAGGTACACTAGTGAAGTTTAAGAGACTACTGGACAGGTATATGGAGGAATCTAAGGTGGGGGCTTATATGGGAGGCAGGGTTTGAGGGTTGGCACAACATTGTGGGCCAAAGGGCCTGTACTGTGCTGTACTATTCTATGTTCTATGTAAATGCAATATCTGTTTATAAATTATAACTATCAACCCTTTTTGAAGTGGTTTAAGCTGAAAAAGAACATCCGTCATATTAGGTGGATAAGCATAAGGGTAATTTGGCAGCAAACCACATAAAAAATTCCTAATTTGTAAATATCAAAGGAAATGTACATTAGGTAAATCATATTTATCCACTAACTGAGAAAAACACATTAAACAGTCCCGTAAAAATAAATCTGAATAAGTTGTTATTCCCTTGGTTTTCCAAATTAAAAAGGTCTTATCCAAAATTGATGGTTTAAAAAAATAATTAAAATGGATATTACTTGAAAGAATAAAATTATTTAACTCAAAAAATCTTCGAAACTGAAACCAAATTCTTAAAGTATGTTTAATAATAGGATTAAAGTCTTGTCTACTAATCTTAGAAAACAAAAAGGGAAGAGGAGCTCCCAGTAAAGAGGCCAAAGAGAACCCCTTCACCGAGTTTTCCTTCAAATCCAACCATGAAGGACATTCATGTATGTCTGAGTAATGAATCCAAAAAGTAATATATCGAATATTAATTGCCCAATAATACATTCTAAAATTTGGCAAAGCCATACCACCATCCCTTATTAATTTCTGTGATAAAGGTTTACTCAATGTAGGATTTTTATTATTCCAAATATAAGATAAGATTATAGAATCTATTCTATCAAAAAACGTTTTAGGAACAAAGTTAGGAACAGCCTGAAATGTATATAAGAATTTCGGTAAAACTATCATTTTAATAGCATTAATTTGACCTATTAATGATAACATCATAGGTGACCATTTAGAAAGCATTTGTTGGGTGTAGTCAATTAATGGAAGGAAATTATATAGGTCCTTAAAATGTTTAGTAATTTTAATACCAGGGTAAGTAATTTTTAGCAATACTAAAAGGTACTTGATGATATTGATCCGAGCAATTATTAATGAGAAATAAGTCACTTTTATATAAATTTAATTTATATCCAGAAAAACTACTAAGTTCAGAAAATATAGATAGCATAGAAGGAATAGATTTCCTAGGATCTGAATTATAAACTCACAGGTCATCTGCATACAATGAACCTTGTGTACTTTGTCCCCTCTCGTAATACCCTGAACAGTATTGGAATCTCTAAGAGCAATAGCAAGGGGTTCTAAAGCCAAGTTAAATAATAAAGGGCTAAGAGGACAGCCCTGCCGGGTACCTCTGTATAGTCTAAAGTAAGGAGATTTTTGATTGATAGTTATAACCGCAGCCATAGGAGCTTGATAGATCAATTTGATCCAGGAAATAAATCTCGTAGCAAAATTAAATCTCTCCAAAACCTCAAATAAGTAAAACTACTCCACCCTATCAAAAGCTTTCTCCACATCAAGAAAAACAACACATTCAGATTCTTTAGATGGAGAACAGTGAATAATGTTTAATAATCTTTGAATATTAAAATGTGAATACCTATTTTTAATAAATCCAGTTTGATCATTGGATTGGGTTATGCTGTGGTGAAGACACCCCTCCCCCCCATGTTGGATAGGGTTACAATGAATGAGTGGCAACTATATGCTGTGACCCACCCTCGGACTACAAACCTGGCATTAAAGGAAATAAGACACAGTCTTGTGAACCTGTTTAGTTGCTCCTTGATTAGGTGCACTAATTATGTCAAACACAGGAGATTCTGCAGATGCTGGAAATCTTGAATGACCCACAAAAAACTCAGTAGGCTCGGCAGCATCTATGGAAGGGAGTAAACTCAATGTTTCGGGCTGAGTCCCTTCATCGGGACTGGAAGGGAAGCCAGAATAAGGTGGCGGGGGAACAGTGAGTAGTAGAGGCTGGCAGGTGATCAGTGAGACCGGGGTGAGGGGAATGAAGTGAGAAGCCGGAAGGGGACAGGTGGAAGAGGTACAGGCCTGAAGAAAGACGACAGTAGACCATGGGAGAAGGGGGAACCAGAGGGGGGTGATGGGCAGACAAGAGAAGTGGTTAGATGGTGACCAGAATGGGAGTAGGAAAAGAGAAGTGGAGAGGAGAGATAAAGCTTCAGAATATTTTGAGTCTGTCAGTGTTTCAGCATTGGGTTTATTATCACTGATGTATGTAATGAAAGTTGCTGTTTTGTGGTAACACTACAGTGCAAGGCCTACAAAAGCTTACTATAAATTACAATAAAAATGAAGTAACTAGTGCAAAAGAGTGCTCATGATTTCATGAACTGTTCAGAAATCTGATGCCTGAAGGGAAGATGCTGTGCTAAAATCAGTGAATATGTTTTCAGGCTCCTATACCTGTTTCCCCAGTGGTCTAATTAGATTAGATTAGATTCAACTTTATTGTCATTGTGCCAAGTACAGATACAAAGCCAATGAAATGCAGTTAGCATCTGATCAGAAATGCAAAGGACAGTGCTATTTACAAAATAACTGTGAGTAAAAAAAAGTGCTACAGCACACAAATATAAAAGTACTGAGACAGTACAATATGGATGCAGTACTGCTTAGTGCTGTGATGAGGGGTTCAGCAGTGTCCCAGCCTCAGGGAAGAAGCTCTTCCTGTGCCTGCTGGTGTGGGAGCGGAGGCTCCTGTAGCGCCTACCGGATGGGAGGAGAGTAAAAAGTCCATGGTTAGGGTGAGATGCATCCCTGATGATGCTTTTCGCCCTGCCCAGGCAGCGTTTATGGTAGATGTTCTCAATGGTGGGCAATTGGATGCTGATAATCTGCTGGGCAGTTTTCACCACACGCTAGAGTGCTTTGCGGTCCGATACAGGACAATTGCCGTACCACACTGAGATGCAGTTGGTGAGTATGCTCTTAGTGGTAATGGTAATGAGGAGGTGTGGGGCATGATCCACATCTACAATGGGAAACATCTCTGTTCAAACACATCTCCTGTCGTGAAGTAATGTGTAGAGTATAAAACTGTCGAGAGAGAACCCAGACACCCAGAGGACTGATCCTCTGATAACACATATCCCAACTGTTTACAGAGCAAATGCGCCTGTGACCATGTGATGGGTGACAACATCAGTCTGGTATGCAAGCTTTCTGGAACTTTGTCACAAAGGTGCAAGGTAAATACAAAAACTACCTTTGCCTGCGATTGATATAGAGCAGTTTTATACCCCCATGAACTGATTGGCTGATTCCCTCAACTTCAGCAAGGCCCAGGAACTGATTGTGCACACCAGGAAGGGGAGAGGGAACACACGCCAGTCATTGTTGAGGGGGCAGCTGTGTGAAAGGTGAGCAGCTTCAAGTTCCTGTATGTTCTCCTCTCTGAAGAGCTATCCTGGGTCCAACACGTTGATGCAATTACAAACAAGGCTATATTTCTATCGGAGTTTTAGGATATGTCACTGAGGGCTCCAGTTTGGTATGGAGGCACCAATGTAGAGGATTGAAAAAAGCTGCAGTGTTGTAAACTCAGCCAGCTCTACCAGAGGCACTAGTGTCCCCACCATTGAGAACATCTTCAAAATGTGGTGCCTCAAAAAGGCAGCATATATCACCATGCAGGACTTGCTCTCATCTCATTACTACCATCAGTAGGCAGCCGTTGATCCCAGGAGATCACGGGTTTGCGCCTCTGGTGGACTGTGTCCTCTCCTGGGTGGGAAGATTTGAAGAACCGACTGTCACCCATGCAGTGGATTCCCTCTCTCCATGTCACTGGTGTAGTCCAAGGGCAGAGCAAGCGCCGATACAGGTTGGCACCAGTGTCGTCGCAGAGGTTGCCAGAGTGAAGTTGCCTTAGGGACCCCGGCTCCGGATTGCTTCCTCAGGGTTTAATCCAGAAGCCTTTCCCATGGGTGGATACAGCTGCAAGGCAGCAGAGGTTTAAAATCAGTTTTCCTTCTCTAGGCGGGCTGCTGTCCAAGGCCGATGAGCCCCACCTGCCTGAAACAACTGGTTCTGAGGTGTCAGTGGTCTGCCTTTGCCCCTGCTCTTGTCAGTAGAAACAGTTCCGTCAGGCCTAGTAGCTAAGTCACACGTGAAGGCCAAGAGTTGGACTTGGTTGTCAGAAGCTGCTGGAGTTGCACGCCATTTGGAGTACCTTATAGGTAGGGGGAGCTTATCCACACTACCACCCCCAGGTATGACAACCTTAGGAACCACTAGGGAGGGGTTGTAGGAGCATGAAGGTACACACTTAACATTTCAGGAGCCGTCAGATTTCTGAGCAGTGCATGAACACACACTCTTTTTGCACTACTTTAAAAAAACGGAATATCTATTGTGGTAATTTACAGTATTTTCTGTGTTAGGATGCTCTGACCTCCCAAGTTGAAATATCAAAATGACTTGGAGCATCGAGGACAAAACATCAACCCAAGTGCCAGGAGCTAGGAAAAAGTAAAGAAACTAAAATGGTTGTGGCATGGAGGTTGTCAAACATCCCTCCCGGCATGAACCTCTTTCAGAAGAGATTACCATATAGAGCAAGCTGATCTACCTGAGCATGAATATGGTACAGGTTTTACATTCTCAGTTGATGAGACTACCAATAAAAATACATCGTGATCACAGTTGTGGTTACAGAAAGACTTAATTAAGCAACAGATTAGGTCCTGATTGTAGAATAAGATGATTATATACAGGTCGAAAAGTAATTCCAGTTTTCTAGTACAACAATGGGTGCATGCTTTCATAATTTATGAAGATTATGCGATAGACAATAGGTGCAGGAGTAGGCCATTCGGCCCTTTGAGCCAGCACCGCCATTCACTGTGATCATGGCTGATCATCCACTATCAGTATCCAGTTCCTGCCTTATCCCCATAACCTTTGATTCTGCTATCTTTAAGAGCTCTGTCCATCTCTTTCTTGAAAACATCCAGGGACTTGGCCTCCACAGCCTTCTGAGACAGAGCATTCCACATATCCACCACTCTCTGGGTGAAAAAGTTTTTCCTCAACTCCATTCTAGATGGCCTACCCCTAATTCTTAAACTGTGGCCTCTGGTTCTGGACTCATCCATCAGCGGGAACATGCTTCCTGCCTCCAGCGTATCCAATCCCTTAATAATCTTATATGTTTCAATCAGATCCCCTCTCAGCCTTCTAAATTCCAGAGTATACAAGCCCAGACACTCCAATCTTTCAACATATGACAGTCCTGCCATCCCGGGAATTAACCTTGTGAACCTACGCTGCACTCCCTCAATAGCAAGGATGTCCTTCCTCAAATTTGGAGACCAAAACTGCACACAGTACTCCAGGTGTAGTCTCACCAGGGCCCTGTACAGCTGCAGAAGGACCTCTTTGCTCCTATACTCAACTCCCCTTGATATGAAGGCCAACATGCCATTAGCTTTCTTCACTGCCTGCTGTACTTGCATGCTTGCTTTCAGTGACTGATGTACAAGAACACCTAGATCTCGTTGTACTTCCCCTTTTCCTAACTTGACTCCATTTTGATAATAACCTGCCTTCCCGTTCTTACCACCGAAGTGGATAACCTCACATTTATCCACATTAAACTGCATCTGCCCACTCGCCCACTCACCCATCCTGTCCAAGTCGCCCTGCATTCTCATAACATCCTCCTCACATTTCACACTGCCACCCAGCTTTGTGTCATCTGAAAATTTGCTAATGTTACTTCTAATCCCTTCATCTAAATCCAGGGAGCGGGAAGTACCGAATCAAATATCGCTGTGATGATTGTACGTTCTAGTATCAATTGCTTGGCGACAATAAAGTATAAGTATAAATCATTAATGTATATTGTAAACAGCTGTGGTCCCAGCACTGACCCCTGCGGTACCCCACTGGTCACCGCCTGCCATTCCAAAAGGGACCCGTTAATCGTGATGATTAGTTTTATTTGTCATATGTAAATATGACATTACTGTTAAATCAAATCAGCAGGGATTGTGAACACGAGAGTCTGCAGACGCCGGAAATCCAAGCAGCACCCACAAAATGCTGGAGGAACTCAGCAGGCCAGGCAGAATCTATGGGAAAAGAGTAAACAGTTGACATTTCAGGCTGAGGGAATGTGCTGGGAATGAGCCCTCAAGTGCCAACATAAAGGTCCCTGGAACTTGAGTGTCATTACTGCCTCATTCCATAGCTCGACTTGTCGTGTCTGACTGTGATTCCCTGTTACCACATTAGCACAACCCACGTCCCTATTTGCAACACTCAGTGGCCGCTTTATTAGGTACATCTGTACGCCTGCTTGATAATGCACATATCTAATCAATCATGTGGCAGCAACTCAATGCATAAAAGCATGTAGAGGTGCCATTGTTAGGACCGAAGATCAGAATGGGGAAGAAATGTGAGCCAAGTGACTTTGACTGTGGAATGATTATTGGTGGCGGACGGGGTGGTTTGAGTATCTCAGAAACTGCTGACCTCTGGGGATTTTCACACACAACAGTCTCAAGTTCACAGTGAATAGTGCAAAAAGCAAAAATAGCCAGTAAGTGGCAGTTCTGTGGGCAAAAATGTCCTCTTCATGGCAGAGGTCATAGGAGGATGGCCAGACTGGTTCAAGCTGACAGTAACTCAAATAACCATGCATTACAATAATGGTGTGCAGAAAAGCATCTCTGAACTTGGATGGGTTTCAGCAGCAGAACACCATGAATGTACAGAAGTACACTTGGTGGTAACTTTATTTGAATCCAGTGTCCACTGGGCGTAGTTATTAGCCCTCTCTATTTTCCCCTACAGCAGCTTGAGACACCTTCTATCCCTCACTTCAGTTTCCACGTTCCGAACTGTGCGGGCAGCATTCCACTGCGGGATTGCACAACACTGGACATTGTGCAGACACAAGGATGTTGTCTCTCTTATCAGCCGGCGGGTTATGAGATGACTCAGCTCACTGATGCATTAACGAACTGTGTGTAACTCACCATGCGCTGGCTTCAGAACGATAAGACACATTGCCCAAACAGGGATCAAGGATCAACTTTGTGTATTATGACTTTGCTGTGGAGTGCTGGTTTGGGTGCGATGTAACAAAAAACAGCATTCAACAATTATAACAAATGAATAATTACATAAAAACAAAGTCAGGAATATGGATATGGAATAAAATGTGCAGAAATACCAGGATGTATTTACAATGCTTATAAAAAGTGATGCAAAGAGTTTGCAGTGCAGAGCAGCGATGGGTGTAACAGGTAGTGTGTTGGGTGAGGGGAGGGGATGCCTGCAAAGCTATTCCCTGCCCACTTCTTTGTCCTGGACACTTGCCAGTCCTGCAGTGATGGTAGACTGCAGCTGATGACCTTTTTCCTACAGTTCACTGTAGATTCTGAATATTGTGAATATTCTGATTACAGTATCTGCACCAAGCCAGACAGTAATGCTGATGTGAGGAGCATCTCGTAATGTGACCCCGGTTCTGATGTTTTAATAAACTGCAACTTCATTTAGTTCTGTTTATAACTCATGGGTTTGCTCAACCAGAAGAATGTTCGTCTGCCACTAAGTATACTGTGGTATCCATGCCAAAACATTTTCCTTTCTGATCAGAATTTACTGTTATGTTCATTTTGCACCCTATTGTTAGGCTGTGTTGGTTGTTAATGTAAACAATGTGTTTCAATATCAGGTAATAAATTTAAGCACCGGACCAGATTGGAAAGGTTGGATATGGCCGAATCCAGGGGGAGGTCCTGGGTCTGAGAGCATATTGGAACAGCAGGGCCCAGGTCCCAGAGCAAGGGATGACCCATTGTTTGGCCAATTTAAGCCCCGATTGCAAAGGTCAGGGTTTTGGGGCGGGAGGAGAGGGATGGGTGCTGTTCAACTCACTGCTCAGCATGGTCTACTCATCTCTGCGCTGATCTGAGGCTGTGGCCTGGACTGACTTCGTGGAACTTCAATTCTGAATGTTATTTGCTTATTTTTATTGTTTGCACATTTTGTTTTTTTTTCTCTGCACGTTGAGTGTTTGACGGTCTTTTTTTTAATGGGTTCTATTGGGTTTCTTTATTTTGTGGCTACCTGCAAGGAGACAAATCTCAAGGTTGTATATAGTGTCCATTCTTTAGTAATAAATATACTTTGAACGTTGAAATAACTGAATTTGAATCTGACATATGTCATGAAGTGTGTGGTTTAATGGCAGCAGCATAGAGCAAGACATAAAAAAAGCTACTCTAAGTTACAATAAATAAATAAATAACTAGAAGAAGAGTGGTTTCAGGGACCATTCAGAAATCTGATGGTGGAGAGGAAGAAGCTGTTGCTAATGTGGGTCTTCAGGCTCCTGTACCTTCTTCCCTGATGGTAGTAACCATCATGGCCCGGACGGTGAGGGTCCTTGATGATGGATGCCACCTTCAGGAGTCACTACTCTTTGAAGATGTCCGTGATGGTGGGGAGGGTTGTGTTGGCAATGGAGATGGCTGACAGCCTTCTGCAGCCTCTTTCCATCCTTCGGATTAGAGCCTCAGTATCAGACAGTGACGCAATCAATCAGAATATTGTCCACATAATCTGTAGAAATCGATGTCAGTTTAGAGTGTGCTGTCTAGATTCATTGCGGTTCAAAGAGGCTGCTTTAAGTGTTGAAGTTTCAAGAAAACATTAAAGTCATTTGACGGCAAGTCTCACCCATTCTCTTGGGTAGGTGACAAAGATCACATGAACAGTATTTCATTCAGGCGGGGGCCTTCTCCACAATGTGTTTGTCAGTAGTCGTCCTTCAACAAATATCAACAAAAATCTTCGAAAGGCAGTTACAGGGAGAATGAAAAAAAAGGAAATGAGCGGATAATTAAGTCAGCTACGATGGAGCAGACTTGATGGGCTGAATGGCCCAATTCTGCTCTGATGTCTTCTGGTGCTAGTAGGTACGGGCTGCAGTATGAAAACCAGGGAATTGATGAATTGGTTTGTTATTGTCACATCTACCAAGGTACAGTAAAAGGCTTTGTATTGCATGCCATCTGTGCAGAACTTCATCACATTATTACATCGGGGAAAGCAGTAACAATGCAGGATAAAGAGTTACAGAGAAAGTGGGGTGCAAGTAGACTGAGGTTCAAGGCAGCGATGAGCTAGACCATGAGGTCAAAAGTCCATCTCAGCATCTGAGGGGCTCTTCAACAACAGGATAGAAGCTGTGCCCCTGCCTTGGGTGGCTTCTTCTAAGGATGTTGTATCTTCACATTGGATACTCAGTCTAATCCTACCTGGTGCAGGCTTTACGAACCAAGATCACACACTTCTCTCTGTGGTTTATTCACACAACTTTCCAGTTCCGGCAGTGTTGCCCCATTCTTCTGGTGAAATCTGTATGGAGTGTTGTGAGCAGTTTTGTGCCCCTTATCAAGAGGATGACCCTGGGATAACATATGAGAAGTGTTTTTTGGCTCTGAGCCTGTACCTGCTGCAATTCAGAAGAATGAGAGGGTTAATCTCATTGAACCTATTGACTATTGAAAGGCCAAGAAGGAGTGGATATAGAGAGGACTTTTCCAATAATTGGTGAGTCTAGGACCAGAGGGCACGACCTCAGAATACAAGGACATCCTTTTTAACAGAGATGAGGAAGAATTTCTTTAGCCAGTGGGTGATGAATCATTGGGTATATTTGAGGTGGAAGTTGATAGGTTCCCGATTAGTAAGGGTGTTAAAGGCTGCAGGGAGAAGGTCAGAGAATGGTGTTCAGGGGGAAAATAAATCAGCCATGATTGAATGCCGAAGCAGACTCGGGCCAAATGGCTTAATTCTGCTTCCGTGTCTTCTGGTCTGATCTTATGCAATGTAGACACAAGATATTGTAGATGCTACACACGACCTGCTGGGGGAATTCGGCAGGATAAACGGGGTTCTGACAGTTTCTTTCCTCCCTCCAGTGTGACTCGAGCACATAGTGATTTACCCAGTCACTGTGTCCCCACACTCCCATCAAGATTGCAAACTGAAAAACCTTGATCACAATCGTCCAGGACCCATCTCTACTGATCCCATTTTCCAGTATCAGTGCCACAGTCTTCCCTGCCCTTGTGATTCCTGTGCTCCACTATGCACATCCTCCATGGTGTGAGAGTCTCTGTCTCCATCACCCCTCAGGCTCTGACCCGCATCCTGGGAGAAAAGAAATTCCCCCAGACACCTCATTGTCTCCCATCCCATGGAAAGCCGGGGCAGTGTGGCTCACATAACCCCACTGTGGTGCCAGTGGCCTGGGTTCGAATCCTGCTGCTGTCTGGAAGGAGTTTGTACATTCTCCCTGTGACTGCACAGGTTAGTAAGATCATCGGTCACGTGGGTGCAATCGAATGGCACAGGCTCATTGGGCCAAAAGGGGCTTTTACCATGCTGGATCTCTAAATGAAAGAAAATAAAAAAATAAAATTTTGATGATTGTTCGCCATCGATCTCAAGCTCGGCTGCGAAAGGAGGGGGCTAGGAACCCCATCCCGCAAAATCCCAGAGCTACAGAAGCTCCAAAGACCTTGACCCTGGGAGCGGAAGGATCTTCCCGTAGAAGACGTAAGCTGGGTTACCCCTGGGGATGACCAGAAAGACTGGCCCAGGCAGAGCACTCTGGCGAGCTGTTGTCAGTGACCTATGCTCCAGTTGGGATGATGTAAGTAAGTAAGTCTCCCCTCCATAGACTCTGCCTACTTGTCTGGCTGCCTCGGCAAAGAGCCCACCCATCCTGGACATTTGCTTTTTCCCCTTTCCCACCTGGCAGAAGATTCTGAAAGCATGAACCGCCAAGCTCAAGGACAGTTCTACCCTGCTGTTAAATGGTTCCCTGGTATGATTATGGCCTTATTGTCTGCCTGCTCTGTTCTTTCTCTGCAACATCTTATTTGGCACTCTCGACTTGTGCTCTCTCAGTGCCCTGATGATCTGTAAGGAGGGTGTGTAAAACAAACAAAGTTTTTGACTGTACTTTGTATTATGTGACAGTATAAAGACAATTTAGTTTTGTGATAATAGTGAGGGTAATCTCCAAATACAGGAAATGTTGGAAACAATCAGTGCGCCAGGCGGTATCTGAGGAGAAGCGAACACAGGTTTGGAAACTTGAGGTGGATACAGCCCTGTTAAGACGCGAAGGCCTTCGGGATTTGAAGTCCTAGTCTACCCGGGGGTCTACAAAGCCCAGAAGGCTCGGCGGGGCGCCCATACGCAGCGGCTGAGGTCCGGGGCGCACCTGGCGGTGGAAGGGCGTGTGTGCAATTACGTCGAGGGCGGTGGTTGCTGCTTGAGCAGAGTTTAATCTGAAGTTGCGAAAGTTTTCTCATCTTTAGCGGAACTCCGTCTTCACGCCATTTGTTCGGTTGAGAGTCGGGGCCGCAGGTAAGTGCGACGATGGGAATGTAACCTCACCCCGACCCTCCGTCCAGTGGACAGCGCTGGGAATGGCTCGCCACCGTTCCCACCCGGATCCCGTTGCTTCTCTCCATCCCCAGTCGCGGCTCCTTCACCTTCACATCCAGCTGCGGTTCATCCGTTCAGCGCCTCTTTCCCTATCCCCTTCAGACAAAGGATTCATGGAGGCCATTCAGCCTATCGACCACGTCCTTGATTTGTTTCCAACCACCATCCCTTCTCCTTCCCGAATCCACAGCTACTAAAACAGAGCTGCCGGCCACCCGGCTCACGCCCTCTCCCCTCCCCGACTCCCACTCCTTCTGGACTCTTCATTGCCATACCCGTCTCCCAGCCGTCGTCCTGGGTGATGGGGATCCTCAATGATGAATGCCGATTTTTTTGAGGCATTGTCTTTTGAAGATGTTTTAATGCTAAGGAGGCTAGTGCCCCACGATGGAGCCGGCTGAATTTGCAAGCCTCTGCAGCTTTTTCCGATCCTGTGCAATGGCCCCTCCGCATCAGACGGTGAGTGCAACCAGTCTGATGGCTCTCCACCGTCTATCTGTAGAAATTTGCTAGTCTTTGGTGACTCCTCAAAGTCCAGCTGAAGTATGGTCGCCGAGGTGCATTCTTCGAAATTGCATCAATATGTTGGGGCCAGCATAGATTTTTCGAAGTCCAAAGTAAATATTTTATCAAAGTGTGGCACCATGTACAAACCTGAGATTCGTATGAAAACCATAATAGAATAATAACCATAACAGAATCATTAAATCAGACGTGTAGACACCCAGGAGTTTGAAACAGCGCACCCCTTCCACTGATCTGTCGATGAGGACTGGCGTGTATTCCCTCCATCTCCCTTCCTGAAGTCTGCAATTAATTTCTTGTGTCTCCATGAATCCAGGTTTAATTCCTGAACTATCTGCTTTGCTGGGTTTCCAATACATTTTTTCTCACAAGTTATATGATTTATAGATGTTGATATTTTTCTCTGTGCTGCTGCAAAAAAGCAAATTTCAAATCATGTGTCGGTGGCACTTTGATTGTACACCAGTTGTCCAGCCTTTGGATGCCAGCTTAGTAAGAACTATGTTACAAGGAATTCTGTATTCCCCCCTCTGACCTTTTACCTCTTCTCACTGCCTATTACTTCCTCCTGGGTTCCCTCCTTCCCTTTCTCCCATGGCCCACTCTCCTCTCCTATCAGATTCCTTCTTCTCCAGCCCCTGATCTTTCCCGCGCACCTGGCTTCACCTATCACCTTCTAACTTCCCCTGCCCCCCCCACCTTTTTTATTCTGGCATCTTCCCCCTCCCATCTCAGTCTGAAGAAGGGTCTCAGCCCGAAATGTCAGCTGCCTATTCATTTCCATAGATGCCAGAGCTGCTGAATTCCTCCAACATAGTGTGTTGCAAAGGAATTCAAAGTTGGCATTGCAGTTGACAAGACTAAATAGGCTTTGATAGGTTAAAGCTTGGAAGCTGCAGATGCTGGAATCCGAAACAAGAAATGGCAACGTTGCAAGTACTCAGCTGATCTAGAGGCGTCTGTGGAGCAGCCAGCGAATATTTGAGGTCAGGGAATCTTCCTCAGAATGGCAATGTAACGCAGGTAAAATGCTGGAGGAACTCAGCAGGTTGGGCAGCATCTATGGAGAGGAATAAACGGTCGACGTTTTGGGCCGAGCTCTTTCCTCAGAGGTAGTTCATTGCCCATTCAGAAATCTGATGGCAGAAGGGCTGAGGAGGAATTGATTGTGGACATCCCTTAATTCAAGGGGTGTGGGCTTGGCAGGCTGAGACGGCATTTAGTTCCCCATCACTAGTCGTCCTGGAGAAGGTGGCAATGAGCTGTTGCGGTCCTTGAGTTCTGTGCATACCTGCAATGTTGTTAGTGAAGCGGCTCAGGGATTTTGACCCAGTGGCGATTTGGTTTCCAAGCCAAGGTGGCGTGTGGCTTGGAGGGCAATGTGCCGGTCGATCAAAAATCAACTTTATTCACCAATCACCATTACATGTGCCGTGTTCTGTTGGTCAGGGCATGATGTGCAACAGTCAACCATTGTAAAAAATTGTACATTAAAAAAACAAAGTTAGAGGTTAAAGATGTGAATTAAATGTGCATAAATAATACATTTCAGCCTGTATTTACAATAAAAAACAGCATTATATATAAAGTGGTTTAAAGTGTCCGCAGTGCAGGGCAGCGATGATGGGTGTTGGGGCTAAATACAATGTTTGATCAGATGTTGGGGGAGAAACTTTTAAGATGGCGTGAAGTTTTTGTTTTAATAGTCCTATTGCGCTTTCTCAAAGTGAGGTTTTGGAAAAGGCAGTTTGGTGGGGGTGGGGGTCTGCAAAGATTTTCCTGCCTGCTTGTCTGGCCTGGACATGTATCCTGCAGTGATGGTAGAGCACAGCCACTGATCTATTTGGCCCGCAGAGTATACTGTACGTGTCCTTGCTGGTAGAGGTCATGGATTTGGAAAGTGCTGTCGAAGGAGTCTTGTAATGACTGAGTGGTGCAGACTGGTCCTTTGTGTGTCAGTGGTGGCTCGTGACATGAGAAGAAGGTTGAGAACCCATACTCGAGGGGTTGTAGGTTGAAGATGAGAGGTGAAGGATTTAAGAGAGACTTGAGAGGCATTTTCTTCACCCATAGGGAAATGGGCGAGCTGCCAGAGCAAGTGTTTGAAGCAGGTACACTAACAGCATTTAAAACGTACTTGGATAGATACATGCAGTCCTCAAAGTCTGTACCTCCTGCCCAAGGTAGTGAGAGGGCACACAGAGGATGTTGCCATTAGTGAGAGAGTTTACACTGGGGGCAGAGCCTCAGAATCGAAGTACATCCCTTGAGAACAGAGATGAGGAGCTCCTTTAGCCAGAGGGTGGTGAATATGTGGGATAAGAAAAGTTTTGAGGGATATGGGCCAACTTGGGCAAATGGGACTGGTTTGGCAGGCACGGTGGTTGGAATGAATGAGTTATTCTAAGCTGTTTTATTCTGTCCTATGTCACTGTATAAGTGAACATAAACTGTCAGGAATGCAATAGGGCCCCACCCCACTATCTGGGCCACACCCTCTTGATGCCACTATCAGGCAGGAGCTACAGGATTCTGAAGACCCACACCTCAGGGTTCAGCAGTGGTTCTTCCCCACAGCCATGAAGTTCTCAAATCGACCTGAGAGACCCTACCAGACCAAGGACCAGGTCTACTACCTCTGCTGTATGTCGTGACATTTGTTAGGGATGCATTACCTACCTTGGGCTATGTTTTTTAATCTTCTCTCAGCTTTACAGTAATGTTATTGTATCGTGAGAGTCTCTACATTCCCTAACCTGTCTGCTAAGTGTGTACTGCACCCTCTCCCTTGAAGTCCATACCTGCTGCCCAAAGTATTGAAAGGTTCACGTTGAGTGGGTGTGGAGAGGATGTTTCCAGTCGTGGGGCATCTAGGATCAGAAGACATGGCCTTAGAGGGACGTCCATTTAGAACAGAGATGAGAAAGAATTTTTACACTCAGAGGGTGGTGAAGGCAAGGTTATTGGGTAGATTTGAAGCAGAGGTCAATAGGTTCTTGATTAGTGGACATCGAAGGTTGCAAGAGAAGGCAGGGTTGAAAGGGAAAATAAATCAGTCATGATCAACTAGCAGGGCAGACCCGATGGGCCGAATGACATTATGCTCCTACCCTCGGTGGCCACTTTATTAGGTCCACCTGTACATTCGCTCATTAATGCAAATATCTCTGCAGCCAATCATGCGACAGCAGCTCAATGCATAAAAGCATGCAGACATGGTCAAGAGGTTCAGTTCTTCAGACCAACATCAGAATGGGGAAGAAATATATTTTAAGTGACTTTGGCCGTGGAATGATTGTTGGTGCCATATGGGGTGGTTTGAGCATCTCAGAAACTGCTGATCTCCTGGGATTTTCACACACGACATAAGACCATAAGATACAAGAGCAGAATTAGGCTATTCAGCCCATCACAATTGCTCTGCCAACCCATCATAGCTGATCCTGGATCCCACTCAACCTCGTACACCTGCCTTCCCACCACATCCTTTGATGCCCTGACTGATTGGAAAACAGTCTCTAGAGTTTACAGTGAATGGTACAAAAAAAAATTCCAGTGAGTGGCAGTTCTGTGGGATGAAAATGCCTTGTGAATGAGAGAGTTCAGAGGAGAATGGCCAGACTGATTCAAGCTGACAAGAAGGTGACAGTAACTCAGATGACCAGGGGTTATGACAGTGGTATGCAGAAAAACATCACTGAATGCACAACACACCAGGCCACACTGGGTTCTAGTCCTGTCAGCTCAGAATAGGAAACTGGACACACGGGGCTGTTGAAGATTGCCTGGTCTGATGGATCTCAGTTTCAGCTGTGACATGCAGATGGTATGGTTGAAATTTGGTATAAACAACACGAACCTATGGATCCATCCTGTTGTTTCAATGCTTCAGGCTGGTCCTGGTGATGTAATGGTGTGGAGAAAGTTTCCTTGGCACATGTTAGGCCCCATACCAGCAAGTGAGCACTGTTTTAATGTCACAGCCTACCTGAGTCTCATTGGTGACCGTGATGGTCGCAGTCTGCACTTCTTCTAATGCAGAGGTCCACAGAAGGTTGGGAGCCCAGCCACCTTCCAGCAGGATAACACACAGTGTGTCACAAAGCACACATCATCTCCAGCTGGTTCAGTGTACTCCAGTGGCCTCCACAGTCATCAGATCTCAGTCCAATAGAGCACATTTGGGATGTGGTGGAACGGGAGAAACTCAGCCAACAATCTACAGCAGCTGTGTGATGTTCTCATGTGATCATGAACCAGAATCCATTTGGAAAGTTTCCAGTACCCTGTTGAATCCATGCCATGAAGAATTCAGGCAAAGTTCCAGGAAATCCTACCCAGTAGTAGGAAGGTGTACCTATGGTTTTATGGCATGGCGGTATATAGTTAAATATGCATCTCGATTTGCATTGAAGTAGAAGGAATCTCGTTTAATAATGGGACTGCAGCTTTATTGGTGAATATAATGGCAACAGATTGAATTTTGAAAGATCGTCCCATGCTTTTGGAAGCTCAGAGTGAAATGTTGTGATGATTATACTTTACCAAACCGTTCCTGAAACGGTTCGTCTGCATTGGCAGGTAATTTCTACCAAACAAGTTCATGCAGGTAATTAGCAATTTTCAACCTTTTTCTACTTGTGATTTTAATTTCTCTGTGGCCGCCACCTTCCATAGTCTCTGTTAGATGCTGAAGTTTTTTTTGTCAACTGTACTAATTATTCTAATATAATTCAATATTTATGCTTTAACAGGTTATAGATATTATATGTTAAATATAATGTTACATATGTATATGAAAAATAAAATTTTCAACACTCTGAATAGCATACATTATAATCTTCCAACCAACAATAAAAAAAATGCTTAATATTGTTACTTAGGGTATTTAGGAAGATGCTTGCGACTGATGAAAACTAGTGAGTGTTTGATTGCACCCTGGTTAAAGATGATAAAAGATCATCTCTTTTCACATCAAGTTGTTACAAACTTTTGATAGCAGGTGAAGAGCTTTAACTAAGACCACATTCAGATAGATAACAGGTAGGAAATCGAATTTAAAACAACATTGCTTTCTCCTAGAGCTGGTGGAAACCTAATTTGAATATCACAAGTTATCCAAAACTTTGGCTGTGTTTGAATTTTGCTTGAGCTGGTGTATCACTCTTCAACTCGATAAGACATTCTTGCGATGGGGTGTCAATGTTATTCACGTTCACCCCAAATGGACCCACCACCCAACCTGGAATTGGCATCTCCAGCAGGTCTCTGAACAGAAATTCCATATCAGTGTGCAGTTGTTTCAAATGATCAAGATATACAATCAGATCATTATCTTGCAATTTGATTTTAAGAGAGGTCAGTGAAGGAAATTGCTTGGACTTGTGACATCCAATATTGCTACTTAAAAGTTTGAGTTTTCCAAAGGAAAAGGTAATAGCCTTTTTGATTGTGAGATTGCAGTTTTTTCCTTGTAACTGTTTTTCAGTTTTTCAAATATATCTGACAAGTAAAATATGTCAGCCTTAGCAGCAACAATTTGTTCTTCATGCTGCTTATTACATAGAGATGCTACAAGGAAAGCAATTTTGGCTTCTTTTCAAAATACAAGTATCAGGGGTTTAGTGGAAGTTAAAATGGTAGATAGTGATGAGGTGGTAGACTTCATGTGTTCTTGCCTCTCTGCAGTTTAGTTGTATCTGCCCGATGATCCCTCTGCAGTAACCTCCTGTGTCCGGCTGCGTACTTGCTGTCTGGTCTTGCTGCGGACAGCGACAGCCAGTCTGCAGATTGTGATTTGGGGGTGGATGTGAAGTGGGGCTCAGTGGACTGCCCTGCAGATTGTGAACGGTGATTTGTGCGTGGTCAAACAGGAGCAGAGCAAACCATTGATGCCTCTCACATGATCTAGCATATTCTCCCATTTATTTTATTCAGGGTTTCAACTAAGTTATGTATATTCATCTTTTTGATTTATATATTTCAGTCATATTTAATTAAAACGGTAAACTCATCATGGCCCATTCAGACACTCCTGTGGTCCCACCAGTTTCTTGTTTTCCTGACCCTATGAAATCTGGCATGACCCTCTGGAGCCCACGTTGAGAACCAGTTGTAGAAGCTTCCCTAGAGCCTGGTGATACATGCTCTGAAACCTTTGTACCTCCTGCCCGGAGAGAGGAGTAGACAGATTGATGAGGATAGTTGCTTACCTAAGGCAGCAGGAGGTGCAGATGGAGCCGGTGGAGGGGATACTGGTTTGCGTGTTGCCCTGACTCTGTCCCTGTGCCCGTGCCTCCTGTCGATACTGCAGATGGAGGGGAGGATGTGCCCCGAGTGTTTTCAGCTGAGTCTGCCACTCTCCGCAGCCTCTGGGGTTCCTGCACGTTCAAATTGTTGTAAGCTAGAAGGGACACTGAGGGTGTTCAAGACGCAGCAGTAGATTGAAGTAAGGTTCTGAAATGCAGGGAAGACAGTGTCTGTGGAGAGAGAACTAAAATCATCTTTCATTAGAAGGTAGAACAGAATGCACCTGCACTTTGGCCCAAAATGTCCAAACCCTTTAACCTACTCCAAGATGAATTTAACCCTTCCCTCCCACACAACCATACATTTTCTTGTTATCCAGGTGCCTTGTAAATGTTCCTAACATATCTGCCTCCGCTATCTTCCCCGGCAAGGCATTCTACGCAACTCCACTCTGTGTTTAAAACTTCCCTCCAATCATAAAATGATGTTGCCTTGCGCCCCCCCACCCCCCCCCTATATTAGCCACTAGAACCAGGCAAGGTTAGAAATCAATTGTTAAGGTTGTTGGTAAAGTGGTAAACTTCTCATAACGACAATCAAGGAGGAGATACAGGAGGCTGAAGCCGCACACTCTGTTTTAGGGAGCAGGTTCTTCCCCTCTGCCACCAAATTTCTGAAGGATCCATGAACAGGACCTCACTAATGTGCTGTCTCTACACTGTATTTATAGTGGCAGTTTATAGTGGTGTTCATGCTATCACAGAACAAGGGACTTCACAACATCACTGATAATAAGCCGGCTTCCGATTGAGGGTGGGCTGGTACAAGACGCGGTATTGCCAGCAGATGGAGGTGCTATCTGCTGCTTAAGTAAGCCCTTGCCAACCCCTCTCAGTCAGCACCATTGCTGCCTGCAAGGAGCACCTGTCTGGCAGGGGCATGAAGGCACCAGCGTCTGCGTCTGAATCCGAGTTTGCTGGGGGCTGAAGGATTCAGTGTGGTGCTTTGGCACACACGTCACCTTGTCGTGGTGGAGAGGCTTGTGAGATCTGAGCCCCTGACAGTAATGGCACCTGGAGTTTAGCGCCTGGTAGAGTCGTCCAGTGGCAGGAAGGTCAGGGGGAGATTCCAGACAGAGCAATCCAGTGAAAACATCAGCAGCGGAGCTGGCAGAAGATGGTACCTCACAACAGTAGGGGAGTGTCCCCAATTGCCTTGCCTTCCACCGGTACTGACACGGGCCACGTGGTGACTGCACCTGCATCAGTCTCCCCATGAGAGACAGGGACTTCCCATCAAGATGGTGCCAGTGAACGATTCCTCAGGCAACATCTTCCAGTTTAGATTAGATTATGAGGACACTCAATCCTCATTTATTGTCATTTAGAAATGCATGCATTAAAAAATGATACAATGTTCCTCCAGAATGATATCACAGGAAAACACAGGACAAACCAAGACTAAAACTGACAAAACCACATAATAATAACATATAGTTATAACAGTGCAAAGCAATACCGTAATTTGATAAAGAGCAGACCATGGGCATGGTAAAAAAAAGTCTCAAAGTCCCGGTCGACTCATGATCTAACGCAGGCGGCAGAAGGGAGAAACTCGCCCTGTCATGAACCTCCAAGCGCCGACAACTTGCCGATGCATTGGAAGCACCCGACCGCAGCCGACTCTGAGTCTGTCCGAAAACTTCGAGCCTCTGACCAGCCCCTCTGATAGTCAATCATTTCAGCTCTTCTATGTTTTCTACTTATTCTTTTTATCTTACTTTTGTTTTTGAAACTGTTGGGAGCCTGGGACTTGTCATCTGTAGTTTGATCGAGCGAGCTAGCACCCTGCTGTCCTTGAGAAAACTCCAGGGCAGACCTACGAGCACGAACCACCATGAGGAGAAGCTCAGAGGCGAGTTGAGATTGACTACGCTTCTCACTGATTAAACCGCCGAGGAAGAATTGAAATATCGAGGCAAATGCGGGGGAGAGTGAGCAGTTCTCGGAGGGGCCGCTGGTTCGAGTCGCTGCCCTCGGAGGGGCCACTGGGTCCCGATGCTCTTGGAGGTGTGTTGAAAATTCTGAGATTTATGGATTGGACTGCAGTTCCTATCAGCCTCTTTCAGATCAATTTTTTCGTGCTGTTGCCCATATTGGTTGCTGATTGGTGGGCTGGGGTTTGGGTGTCAATGTTTTTGCTGTTTCTCCATCTGGGCGATTGGTTAGTTTTTGTGCAAGGGAGGGGTTGGGTTTGTGAGTTTTTGTTTCTTTTTCTTTTTATGCGGGGGTTACAACTAGATGGCGAGGGGGGTTGATGTTTCTTTCAACTACTTGTATGGTTTTCTTTATCTTATGGCTATCTGGAGAAGGTAAATCTCAGAGTTGTATTCTGCATACGTACTTTGATAAAGAAAGATACCTTTGAACGTTAAACAGAGCCATGTGCAGGCATTGTCCACTAAGGGAATCTACCCACGCATCCCAGATAGGTGAGTCCCAGATTATTGTCCACAGCCGCTTGAGAACTTGCCAAGAGGCAACCCCTCTGGAGAGCATCGTACGCGATTTGTGTGGTCGCACTCCTTCTGCACACGGTACTGAACAAGTCTGAGCTTTTCTCACTCGGGAGTTGCCTCCGTACATACCAGAACGTTCACTTTTAACAGCTGCGTCATTTTTGAATTTTAAGTTGGTTGTGTTGGCACAGGTTTTCAATTGTAAAACCACAGGTGTGTCAATTTGCGATGGCTTACTATGTCTGAGTCAGCATGTTAGGTATTATTTAGAAACATAGAAAATAGGTGCAGGAGTAGGTCATTAGGCCCTTCGAGCCTGCACCACCATTCAGTATGATCATGGCTGATCATCCAACTCAGAACCCTATACCTGCCTTCTCTCCATACCCCCTGATCCCTTTAACCACAAGGGCCTTATCAAACTCTCTTTCTTGGTTGGCTGAATAGATCCTGGCTGACAAGCTCCCGTCAGACACTGTATGCCCTTTGGTGTAAGTAAATTGTATTGTAAATTGTCATTATCGTTCATTATTATTGATCGTACAGCAGCGGTTCAGACCCTTCAGCCCATCTAGTCCCTGCTCACCATGAAGAATCAACTCTATTCACCAAAGTATTTGTTATAAAGATACGCATGTCATATCACTATGTGCTACCTTGGAAATGAATCTCAAGATAGTAAATGGTGACATATACATACTTTGATCATAAATCATAAACATTACACATATTAGGAATTTTCTGTAGTGTGTTGGTGCAACGTGAAACAAAAACATTCACTTAACTACGAAGAATTATATAGAAATACAGTGCAGATATGGAATAAAAGGTGATGCTGCCTGGCTTGCTGAGTTCCCCTAGCATTTTGTGGGTGTTGCATAAAAGCCAGCTTGTATTTACAATGTAACAGCCTTATTTTTTAAAAAAGTGGTTTGAAGTGTTTAAAATGCTGTTCTATGACAGGGGTAATAGAGGGGGTGGGGGTGGAGGGGGCTAATTGGAATGGTTGATCACATTAACTGTTTAATGTGATCTTTTAAACTTTTTAAACTTTTAAGAAGGCATAAGGGAGCTTGGGAAAGGGAAGTTTGCTGTGTGGGTAGTGTCTGCAATGATTTTTCCTGTCCGCTGCTTTGTTCTGGACACAGACAAGCCCTGCAGTGTCAGTAGTTATCTGCTGACCTGACAGGTCGCTGTAGTTTCTGTACACTGTGAGAGGATGCTACACCAAACCAAACAGTAATGGCCGATGTGAGGATGCTCTCTATCACCTAACCATCTAACCCAGTCAGTCAGTCAGTGGGTGCCGTCCCAAATCCGGGGTTCGCAGCTATGCACCTCCATCTTCTTTGATCTTGCGACAGCACCGAGTACAGCTTCTCCTCCAGTTGTTCTCGCTGGCCGCCTTGGCAGTGCCCGCCGTCATCCCCGCCGAACTCGAGCCCGAGGCCGTATCGGCCTCCAGCCGCAGCCGCTTCTTCGAGCTTGGCCCTTCCTTAGGCGGAGGCCTTGGGCAGGTCCAGGCACACGGTGCAGCGCCCAAGTTCATCATGTCTCTACTAACTAGGTGCACAGCGTACGATTCGTAGATACGTGGTGAGGCTTTAATCTCTCCCACGGAAGATGGCCGTTGGCTCACAAGGAGCTCATCCGCCCTTTGTCAGGTCCTGCTGGGTGTCCTCACACCCTCCTCACCAGACTAAGTCCGGTGGGGGAGCCGGCCCAAGTCGCCGACCACTCAACCATGGCCCCCGGCTGAGCGCTGGGTGCCCGCCCCCACCGAATCTCCACGAGTGCCGGCGCCCGACCGAAAAACCATGGTCATGCTCCCCAAATGAAGCGAATTGAAAGGTCTGTGCAGAGTGGATGTGGCGAGGCAGTTGAGGATTTGAGGGTGCAGCCCAGAAATAAAGGGTCGTCACTTTCAAACCAGGGTGAAGAATTCCTTCAGGCAGAGGATGGTGAATCTGTGGAATTTGTTTCCTCTGAGGAATGTGGAGGTTCTGTGTTGCTAAGGGGGAGGGGTAAAGCCACAGAATGCAGTTGAGAAAAATCAGCCATGATTGAATAGTGGAGCAGCCTGGATGGGCCACATGTCCTATTTCTGCTCCTATATCAGATGGTCTCGTGGCCTAACTAATCCCATTTAGCAGCACCTCATGCCCTTGTGTGTTTTAGCTCGTCCAGGGTATTAAATATTGTGAGAGCCTCTGCTTTTACTACCCTCTGAGGCAGTGTGTTCTGCACTACAGCTGTCCTCTGGGTAGCCTCGGGTCCCCCCTAACTCCTAGCCTGGGACCTTTGCGTGCGGGTTGTAGATCTCCCTTGTGTTGCTGTTTGTTGGGAGTGAGCTGTGTGCAGACTGGCCGCAACAACAAAGACTGAACGTCACAGAGTCACTGGGGGGTGAATTTCCCATTTCCTATGCTGCTTTCCAAAGCCGGTGTCGAGTTTATTGTTGTGGGACAGGTACATGCAAAGGTTCACTTTATTTAGCACTTGCATGTCAAAATGTACAGTAAGGTGCCTTGTTTCTGCCAGGAACCCACAAGTGTTGCCATGCCTCAGGTGCCAACGAAGTATGCTCACTACTCGTTACCACTAACTCGTACAAGTTTGGAGTGTGTGCGGAAAGCCGCTGATCACATCCAAACCGCTTGGGGACGGAGGTGGCAGAAGAACAAAGTATTCCAGCTGACGTGGCTAGCCGTTACGTTTCCACGCCACTGTGAGGCACTGCAATCGAAAGCCTGTTGCAACATCATCATGGCCACGTAAGCATCAGCTATTCCGAGAGCAATACATCACGGATACAGGCCCTTCAGCCCAACAAATCCGTACTGAGCACGGTCCACCCAGTGAGACACAATTACCTGCGTTCAGTGAATACCGAGCACCAGTTAGACTCAATTACCTGCGTTCAACCCACACTGAGCACCAGTGAGACACAATTACCTGTGTTCAGCCCACACTGAGCACCAATGAGACACAATTACCTGTGTTCAGCCCACACTGAGCACCAGTGAGACACAATTACCTGTGTTCAGCCCACACTGAGCACCAGTTAGACACAATTACCTGTGTTCAGCCCACACTGAGCACCAGTTAGACACAATTACCTGTGTTCAGCCCACACTGAGCACCAGTGAGACACAATTACCTGTGTTTAGCGAATACCGAGCGCCAGTGAGACACAATTACCTGTGTTCAGCCCACACTGAGCACCAGTGAGACACAATTACCTGTGTTCAGCCCACACTGAGCACCAGTTTGACACAATTACCTGTGTTCAGCCCACACCGAGCACCAGTGAGACACAATTACCTGTGTTCAGCCCACACCGAGCACCAGTGAGACACAATTATCTGTGTTCAGCCCACACTGAGCACCAGTGAGACACAATTACCTGTGTTCAGCCCACACTGAGCACCAGTGAGACACAATTACCTGTGTTCAGCCCACACCGAGCACCAGTTTGACACAATTACCTGTGTTCAGCCCACACTGAGCACCAGTTTGACACAATTATCTGTGTTCAGCCCACACTGAGCACCAGTGAGACACAATTACCTGTGTTCAACCCATATCGCTGCAAGTTTGAGAAGAGGGGATGTCACTTGCGCCCGCTGGCCGGGCAGAAAAAGGCAGCAACTGGCGGCAGATTTTCTGGAGCTCTGACCAACAACCAGTCAGTGTTTGGGATTTGATTAGCAGGAGCAAGTTAAAGGAAGGCAGGGGCAAGTGGAGTGACCCTGGTCTGAGTGGACAGAGTTGGGAAGATGATCTTGAGGCTTTAGATCTTCAAGGATGCAGCAAAGAAAGGCTTCAGTCAGAGGAGGCAAAACAAAGAAAGAAATGCTCCAGGTTAAGTTTTTTTTTTCTCCTCCCTCCTTTATATCGGCTCAGTGAGAACAGTGGAGATGCCAGGTAGGATAGTGGAATGCTCCTCTTGTGGATGTGGGAAGGCAGGGAGACCTCCAGTGTCCCTGACCACTACAACTGCGAGAAGTCCATCCAGCTGCAACTTCTAACAATCCATGTTAAGGAGCTGGAGCTGGAACTGGATGAACTCCGGATCAATCAGGAGGCTAAAGGGGTGATTGATAGATCATATAGAGAGGTAGTTACACCCAGGACACAGGAAACTGGGTGACAGTCAAGAAGGGGAAAGGGGTTAAGGAGCCAGTGCAGAGAACCCCTGTGGCCATCCCCCTCAACAACAGGTATATCACTTTGGATATTGTTTGGGGGGTGGCGCGCGGTGGATTTTACCTAGCAGAGGAAAGTCACAGTGGTCGGGTGGCTGGCACCAAGTCTGGCTCAGTGACTCAGAAGGGAAGGGTTGGGGGGAGAAGAGGCGAGTTGTGGTGATAGGGGATCCATTAGTTAGGGGAACAGAAAGGAGGTTCCTTGGGCGAGAATGAGATTCCTGGTTACCTTCCAGGTACCAGAGTCCGGGCCATCTCGGATCGAGTCCTCAGCAAGCTTAAGTGGGTGGGCGAGCAGCCAGAGGTCGCGGCCCGTGTAGGTACCAATGACATGGGTAGGATGAGTGACGAGGTTCTGCGTAGGGAGTTAGATGCTAAGTTAAAGGGTAAGACCTCCAGGGTTGTGATCTCAGGATGGCTACCCGTACCACATGCTGTGAGGCCAGAAATAGGAAGATTATATAGTTTAATACGTGGCTGAGGAGTTGGTGTAGGAGGGAGGGCATAAGATTTTTAGATCATTGGGCTCTCTTCCAGGCAAGGTGAGATCTGTTCAGAAGAGATGGTCTGCACCTGAACTGGAAGGGAACTAATATTTTAGCGGGAAAGTTAATTAATGCTGCACGGTGGGGTTTAAACTAGAGTTACAGGAGGATGGGAACAGAGTGCCAGAACAGTTAGTGGAGAGCTTGTGGAGACAGATGCTGTTAAGACCTCATACAAAGTCAGGAATCAAAAGGTTGAACATGCTGCAACTAGTGTCCTGAACTGCATATATTTTGATGCAAGAATTATTATAGGAAAGGTGGATGAGCTGAGGGCATGAATCAACACCTGGAATTATGACATTGTAGCCATTAGTGAGACTTGGCTGCAGGAGGGGCAGGACTGGCAGCTCAATATTCTTGGGTTCTGCTGTTTTGGACGTGACAGAATGAGAGGGATAAAGAAGGAGGGATGACTTTACTAGTCAGACAATAGACAATAGGTGCAGGAGTAGGCCATTTGGCCCTTCGAGCCAGCACCGCCATTCACTGTGATCATGGCTGATCATCCACAATCAGTATCCAGTTCCTGCCTTATCCCCATAACCTTTGATTCCGCTATCTTTAAGAGCTCTATCCATCTCTTTCTTGAAAGCATCCAGAGACTTGGCCTTCACAGCCTTCTGGGGCAGAGCATTCCATACATCCACCACTCTCTGGGTGAAAAAGTTTTTCCTCAACTCCATCCTAAATGGCCTACCCCTAATTCTTAAACTGTGTCCTCTGGCTCTGGACTCACCCATCAGCGGGAAGATGCTTCCTGCCTCCAGCGTGTCCAATCCCTTAATAATCTTATATGTTTCAATAAGATCCCCTCTCAGTCTTCTAAATTCCAGAGTATACAAGCCCAGTCGCTCCAATCTTTCAACATATGACAGTCCCGCCATCCCGGGAATTAACCTTGTGAACCTACGCTGCACTCCCTCAATAGCAAAAATGTCCTTCCTCAAATTTGGAGACCAACACTGCACACAGTACTCCAGGTGTGGTCTCACCAGGGCCCTCCAGTCTACCTGCATGTTGAAATCCCCCGTAACAACTGTAGCATTACCTTTGCGACATGCCAATTTTAACTCTTGATTCAACTTACACCCTACATCCAGACTACTGTTTGAGGGCCTGTAGATAACTCCCATTAGGGTCTTTCTACCCTTAGAATTTCTCAGTTCTATCCATACTGACGCTACGTCTCCTGATTCTATGTCCCCCCTTGCAAGGGACTGAATATCATTCCTCACCAACAGAGCCACCCCACCCCCTCTGCCCATCAGTCTGTCCTTTCGATAGGACGTATACCCTTGAATATTCATTTGCCAGGCCCTGTCCACTTGAAGCCATGTCTCTGTTATTCCCACAACATCACACTTACCAATTTCCAACTGTGCCTCAAGCTCATCCACTTTATTTCTTATACTCCGTGCGTTCATATACAATACTTTTAATTCATTACTCCCCTCACCTCCCATATCAATTCCTATTTCACTTGGCCATACTGTACGATCCCTTCTTGAGCTTTCTGCTCTGTTGATTCTGCTGTCTTTCTTAACTTTTCTTATTCTCACTTTCCCTTTATCTCCATCCTTATGTTTCCAGTACGTCCCCTCCCCCCTCCACTACTCAGTTTAAACACACCCGTGTTGCAGAGGCAAACCTGCCTGCCAGAATGCTGGTGCCCCGCTTATTAAGGTGCAACCCGTCCCTTTTGTACAATTCACCCTTACCCTGAAACATACCCCAATGGTCCAAGAATGTAAATCCTTGCTTCCTGCACCAGTTCCTCAGCCGCACATTCAGATCCATTATCTCCCTAGTCAGGGAAAATGTCACAGCAGTGCTCAGTCAGGACAGACTGGAGAACTTGCCTAGTGAGGTTTTGTGGGTGACACTGACTTTGATAATGGGGCTGAATTACAGACCCAACAGTCCGCAGGATTGAGAGAAACAAATTTGTAAGGAAACTGCAAACCGCAAGAAACATAAGTTTGTTGTAGTAGGTGATTCATAACTTTTCAGATATTGACTGGGACTCCCATACTGTAAAAGGACTAGATGGGATCGAGTTTGTCAAAAGTGTTCAGCAAAAGTTTCCTTAATAAGTATTTAGAGGTCCCAACGAGAGGGGCCATTCAGTACTGGATCCGCTATTAGGGAATGAGGAAGGGCAGGTGACGGAAGTTTTTGTAAGGGAACACTTTGCATCCAGTGACCACAATGCCTTTAGTTTCACAGTAATATTCAAAAAGACAGGTCTGGTCTGTGGGTTGAGATTCTAAATTGGAGAAAGGCCAATTTTGATAGTATCAGAAATGGTTTGGC
Organism: Mobula birostris; assembly: GCF_030028105.1. NCBI lineage: Eukaryota > Metazoa > Chordata > Chondrichthyes > Myliobatiformes > Myliobatidae > Mobula > Mobula birostris. Next base: position 34,373,696 of record NC_092379.1, read on the forward strand.
AAGTGTGGATTGGGACGGGCTGTTTTCTGGCAAAGGTGTACTTGGTAAGTGGGAGGCGTTCAGGAATGAAATTTTGAGCGTACAAAGCTTGTATGTGTCTGTCAGAATAGAATGCAATGATAACAAGTGTAGGGAACCTTGATTTCAGGAGATATTGAGGCCCTGGTTAAGAGAGAGGGAAGTGCATAGCAGGTGCAGCAAGTAGGAACAAATGGAGGATGAAAAATGCAAGAGAACACTTCAGAAAGAAATCAGAAGGGCTGAAAAAGGTGTGAAGTTGCTCTAGCAGACAAGGTGAAGGAGAATCCTAAGGGATTCTGCAGATATGTTAAGAGCAAAAGGATTGTAGGGGACAAAATTGTTCTTCTGGAAGACCAGAGTAGTAATCCATGTGTGGAGCCAAAAGAGATGGGGAAGATCTTAAATAGATTTTTTTTTCATCTGTATTTACTCGGGAGATGGGCACAGAGATTATAGAAGTGAGGCAAAGTGTCTTCAACTTCATAGGCCCTGTACAGATTACAGAGGAGGAGGTGTTTGCTAACCTGAGGCAAATCAGGGAGAATAAATCCCTTCAGATCCTATGGGAGGCAAGTGCAGAAACTGCTGGGACCCTATCAGAAAGATTTTAATCATCCTTTGCGACAGGAGAGGTACCAGAGGATTGGAGGAGAACCATTGTTGGTCTGCTGTTTACAAAAGGCTCCAAACATAAACCAGGAGATCATAGGCCAGTGAGTCTCACATCAGTTGTGAATGACCTGGGTGACAATGTGGTCAACTGGATCAGCAGATTTGTAGATGACACCAAGATGGGGGGGTGTAGTGGCAGTGTGGAAGGTTATTATGGCTTGCAGAGGAATCTGGATCAGCTAGAAAAGTGGCAGATGGAAATTAATGCAGACAAGTGCGAGGTTTTGTACTTCAGTAGGACCAACCAGAGTAGATTGTGCACAGTGAATGGTAGGGCAGTGAAGAGTTCGGTAGAACTAACAAATCTGGGAATACAGGTCCATAATTTGTTGAAAGTTGCGTCACAGGTAGATAGGGTTGGAAGGAAAGCTTTTGGCATATTGGCCTTCATAGATCAATGTACTGAGTGCAGGAGATGGCATGTTATGTTGAAGTTGCATAAGATGCTGGTGAGGCCTAGTTTGGAGTGTTGTGTGCAGTTTTGGTCACTTACCTATGGGAAAGGCGTAAACAAGGTAGAAAGAATACAGAGAAATTTTACAAAGATGTTGCTGGGTCTGGAGGACCCGAGCTATAAGGAAAGATTAAATATGTTAGGGCTCTGTTCCTTGGAATGGAGAAGATTGAGAGGAGATTTGATAGAGGTGTTCAAAATTATGAGGGGTACAGATAGGGCCAATGCAAGCATGCTTCTTCCACTGAGGTTGGGTGGGACGACAGCCAGAGGTCATGGGTTAAGGGTGAAAGGTCTAAGGGGAACGCGAGGGGAAACTTCACTCAAAGGGTTGTGAGATTGCAGAATGAGTTGCCAGCACAAGTCGTGCATGAGAGCTGAGTTGCAAAGTTTCAGAGAAGTTTGTATAGGTGCACGAATGCGAAGGGTATGAAGGGTCTGGTCCTGGTGCAGGTTGATGCGACGAAGCAGTTTAAATGGTTTTGGCATGGACTAGATGGACTGAAGGACCTGTGTCTGTGCTGTACTTCTCTATGCCCCTATTTCTCCATGTACCTCATTCAGCCCCTATCCCTCCGAACCCCATCACGCAAGTACCTGTATTCAGCCTGAAATCTCTCTGAAATACAGCCCTCCACGTGCATTATAAATGCAACTATTTTACCTCCCTCAAACACTACCTTTTGGAGTGTGTTCCATACACTCACCACCTATGTTCCTTCTAAGCTGTGCGCGCGCACACACGTTTTTCAATCAGCGCACAAAGGAAATTACTGTGCGCACAGAAGGTTAGTTACCTAAAATAATGTAGTAATTAATAATTATACTTATTAAAAATAATCTTTTTGCTAAATGTTTCTGTTAACTAGTTAGTTGGTTTTTCAAATACCACAATGCATATCACTAATTTATGTCACCTCACCTTTCCTGTTCCGGTTTGTACAGCTGCATTACAGCGGCACCCATCTTTGGCGGACAGTGTTCATATCGTAAAGTTTACAAAGTTTCAAATCCTGTAGATAGCTTAGTTAAGTTTTTAATTGAAAAAATATTGATTCACTATGTTGAATTCAAAAGAAGTGAAGGGCGTGAAGCGCAAAAGAACAAATTTGTTTAAAGTTGAATGGCTTAACAAAACAGTAGAAACTGTTACACTGAAAGCTCATGAGGTCATGAACGTTCAGCTACGAGAAATGTTTATGTATTGTGACAAAAGAACCAGTTATCAGAAGATTTATGCCGATTAGAGGACAATGGGGGAACATGCAAGGTGCTAATAAGAGAGAGACGAGAGAGATTACCGAAAGGAAACACGGTTCCGAGTATTGTCAGAGACCGGTGGCTTTGAACCCTGAACCGTTTGAAGTTTGATGGACAGGCGATACCCCAGCAGGGGGATAAAAAGGGACAGGTTCACTAAGGCAGAGACACACAACTCCACGAGGTAATGAGACCCTGGAAGCGGTGTGCCCCCACAAGTTGGTGGGAATTTTTGAGGTCTGATCGCGGGACCCGCCATGGACGCACAGGGTAGAAAGGTACAGGTCGGCGGGAACCTGGTGTGTGTGTCCGCCCTTGCCTGGGTGCCGGGTTCACCGCAGAAGAACGATCGTATCTGGAACGGAGGGGTCACAGTCGGGGACCTCAGAAGACATTACAAAGGGCTCACCCGAGAGCTAACTGCGAGGAATATCGAAGGTCTGTGTGGAATCCGTTTTGAATATTCATTCGCTTTCGCTCTCTCTCTCTTCTCCCCGCCCCAACGGCACAACAGTGATTACTGCGAACTGAACTGAATTGAACTGAACTTTGCGTCACTTGAAACTGATCATTTACCCCTAGACTGCGATAAAGCTTGATTGATCCTATTATCCTAGATCTGTGTACATGTGTGTTTTATCATTGCTAAACTGTTGCATTTATATCCTCTTGATTAGAGTACTGTGTTACTTATTTCTTTAATAAAACTTTCTTAGTTCCAGTAATCTGGACTCCAACTAAGTGGTCCATTTCTGCTGGTTTGGCAACCCAGTTATGGGGTACGTAACAGTATGATTCGGAAACTGATGTTATCTGTTTGTATTGTCGTAATGCGAAAGTTGCTGGAGAATTTGCTAGTGGAAAGAAGCGAGATTATATTTGGAAACTTGACCTTTTGAAGTGTCATTTGGCAAGTAAATCGCATTTGTCAGTGTACAAAAGCTCGGGTAACCGAACCTGTCATTACCTGTTACAGGAGTGCTACGCATGTTACGGTTAAGTGCAAATGAGCAAGAGTGAAAAGGATCAATCCCAGAGGAGATCAAGGTTCTTAGCGACAGTGTGTTGTTAGCTGTTAAAATGAATAACTCTTTACATTCGGTTCAACACTTAATGAAGATATGGAAAAGTATGTTCAACTCCCAGACAGCTGGCGAAGCAAAAATTATGCGTTTGAATTTCTGGAGACTATCAAATATAATTTTCAGAAAGACATGTTTGAAGAAATAGCATCAGCAGATTTTCACATGTTAACAGTTGATGAAACCACAGACATATCTGTCAACAAATGTCTCATTCTATACTTCAAATTCAGATCTAAAGATTGTACTGATTTTAAAAAATGTTTTTTGGCAGAATAGTTCACCTGCAAGCATGTGATGCTTCTATTGTTTCAGCGATCAGGCAGTTTTATGAAGAGAAGAAACTTGATCTCCATAAATTGGCGATGTTTACGTCTGATGGAGCGTCACTAATGTTGGGCAGAGTTAGTGGTGTTGCAGCAAGACTTAAACAGGACATTCCACACTTAGTTCAGCAACACTGTGTAGCACACCGTGAAGATCTGGGGATTTGTGATGCATGGAAAGAACTCAAGTTAATCAGGGACATTGAAACTTTGAGAACAACCTATACAATGTTTTCTCGATCTGCAGTTAAAAGATGCAAATTTAAAGAAATTGCAGAGGCCTCTGAAAATGAAGCTGTTGCTTTCAGACCTCTTAATGAAATCAGATGGTTATCTAGACACTTTGCATTGCAGGCAATAATAAAAAAATTACAAGGCACTGATCACATACTTTGAAGAGATCAGTCAAATGACCCTGTGGCTAAATACTGTCACAAGAAATTGACAAACATCACATATAACCATTACAGGTTTTAAGTGATGTCTTTGATGAACTGGCTGCACTGTGCAAGATTCTGCAAAAGAGTGGCCTGACACCGATTGATTCACTTCATTTTGCGTGAGGCAAAATTAACAAGATAAGAAAACAGTATCTGGGAGACAATGTTTTGTGGAGTGACAAAGGTGAAGTTTTGCTAAGCCAACAACGTGAAGAAAACGTCACAGTAGATACAAGTTCGCTGTTGACTTTTATAAATAGTCTTTGTGTTCATTTAGGAGAAAGGTTTCCTGAAGATAAGGTACAAGAATGGTCAGCTTTTGATTTCTCTGCAATTGTAGATTGTGACTTCACATTTTGGCAATGAACAAGTTAATGCCTGGCTGAAAATACTGTAATAGTTAGACAGTTTAATGATTTCAAATTTTCCATGCAAGAAAAAATTAAATCCAAACTGATTTCAAACTTTGCTCAAATGGTGGCATTTGTATTTCAAAATGAACAGTTTTGCGACTTTGCACAGTTGATGGACATTGGGGGAACCTTTCTTGCACCTAGTGCGGACTGTGAGCGAGGTTTTAGCCTAATGAATCAACTCAAAAGCTGAGAAACCATTTAGTCTGAAATTTTTCCACTGTGACTGAAAACCAATTCCAATATTTCCCACTCCCTTTAAACCACTGGGAAATTTATTATACGACTGTGTAACACACAACATAAATGACACAGAAGTACTTTTAGATATCAATAAGAGTAACATCCAATAGTCCCGATAACCTGGTATCACCAAAGTGCTGGGATACTGAATTATCGCAGTTGGACTGTATTTTGTGAAGGAGCTGATGTCGAAATCTGACTTGAATATGAAGATGCTGCTTTACTCCCACAATCAGGCCATTAAGCTCGGAGGAGCAACACTCATCTTTTGTTTGGGTAGCTTACAACCTAATGGTTTGAATATCGATTTCTCCATCTTCTGGTAATCTCTCTCCCTTCCCCCTTCATTCTTTCCCCATTCCCTATTCTGGTTTCCAGACATCCCATCTCTCCCAGAAGTTCAGGGAGTCTCCGGCATATCGATAGTGGCTCCCTGGTGCCCGGAATTATATACAATATCCCGGAAATAGATTTTTTTGAGAGGGAGAGGGCGAGGGAGAGTGAGCATCCTGATTGGTCTCTCTTTATTGCTAAGAGTGGTCTCCAACCACCGGGCCGCGAGGAAACAATATGATTTGGCGATATGAAAGGATATGAGTCAGCTGCACCTTTCCTCACTCCCTGTCATGCACTGTTGAATTTTAACGCACGCGAGGTCATCAGTGACCCAAGACGTACAAAGGAATAGGTCTGTGACCCATTTGTGAATGTTCCCAGTGAATCATCCATGTCAGCGCGGGAAAAAGATCAACTCCTCGAGCTTGCAAATGACGGTGGGCTGAAAAGTATGTTTGACATAATATGTCTGCTGGCATTCTGGATCAAAGTCAAGGCTGAATATCCTGAGATGGCCACAAAAGCACTGAAAACGTTGCTTCCATTTCCAACGTATTTCTGCGAAGCGGAGTTTTCTGCAATGAATGCAACAAAAACTAAATTGTGGAATAGACTGGACATAAGGAACCCCCTTCGAGTATCGATGTCTCCAATCACCCCTCAATGGGACCGTCTTGTTGCAGGAAAACAAGCCCAGGGCTCCCACTGATTCAGCGATATTGGTGTGTTGCTATGATTTTATATGTTCATAACGAGTTCATAACGTGTGTTTAATATCCAAACATTACTTAAAATGTTATGATGCTATTGACTTATAAGTGACTTATAATTCAGTGGTCCCCAGCTTCCGGGCCGCGAAGAATACAGCGCGAGCTGAAATGCACCCAGCACATCTTTAAGAAAAAAGCCGAAATAAACAAGCTAATTAATTAGGTGCTGCCCGGCATGTAAATGTTGGCCCAGATCAGAGGCGATTGCTGATTGCGTCGTCTCTGATCTGGGCTGACATTTACGTACCAGGCGACACATAATCAATTAGCTTGTTTATTTCGGCTTTTTTCTTAAAGACATGCTGGGTGCGTTCTGGCTACAGCTGTACCGCTGCATTCTTCGCAGCCCGGAGGTTTGGGACCACTGTTATAATTGACTTATCACTACATTCATGTGAGGAAAATATGCACTGTGTGTTTAATACTAAATTCATTAGATAAACCCCTTTAGAAACAAAACTGAGTGTATTAGCCACTTACAAGTGACTTATAGTTGACTTATCACCTATATTCCAGTCGCATTTAACACCCACCCCCGGGTCGGCCGGTCCGGAAGAATATTGCCAATATTAAACCAGTCCGCAGTGCAAAAGAGGTTGGGGACCCCTGATTTAAACTAGCTGGCTGGCTGCCAAGGAGCTATGCTCCTACGTGATGAGGCCAAACTCCCTGCAGACTTGCTTAAAGTTGTAATAGAATAAACATGATAATATAATACAGTATAAGTAGATAATTTAATATCACATTTGCTGCATATACCCAACTTGGTTTACAGATTAGACAAAATCACTCAACAACGTATTACATACGCGCATAAACCCTTGGAGGTCGAGAAGGGGTTGGGGTGGGGTGATGTGGGGTTGTGAGGCTCAGGGGTGCTACCTCCCTGAAATGAGTTTTTGCAGGGTGGGATGTCTGGGTTTCGCTCTCGGCTCAGCTGCCTATTCCCTCCTTCCCTCTCTTCTGGTGTCTACTGCCCTCTCCTGTCAGATTCCTTCATCTCCTCATCTCTTCCACCTCTCCCCTTCCAGCTTCTTCATCGGCCTTCTCTCTCGCCAATCAGCTGCTAGCATGTATTCCTTCCACACCCCACCTCCTTCCTCCTTATTCTGGCTTTCCAGATCTGATGAAGGAATTTGGCCAAAAACGTTGACTGATTATTCTCCTCCTTCCTGCAGAGTTCCTCCAGTGTTTTGTGTGAGAGGTACTCAAGATTTCCAGTACTACTTGTATTACTGTCGTTGTCTAAGGAGGGTGTATTCCCCTGTCCTGTGCAGTTTGTAGCTCTTCATAGTCATAGTCATACTCTATTGATCCCGGGGGAAATTGCTTTTCGTTACAGTTGCACCATAAATAATAGTAATAGAAATAGTAATAGTAATACTGCTATTAGTAAATAGTAAATAGTCATAGAAATAATAAATAGTAATAGAATCGTAATAGAAAATAGTAATAAATAGTTAAATAGTAATATGTAAATTAAGCCAGTAAATTATGAAATAAGTCCAGGACCAGCCTATCGGCTCATGTTGTCTCACCCTCCAAGGGAGGAGTTGTAAAGTTTGATGGCCACAGGCAGGAATGATTTCCTATGACGCTCTGTGTTGCATCTCAGAGGAATGAGTCTGGCTGAATGTACTCCTGTGCCCAACCAGTACAGTATGTAGTGGATGGGAGACATTGACCAAGATGGCATGCAACTTACACAGCATCCTCTTTTCAGACACCTCCGTCAGAGAGTCCAGTTCCATCCCCACAACATCACTGGCCTTATGAATGAGTTTGTTGACTCTGTTGGTGTCTGCTACCCTCAGCCTGCTGCCCCAGCACACAACAGCAGACATGATAGCACTGGCCACCACAGACTCGTAGAACATCCTCAGCATTGTCCGGCAGATGTTAAAGGACCTCAGTCTCCTCAGGAAATAGAGACGGCTCTGACCCTTCTTGTCGACAGCCTCAGTGTTCTTAGACCAGTCCAGTTTATTGTCAATTCGTACCCCCAGGTATTTGTAATCCTCCACCATGTCCACACTGATGCCCTGGATGGAAACAGGGGTCACCGGTACCTTAGCTCTCCTCAGGTCTACCATCAGCTCCTTAGTCTTTTTCACATTAAGCTGCAGATAATTCTGCTCACACCATGTGACAAAGTTTCCTACTGTAGCCCTGTACTCAGCCTCATCTCCCTTGCTGATGCATCCAACTATGGCAGAGTCATCAGAAAACTTCTGAAGATGACAAGACTCTGTGCAGTAGTTGAAGTCTGAGATGTAAATGGTGAAGAGAAAGGGAGACAAGACAGTCCCCTGTGGAGCCCCAGTGCTGCTGATCACTCTGTCGGACACACAGTGTTGCAAGCACACGTACTGTGGTCTGCCAGTCAGATAATCAAGGATCCATGATACCAGGGAAGCATCCACCTGCATTGCTGTCAACTTCTCCCCCAGCAGAGCAGGGCGGATGGTGTTGAACGCACAGAAGTCAAAAAACATGACCCTCACAGTGCTCGCTGGCTTGTCCAGGTGGGCATAGACATGGTTCAGCAGGAAGACGATGGCATCCTCAACTCCTAGTCGGGGCTGGTAGGCGAACTGGGGGGGATCTAAGTGTGGCCGGACAATAGGCTGGAGCAGCTCCAGAACAAGTCTCTCCAGGGTCTTCATGATGTGGGAGGTCAATGCCACCGGTCTGTAGTCATTGAGGCTGCTGGGGCGCGGCGTCTTCAGCACAGGGACGAGGCAGGATGTCTTCCACAGCACAGGAACCCTCCGGAGCCTCAGGTTCATATTAGGAGGATAGAGAATTGTACCATCCTCCACACTCAGACCTTTCTCCCCTAACTGAAGAAACTCCACTCTTGGATCCCACATAGTGAGTGGACTCGGCTGGGTTTTGTGGGTGACACAATCTGAGCAAGAATTGCTGTTTTCAGAAGAAAAAGGCTGCACGTTGATGCAACTTTGCTGCATCCGTCACAAAAGGGGGCATTTCCTGGTGACCCCCCCCCCCTTTTAATCCCACTTCCCACTCACATTCCAACATGTTGGTCCATGGCCTCCTCTACTGAAACGATGAGACCCCACTCGAGTTGGAAGAGCAACATGTCATATTCCATCTAGGTAGCCTCTATCCAGATGGCGTAAAATTCTGGTAATTTCTTTCCCTTTCCCTCTCTCTTTTACATTCCCCATTCTGGCTCCCCTCTTACCCCTTCTCCTCACCTCTCTCTGGTTCCCCTCCTCCTCTCCTTTCTCCCATTGTCCTCTCTTCCCTCCTATTGGATTCCTCCTTCAGTCTTTTACCTTCCACCCACCTACCTAGTTTCATTTACCACCAGGCGGCTGGTATCCCCTCCCTCATCCCCACTCTTTTCTGGATTCTGCCCCCTTCTTTTCCAGCCCTGACACAGGATTTTGGCCTGAAATGTCGACTGTCAATTGCCCTCCGTAAATGCAGTCTGATCTGCTGAATTCCTCCATTTTGTGTGTGTCACACTGTTATGGCCTACAGGACAACCCAATGAACCTCAGCCAAATGAGATATCTCTTGCTGTGTGGTCACTGTTGGGTGGATAATGCAGACCCACTGGGGAATCCATATCCTTCTGCAATGTGGATAGGGGCTAAAATATTCGGAGGGGCTAAAGGTGGCAGTTGTGGCACGTGGCCAAGTGGTAGGGCGTTGGGCTCACGATCTGAAGATCGTGGGTTTGAGTCTTGGCCAGGGCAGTGTGTTGTGTCTTTGAGCAGGGCACTTAACCACACAGTGCTTCAGTCCACCCAGCTGGAAATGGGTACCAGCAAAATGCTGGGGGTTAACCTTGCGATGGACTGGCGTCCTATCCGGTGGGGGAGGGGGGGGGAGTCTCGTGCTCTCAGTCGCTTCACACCACGGAAACCGGCATAAGCACCACAAGGTGCTTATGCCACATGGGCCACAAGGCTCGGGACAGACTTTAACTTTAAAGATGGCAGCAGGTGGCAACTTCTTGGAGTTCATCTGCTTTGGGGTTCTAACATTTTTCTGCCATTCATTTTTTGGGATTTTTGTTCTTTTTGTGGGTGTCGGTGGAGAGTAAGAGTTTCAGGTTGTATGTTGTATATATTCCCTGATATTAAATGGAACCAACGAACTGCTCTGGTCTATGAGATCAGCGTGATCTCCCATATCCCGAAGATGTGCCGGTCGGTAATGGACCACTGTGAATTGTCACTTGCACCTATGTTCTCTAACTGGTTAT